>NC_139626.1:64826474-65233974 GCF_964638095.1 Poromitra crassiceps | reverse complement strand
CTTTATTTTAACATGCAAAAGTAGCGCGAGACCCATTCCTGGCTGTTCATTGGCTAATGAGTCTCGCATTTTGGTCCTCCACTGACGCCACTCTCTCTCTAGAGGACACTAGGCTATGTGTTTGCTATATGAGTCAGGAGCCAGCAGGTGATTGGCTGGTTTTGATAGATGAGTCAGGAGCCAGCAGGTGATTGGCTGGTTTTGATAGATGTGTCAGGAGCCAGCAGGTGATTGGCTGGTTTTGATAGATGTGTCAGGAGCCAGCAGGTGATTGGCTGGTTTTGATAGATGAGTCAGGAGCCAGCAGGTGATTGGCTGGTTTTGATAGATGAGTCAGGAGCCAGCAGGTGATTGGCTGGTTTTGATAGATGTGTCAGGATCCAGCAGGTGATTGGCTGGTTTTGATAGATGAGTCAGGAGCCAGCAGGTGATTGGCTGGTTTTGAGAGATGAGTCAGGAGCCAGCAGGTGATTGGCTGGTTTTGATAGATGTGTCAGGAGCCAGCAGGTGATTGGCTGGTTTTGATAGATGAGTCAGAAGCCAGCAGGTGATTGGCTGGTTTTGATAGATGTGTCAGTAGCCACTAGCCAGCAGGTGATTGGCTGGTTTTGATAGATGTGTCAGGAGCCAGCAGGTGATTGGCTGGTTTTGATAGATGTGTCAGGAGCCAGCAGGTGATTGGCTGGTTTTGATAGATGAGTCAGGAGCCAGCAGGTGATTGGCTGGTTTTGAAAGATGAGTCAGGAGCCTCTCTGTTCAGAGTATGTGCTGCTCCCTTCGGGCCTTCGGCTAAAGGTTCCGAGGGCTACGAGAAACAGATATAAAACTGTCCTTCGTTCCTGTTTCCATAACAGCTTTAAATGCTGCTGAGAGGAGGAGATAGTGCACTCTCTCTCTCTCTCTCTCTCTCTGTCTCGCTCTCTTTTCTCTGTCTCTCGTGCAGCTTAAACGCTGCTGGGCGGAGGAGATGATGCACTCTCTCTCCTTGTCTCTCTTCTTAGGTAGGTATTGCTGCTATAAATATTCTTTATATATTTTATATTCGAGATATATCTTTATTTATTTTTTACCTACCTATTTATGTGAGCTCAAATAGTCCTGGACTCTTATTACTTTTAAGTTCATGCACGTGTCTCTTACTACCTTTAAGTACATTGTACGTGTCTTTACTACTTTTAAGTACATCGTACAGATCCTTTGAGGTGTGTTTTTATTTTGTTTTTTTTATTTTATCCTGTGTTTACTTGATCCTTTTTCTGCTGGAAAACTGCTGCCATGCTCCATGTTTGTTTTAATTTGTTCATGTTCTGTTTTTTCATGTATTCGCTATGCTTTTTATGTCTGCTGCACACAAATTGCCCTTCGGGGACAAATAATAAACTTGAATCTTGAATCTTGAATCTTGAATCTTGAGCCAGCAGGTCATTGGCTGGTTTTGATAGATGAGTCAGGAGCCAGCAGGTGATTGGCTGGTTTTGGGGAGGCCCAGCCCTTAAAAGAGAGCTGAGAGCATGCAGACGCTGGTGCACACAGGGGTCATCTCCCATCCTCCTCTCCTCCCAAACGACCACCACTTCACACCTGTTCTCTATCATTATGTTATTCTTTGTATATTGTTATTATAAATGATGCAGGAATGAAAACATGTTCACTTCATCATGTTCACATAAATCATCTGTTTTATAGTTTGTATTCATGTTGCAGCTGTAGGAGTAGCTGTCATTTCTGTGTCACTTTGTCTCCTGTGTTGTTAGGTAGGAAGGTAACAGACTGTCTTTAGTTTTTCTTTATTTTGAGGAAGGTCAGATTTAAACTCTTAGGTAGAATTGTTGGCACTGGCCTCCTCTGAAGCTAACTGTCCATCTCAAGCAGCTCAGCTTTACATCTGATGTTATTTAGAACTGTTCAAAATCATCTGTCTATTTAAACCTGTTCATCTTTATTCATTTGTAATAGATACATCATTTTTCTTTCCATCTAAACCAGTGGCTCGTTTTATGTTGCTTCAAGGTACCCCTAGACACACACTCACACACACACACACACACACACACGCACACACGCACACACACACGCACGCACGCACGCACGCACGCACGCACACACACACACACACACACGCACACACGCACACATGCACGCACGCACGCACGCACGCACACACACACACACACACACACACACACACACAGTTCAGGTCATGGCTGATTGTAGAGGAGTGAATGTGGTAACTGAACAGTTGTAACTTGGACAACAACAGACTAGAGGTTACAGAGACGTCATTATCTGTGTCTGTCTCTGTTTAACCAACAAAATGATCTGTCTCTGTATCCACATAGAAGACAGGAAGTGGGTGTGGTTTATACCAGAGGTCACATGACACAAGGCAAATGTATTTTCTAACCTAATATTAATTGTCAATTCAATGTTTGTGCCTTCAAATAATAAATGGCTTGAATATTGACATATAATTAACACGTTGAGTGCCAAGGACGAGATATCTCGGCTTACATAAACATTTTTTTTTTTTGACGGTGGGACATCGATCAACCCCTTTTACGTCTCCTACACCAGAATTGGAGGTATTGAATGTGTATAATCTATTTTACCGACCCACTGAGTGTCGACATGTCTCTCCACAGTAGAAAGAGGCGACCCAAAACTGGACGGAAAAGCGCGAGGAAGCCGTTCTCATACAGTAAAATTGATGGCGAAAACGCTTTCACTTTCGCGCTGATGCACAGCGGTGGCAACGGTGGGGGGTTCCAAGAATAGATTGGATGCACACTTTGAAACACGCAGCATAAATATGACCAGAATCGCATCAAAGCTCTCAACCAAAACTCCACGAAACGAGCGAGTCCACCCAGACTTCCTCAAACAGCGGCCGCGCAAACAGGCAGCAGCTAGGCAGCAGCAACTTCGTTGTGACACGCCCGCTGGAGAGCCAGGGAGGCAGGAGGAGAACACACACGGAGGGAGGAGTTGGAAGCAGAGGGGGGTTTCCTGCTGTTATGGAGGAAATTACTGTTCAAAACTATTGTTTAGATGTCTGACTCTTACTGATGCCAAAAATGAATGGTTAAAGTGACTGTTCTATCGAATTTCACAAAAAGCCGTTTATCTCTGAATAATTTTTCTGACGCTGAAACCATGCTGTATTCAACTGCTAATGCTTACATAACTACTAACTCTACAAACTAACTCTTTTAGACAGAGAAAGCACACATTCTATTAGTTCTTTTTAGATGATTGGTGTTCACGAAGTCTTAACAGAAAAGAATCCTCGGCTCTTGTAAAATGAGCCAGAATCCTCAAAAAAAAAACTGGCAGAACCTACCTACAGCATTGAAAAAAGGGCTGGCAGTCAATGTGTTAATGATGAAATATATTTCCAAATCCTCATGTTGTACTTTCTCTATCTCTCTGCTGTCAATCATGTCTTGTTTTATGTGAATAATAATGAGCAACTTGGTATAAATATCTGATTCCATCACCTGTGCTTCTCCTCATAACCACTTGTTACTGGAGAAAGTAATATTATTACTGTAATGTGTTACTATAGTAACTAGTTACTGTCCAACACTGTATGTGATGATGTGTGTGTGTATCTGTCAGGCAGAAGACTCTCTTCACTGTTTCACATCAAACAGGCTTTATGAACATGTTGGAAATGTGTGTGTGTGTGTGTGTGTGTGTGTGTGTGTGTGTGTGTGTGTGTGTGTGTGTGTGTGTGTGTGTGTGTGTGTGTGTGTGTGTGTGTGTGTGTGTGTGTGTGTGTGTGCGCGTGTGTGTGTATTTGTGATAAGTTGAGGGGTGTATGCATGGGCGGGACTGTTACGCCTCATTACATTTTAGTTTTTTATTTTATTTAGTTCTATTTATTTGCACATATTAAAATCAGAAACAGTCAAAAGGAACAAACAAAGAATTTTGAAATGGAAAATGTGTCAGAATCCTGATTTATGTCATGAACAAATGTTTTGAGGAGACTCAGCTTTGATCCAGTCAGTGTAGTATTTGATATAGGTTCATGTATGTGACAGCAGCTGGCTCATCAGAACATCCCTCTATCTGAACATGATTCTGATCATCAACACAAACATCAAAGCTATAATTATGTGTGTATCGGACCTGAACCACAACATTTTCCAGACTTTTTCTTCTTCTCCATATTAATACCTGGAAATGATCCAATTCAGGTTCACTTCTCCAGACCTGCGTAGGAACCCTGCATGGAGCAAATGTGCTGAATCATCAATACAGTATAATCAGTAACACAAGTGGTCTGTGTGATCACTTTCAGGCTTGATGTGAACTCAGTTTCATGTCCTTCTGATGTCAAAATGTAGCATCACATCAGTCTACGAGCGCACTTACAAATTCACATTTGTTGATTGTCAATAAAAAAACAGCCATTTGCATTTCATTTATGAATACCTAAAATAGTCTATTTGTGTTGTGAAGAATTTGATGTTGTAACGATTTGACAATTCAGGCTAATTCAGTCTGATATCAGATATCAGGCTAATTCAAACCCACATGAGCAGACCTCCATGTCCTGCTCAATGAGATGTGATGTTTACTGTACCTCCACCATGATGTTTAAGACGTGTGTGTGTGTGTGTGTGTGTGTGTGTGTGTGTGTGTGTGTGTGTGTGTGTGTGTGTGTGTGTGTGTGTGTGTGTGTGTGTGTGTGTGTGTGTGTGTGTGTGTGTGTGTGTGTGTGTGGGGATTAGGCCGGTGTTTGTTCTTGTAATATTCATTTCGGCCACAAGAGTGCACCACTACCCCATGTTGTAAAATAGGACTAGAAGTGTTTTCTTCCAGGTGAGTTTCTCTCCATGCACTCTAACCACAAGGTGCATAATGTGTGTTAACAAGTCATGTCACATTACTGTCATGTCTTTCTTTTGGCTGAAATGTATTTAGGCTAAATAAAGACATGACAGAGTTTCTACAAAGCAGGTTAGAAGTGGAGCAGCAGTGTTGTCATGGTGACACACTGAAGCAGGTTAGAAGTGGAGCAGCAGTGTTGTCATGGTGACACACTGAAGCAGGTTAGAAGTGGAGCAGCAGTGTTGTCATGGTGACACACTGAAGCAGGTTAGAAGTGGAGCAGCAGTGTTGTCATGGTGACACACTGAAGCAGGTTAGAAGTGGTCACATGCTTTTATGGGAATCATGGATGTTGGAATGTTTATGTTGTCCCCCGGAACGCTATCAAGCAACCAATGAAAACACACACACACACACACACACACACACACACACACACACACACACACACACACACACACACACACACACACACACACACACACACACACACACACACGTACGTTTTCCAGCAAGGAAAAGTCATGGGATTCAGATAAACAGTAAAACAGGTGTATATATAAGGTGGATTAACAAGGTGACATTTGTCTTTAATTGAGACACCAAAGATAGTCCAGACTAATATATTACAAAAGGTTTTATTGAGGCTGTACAGATTGTTAATGATCTTTGGCTGATGACCCAGCTGCTGTAACACACTACTTCCTGTTTGTTACAGACACATAACTCACATGAAAGCAGACATGTTTGTTACAGACACATAACTCACATGAAAGCAGACATGTTTGTTACAGACACATAACTCACATGAAAGCAGACATGTTTGTTACAGACACATAACTCACATGAAAGCAGACATGTTTGTTACAGACACATAACTCACATGAGAGCAGACATGTTTGTTACAGACACATAACTCACATGAAAGCAGACATGTTTGTTACAGACACATAACTCACATGAAAGCAGACATGTTTGTTACAGACACATAACTCACATGAAAGCAGACATGTTTGTTACAGACACATAACTCACATGAAAGCAGACATGTTTGTTACAGACACATAACTCACATGAAAGCAGACATGTTTGTTACAGACACATAACTCACATGAAAGCAGACATGTTTGTTACAGACACATAACTGACATGAAAGCATGCAGACATGTTTGTTACAGACACATAACTCACATGAGAGCAGACATGTTTGTTACAGTCACATAACTGACATGAAAGCATGCAGACATGTTTGTTACAGACACATAACTCACATGAGAGCAGACATGTTTGTTACAGACACATAACTCACATGAGAGCAGACATGTTTGTTACAGACACATAACTCACATGAAAGCAGACATGTTTGTTACAGACACATAACTCACATGAGAGCAGACATGTTTGTTACAGACACATAACTCACATGAGAGCAGACATGTTTGTTACAGACACATAACTCACATGAAAGCAGACATGTTTGTTACAGACACATAACTCACATGAAAGCAGACATGTTTGTTACAGACACATAACTCACATGAAAGCAGACATGTTTGTTACAGACACATAACTCACATGAGAGCAGACATGTTTGTTACAGACACATAACTCACATGAAAGCAGACATGTTTGTTACAGACACATAACTCACATGAGAGCAGACATGTTTGTTACAGACACATAACTCACATGAAAGCAGACATGTTTGTTACAGACACATAACTCACATGAAAGCAGACATGTTTGTTACAGACACATAACTCACATGAAAGCAGACATGTTTGTTACAGACACATAACTGACATGAAAGCATGCAGACATGTTTGTTACAGACACATAACTCACATGAGAGCAGACATGTTTGTTACAGTCACATAACTCACATGAAAGCAGACATGTTTGTTAAAGTCACATAACTCACATGAAAGCAGACATGTTTGTTACAGACACATAACTCACATGAGAGCAGACATGTTTGTTACAGACACATAACTCACATGAAAGCAGACATGTTTGTTACAGACACATAACTCACATGAAAGCAGACATGTTTGTTACAGACACATAACTCACATGAAAGCAGACATGTTTGTTACAGACACATAACTCACATGAAAGCAGACATGTTTGTTACAGACACATAACTCACATGAGAGCAGACATGTTTGTTACAGACACATAACTCACATGAAAGCAGACATGTTTGTTACAGACACATAACTCACATGAAAGCAGACATGTTTGTTACAGACACATAACTCACATGAAAGCAGACATGTTTGTTACAGACACATAACTCACATGAAAGCAGACATGTTTGTTACAGACACATAACTCACATGAAAGCAGACATGTTTGTTACAGACACATAACTCACATGAAAGCAGACATGTTTGTTACAGACACATAACTGACATGAAAGCATGCAGACATGTTTGTTACAGACACATAACTCACATGAGAGCAGACATGTTTGTTACAGTCACATAACTCACATGAAAGCAGACATGTTTGTTACAGACACATAACTCACATGAAAGCAGACATGTTTGTTACAGACACATAACTCACATGAAAGCAGACATGTTTGTTACAGACACATAACTCACATGAAAGCAGACATGTTTGTTACAGACACATAACTCACATGAGAGCAGACATGTTTGTTACAGACACATAACTCACATGAAAGCAGACATGTTTGTTACAGACACATAACTCACATGAAAGCAGACATGTTTGTTACAGACACATAACTCACATGAAAGCAGACATGTTTGTTACAGACACATAACTCACATGAAAGCAGACATGTTTGTTACAGACACATAACTCACATGAAAGCAGACATGTTTGTTACAGACACATAACTCACATGAAAGCAGACATGTTTGTTACAGACACATAACTCACATGAAAGCAGACATGTTTGTTACAGACACATAACTGACATGAAAGCATGCAGACATGTTTGTTACAGACACATAACTCACATGAGAGCAGACATGTTTGTTACAGTCACATAACTGACATGAAAGCATGCAGACATGTTTGTTACAGACACATAACTCACATGAGAGCAGACATGTTTGTTACAGACACATAACTCACATGAGAGCAGACATGTTTGTTACAGACACATAACTCACATGAAAGCAGACATGTTTGTTACAGACACATAACTCACATGAGAGCAGACATGTTTGTTACAGACACATAACTCACATGAGAGCAGACATGTTTGTTACAGACACATAACTCACATGAAAGCAGACATGTTTGTTACAGACACATAACTCACATGAAAGCAGACATGTTTGTTACAGACACATAACTCACATGAAAGCAGACATGTTTGTTACAGACACATAACTCACATGAAAGCAGACATGTTTGTTACAGACACATAACTCACATGAAAGCAGAGATGTTTGTTACAGACACATAACTCACATGAGAGCAGACATGTTTGTTACAGACACATAACTCACATGAAAGCAGACATGTTTGTTACAGACACATAACTCACATGAAAGCAGACATGTTTGTTACAGACACATAACTCACATGAAAGCAGACATGTTTGTTACAGACACATAACTGACATGAAAGCATGCAGACATGTTTGTTACAGCCACATAACTCACATGAGAGCAGACATGTTTGTTACAGTCACATAACTCACATGAAAGCAGACATGTTTGTTAAAGTCACATAACTCACATGAAAGCAGACATGTTTGTTACAGACACATAACTCACATGAGAGCAGACATGTTTGTTACAGACACATAACTCACATGAAAGCAGACATGTTTGTTACAGACACATAACTCACATGAGAGCAGACATGTTTGTTACAGACACATAACTCACATGAGAGCAGACATGTTTGTTACAGACACATAACTCACATGAAAGCAGACATGTTTGTTACAGACACATAACTCACATGAAAGCAGACATGTTTGTTACAGACACATAACTCACATGAAAGCAGACATGTTTGTTACAGACACATAACTCACATGAAAGCAGACATGTTTGTTACAGACACATAACTCACATGAAAGCAGACATGTTTGTTACAGACACATAACTCACATGAGAGCAGACATGTTTGTTACAGACACATAACTCACATGAAAGCAGACATGTTTGTTACAGACACATAACTCACATGAAAGCAGACATGTTTGTTACAGACACATAACTCACATGAAAGCAGACATGTTTGTTACAGACACATAACTGACATGAAAGCATGCAGACATGTTTGTTACAGCCACATAACTCACATGAGAGCAGACATGTTTGTTACAGTCACATAACTCACATGAAAGCAGACATGTTTGTTAAAGTCACATAACTCACATGAAAGCAGACATGTTTGTTACAGACACATAACTCACATGAGAGCAGACATGTTTGTTACAGACACATAACTCACATGAAAGCAGACATGTTTGTTACAGACACATAACTCACATGAAAGCAGACATGTTTGTTACAGACACATAACTCACATGAAAGCAGAAATGTTTGTTACAGACACATAACTCACATGAAAGCAGACATGTTTGTTACAGACACATAACTCACATGAGAGCAGACATGTTTGTTACAGACACATAACTCACATGAAAGCAGACATGTTTGTTACAGACACATAACTCACATGAAAGCAGACATGTTTGTTACAGACACATAACTCACATGAAAGCAGACATGTTTGTTACAGACACATAACTCACATGAAAGCAGACATGTTTTTTACAGACACATAACTCACATGAAAGCAGACATGTTTGTTACAGACACATAACTGACATGAAAGCATGCAGACATGTTTGTTACAGACACATAACTCACATGAGAGCAGACATGTTTGTTACAGTCACATAACTGACATGAAAGCATGCAGACATGTTTGTTACAGACACATAACTCACATGAGAGCAGACATGTTTGTTACAGACACATAACTCACATGAGAGCAGACATGTTTGTTACAGACACATAACTCACATGAAAGCAGAGATGTTTGTTACAGACACATAACTCACATGAAAGCAGAGATGTTTGTTACAGACACATAACTCACATGAGAGCAGACATGTTTGTTACAGACACATAACTCACATGAAAGCAGACATGTTTGTTACAGACACATAACTCACATGAAAGCAGACATGTTTGTTACAGACACATAACTCACATGAAAGCAGACATGTTTGTTACAGACACATAACTGACATGAAAGCATGCAGACATGTTTGTTACAGCCACATAACTCACATGAGAGCAGACATGTTTGTTACAGTCACATAACTCACATGAAAGCAGACATGTTTGTTAAAGTCACATAACTCACATGAAAGCAGACATGTTTGTTACAGACACATAACTCACATGAGAGCAGACATGTTTGTTACAGACACATAACTCACATGAAAGCAGACATGTTTGTTACAGACACATAACTCACATGAGAGCAGACATGTTTGTTACAGACACATAACTCACATGAGAGCAGACATGTTTGTTACAGACACATAACTCACATGAAAGCAGACATGTTTGTTACAGACACATAACTCACATGAAAGCAGACATGTTTGTTACAGACACATAACTCACATGAAAGCAGACATGTTTGTTACAGACACATAACTCACATGAAAGCAGACATGTTTGTTACAGACACATAACTCACATGAAAGCAGACATGTTTGTTACAGACACATAACTCACATGAGAGCAGACATGTTTGTTACAGACACATAACTCACATGAAAGCAGACATGTTTGTTACAGACACATAACTCACATGAAAGCAGACATGTTTGTTACAGACACATAACTCACATGAAAGCAGACATGTTTGTTACAGACACATAACTGACATGAAAGCATGCAGACATGTTTGTTACAGCCACATAACTCACATGAGAGCAGACATGTTTGTTACAGTCACATAACTCACATGAAAGCAGACATGTTTGTTAAAGTCACATAACTCACATGAAAGCAGACATGTTTGTTACAGACACATAACTCACATGAGAGCAGACATGTTTGTTACAGACACATAACTCACATGAAAGCAGACATGTTTGTTACAGACACATAACTCACATGAAAGCAGACATGTTTGTTACAGACACATAACTCACATGAAAGCAGAAATGTTTGTTACAGACACATAACTCACATGAAAGCAGACATGTTTGTTACAGACACATAACTCACATGAGAGCAGACATGTTTGTTACAGACACATAACTCACATGAAAGCAGACATGTTTGTTACAGACACATAACTCACATGAAAGCAGACATGTTTGTTACAGACACATAACTCACATGAAAGCAGACATGTTTGTTACAGACACATAACTCACATGAAAGCAGACATGTTTTTTACAGACACATAACTCACATGAAAGCAGACATGTTTGTTACAGACACATAACTGACATGAAAGCATGCAGACATGTTTGTTACAGACACATAACTCACATGAGAGCAGACATGTTTGTTACAGTCACATAACTGACATGAAAGCATGCAGACATGTTTGTTACAGACACATAACTCACATGAGAGCAGACATGTTTGTTACAGACACATAACTCACATGAGAGCAGACATGTTTGTTACAGACACATAACTCACATGAAAGCAGACATGTTTGTTACAGACACATAACTCACATGAGAGCAGACATGTTTGTTATAGACACATAACTCACATGAGAGCAGACATGTTTGTTACAGACACATAACTCACATGAAAGCAGACATGTTTGTTACAGACACATAACTCACATGAAAGCAGACATGTTTGTTACAGACACATAACTCACATGAAAGCAGACATGTTTGTTACAGACACATAACTCACATGAGAGCAGACATGTTTGTTACAGACACATAACTCACATGAAAGCAGACATGTTTGTTAAAGACACATAACTCACATGAGAGCAGACATGTTTGTTACAGACACATAACTCACATGAAAGCAGACATGTTTGTTACAGACACATAACTCACATGAAAGCAGACATGTTTGTTACAGACACATAACTCACATGAAAGCAGACATGTTTGTTACAGACACATAACTGACATGAAAGCATGCAGACATGTTTGTTACAGACACATAACTCACATGAGAGCAGACATGTTTGTTACAGTCACATAACTCACATGAAAGCAGACATGTTTGTTAAAGTCACATAACTCACATGAAAGCAGACATGTTTGTTACAGACACATAACTCACATGAAAGCAGACATGTTTGTTACAGACACATAACTCACATGAAAGCAGACATGTTTGTTACAGACACATAACTCACATGAAAGCAGACATGTTTGTTACAGACACATAACTCACATGAAAGCAGACATGTTTGTTACAGACACATAACTGACATGAAAGCATGCAGACATGTTTGTTACAGACACATAACTCACATGAGAGCAGACATGTTTGTTACAGTCACATAACTCACATGAAAGCAGACATGTTTGTTACAGACACATAACTCACATGAAAGCAGACATGTTTGTTACAGACACATAACTCACATGAAAGCAGACATGTTTGTTAAAGACACATAACTCACATGAGAGCAGACATGTTTGTTACAGACACATAACTCACATGAAAGCAGACATGTTTGTTACAGACACATAACTCACATGAAAGCAGACATGTTTGTTACAGACACATAACTCACATGAGAGCAGACATGTTTGTTACAGTCACATAACTCACATGAAAGCAGACATGTTTGTTAAAGTCACATAACTCACATGAAAGCAGACATGTTTGTTACAGACACATAACTCACATGGAAGCAGACATGTTTGTTACAGACACATAACTCACATGAAAGCAGACATGTTTGTTACAGACACATAACTCACATGAAAGCAGACATGGTTGTTACAGACACATAACTCACATGAAAGCAGACATGTTTGTTACAGACACATAACTGACATGAAAGCATGCAGACATGTTTGTTACAGACACATAACTCACATGAGAGCAGACATGTTTGTTACAGTCACATAACTCACATGAAAGCAGACATGTTTGTTACAGACACATAACTCACATGAAAGCAGACATGTTTGTTACAGACACATAACTCACATGAAAGCAGACATGTTTGTTACAGACACATAACTCACATGAGAGCAGACATGTTTGTTACAGACACATAACTCACATGAAAGCAGACATGTTTGTTACAGACACATAACTCACATGAAAGCAGACATGTTTGTTACAGACACATAACTCACATGAAAGCAGACATGTTTGTTACAGACACATAACTCACATGAAAGCAGACATGTTTGTTACAGACACATAACTCACATGAGAGCAGACATGTTTGTTACAGACACATAACTCACATGAAAGCAGACATGTTTGTTACAGACACATAACTCACATGAAAGCAGACATGTTTGTTACAGACACATAACTCACATGAAAGCAGACATGTTTGTTACAGACACATAACTCACATGAAAGCAGACATGTTTGTTACAGACACATAACTCACATGAGAGCAGACATGTTTGTTACAGACACATAACTCACATGAAAGCAGACATGTTTGTTACAGACACATAACTCACATGAAAGCAGACATGTTTGTTACAGACACATAACTCACATGAAAGCAGACATGTTTGTTACAGACACATAACTGACATGAAAGCATGCAGACATGTTTGTTACAGCCACATAACTCACATCAGAGCAGACATGTTTGTTACAGTCACATAACTCACATGAAAGCAGACATGTTTGTTAAAGTCACATAACTCACATGAAAGCAGACATGTTTGTTACAGACACATAACTCACATGAGAGCAGACATGTTTGTTACAGACACATAACTCACATGAAAGCAGACATGTTTGTTACAGACACATAACTCACATGAAAGCAGACATGTTTGTTACAGACACATAACTCACATGAAAGCAGAAATGTTTGTTACAGACACATAACTCACATGAAAGCAGACATGTTTGTTACAGACACATAACTCACATGAGAGCAGACATGTTTGTTACAGACACATAACTCACATGAAAGCAGACATGTTTGTTACAGACACATAACTCACATGAAAGCAGACATGTTTGTTACAGACACATAACTCACATGAAAGCAGACATGTTTTTTACAGACACATAACTCACATGAAAGCAGACATGTTTGTTACAGACACATAACTGACATGAAAGCATGCAGACATGTTTGTTACAGACACATAACTCACATGAGAGCAGACATGTTTGTTACAGTCACATAACTGACATGAAAGCATGCAGACATGTTTGTTACAGACACATAACTCACATGAGAGCAGACATGTTTGTTACAGACACATAACTCACATGAGAGCAGACATGTTTGTTACAGACACATAACTCACATGAAAGCAGACATGTTTGTTACAGACACATAACTCACATGAGAGCAGACATGTTTGTTACAGACACATAACTCACATGAGAGCAGACATGTTTGTTACAGACACATAACTCACATGAAAGCAGACATGTTTGTTACAGACACATAACTCACATGAAAGCAGACATGTTTGTTACAGACACATAACTCACATGAAAGCAGACATGTTTGTTACAGACACATAACTCACATGAGAGCAGACATGTTTGTTACAGACACATAACTCACATGAAAGCAGACATGTTTGTTAAAGACACATAACTCACATGAGAGCAGACATGTTTGTTACAGACACATAACTCACATGAAAGCAGACATGTTTGTTACAGACACATAACTCACATGAAAGCAGACATGTTTGTTACAGACACATAACTCACATGAAAGCAGACATGTTTGTTACAGACACATAACTGACATGAAAGCATGCAGACATGTTTGTTACAGACACATAACTCACATGAGAGCAGACATGTTTGTTACAGTCACATAACTCACATGAAAGCAGACATGTTTGTTAAAGTCACATAACTCACATGAAAGCAGACATGTTTGTTACAGACACATAACTCACATGAAAGCAGACATGTTTGTTACAGACACATAACTCACATGAAAGCAGACATGTTTGTTACAGACACATAACTCACATGAAAGCAGACATGTTTGTTACAGACACATAACTCACATGAAAGCAGACATGTTTGTTACAGACACATAACTGACATGAAAGCATGCAGACATGTTTGTTACAGACACATAACTCACATGAGAGCAGACATGTTTGTTACAGTCACATAACTCACATGAAAGCAGACATGTTTGTTACAGACACATAACTCACATGAAAGCAGACATGTTTGTTACAGACACATAACTCACATGAAAGCAGACATGTTTGTTAAAGACACATAACTCACATGAGAGCAGACATGTTTGTTACAGACACATAACTCACATGAAAGCAGACATGTTTGTTACAGACACATAACTCACATGAAAGCAGACATGTTTGTTACAGACACATAACTCACATGAGAGCAGACATGTTTGTTACAGTCACATAACTCACATGAAAGCAGACATGTTTGTTAAAGTCACATAACTCACATGAAAGCAGACATGTTTGTTACAGACACATAACTCACATGGAAGCAGACATGTTTGTTACAGACACATAACTCACATGAAAGCAGACATGTTTGTTACAGACACATAACTCACATGAAAGCAGACATGTTTGTTACAGACACATAACTGACATGAAAGCAGACATGTTTGTTACAGACACATAACTGACATGAAAGCATGCAGACATGTTTGTTACAGACACATAACTCACATGAGAGCAGACATGTTTGTTACAGTCACATAACTCACATGAAAGCAGACATGTTTGTTACAGACACATAACTCACATGAAAGCAGACATGTTTGTTACAGACACATAACTCACATGAAAGCAGACATGTTTGTTACAGACACATAACTCACATGAGAGCAGACATGTTTGTTACAGACACATAACTCACATGAAAGCAGACATGTTTGTTACAGACACATAACTCACATGAAAGCAGACATGTTTGTTACAGACACATAACTCACATGAAAGCAGACATGTTTGTTACAGACACATAACTCACATGAAAGCAGACATGTTTGTTACAGACACATAACTCACATGAGAGCAGACATGTTTGTTACAGACACATAACTCACATGAAAGCAGACATGTTTGTTACAGACACATAACTCACATGAAAGCAGACATGTTTGTTACAGACACATAACTCACATGAAAGCAGACATGTTTGTTACAGACACATAACTCACATGAAAGCAGACATGTTTGTTACAGACACATAACTCACATGAAGCAGACATGTTTGTTACAGACACATAACTCACATGAAAGCAGACATGTTTGTTACAGACACATAACTGACATGAAAGCATGCAGACATGTTTGTTACAGACACATAACTCACATGAGAGCAGACATGTTTGTTACAGTCACATAACTGACATGAAAGCATGCAGACATGTTTGTTACAGACACATAACTCACATGAGAGCAGACATGTTTGTTACAGACACATAACTCACATGAGAGCAGACATGTTTGTTACAGACACATAACTCACATGAAAGCAGACATGTTTGTTACAGACACATAACTCACATGAGAGCAGACATGTTTGTTACAGACACATAACTCACATGAGAGCAGACATGTTTGTTACAGACACATAACTCACATGAAAGCAGACATGTTTGTTACAGACACATAACTCACATGAAAGCAGACATGTTTGTTACAGACACATAACTCACATGAAAGCAGACATGTTTGTTACAGACACATAACTGACATGAAAGCATGCAGACATGTTTGTTACAGACACATAACTCACATGAGAGCAGACATGTTTGTTACAGTCACATAACTCACATGAAAGCAGACATGTTTGTTAAAGTCACATAACTCACATGAAAGCAGACATGTTTGTTACAGACACATAACTCACATGAGAGCAGACATGTTTGTTACAGACACATAACTCACATGAAAGCAGACATGTTTGTTACAGACACATAACTCACATGAAAGCAGACATGTTTGTTACAGACACATAACTCACATGAAAGCAGACATGTTTGTTACAGACACATAACTCAAATGAGAGCAGACATGTTTGTTACAGACACATAACTCACATGAAAGCAGACATGTTAGTTACAGACACATAACTCACATGAAAGCAGACATGTTTGTTACAGACACATAACTCACATGAAAGCAGACATGTTTGTTACAGACACATAACTCACATGAAAGCAGACATGTTTGTTACAGACACATAACTCACATGAAAGCAGACATGTTTGTTACAGACACATAACTGACATGAAAGCATGCAGACATGTTTGTTACAGACACATAACTGACATGAAAGCATGCAGACATGTTTGTTACAGACACATAACTCACATGAGAGCAGACATGTGTGTTACAGTCACATAACTGACATGAAAGCATGCAGACATGTTTGTTACAGACACATAACTCACATGAGAGCAGACATGTTTGTTACAGACACATAACTCACATGAGAGCAGACATGTTTGTTACAGACACATAACTCACATGAAAGCAGACATGTTTGTTACAGACACATAACTCACATGAGAGCAGACATGTTTGTTACAGACACATAACTCACATGAGAGCAGACATGTTTGTTACAGACACATAACTCACATGAAAGCAGACATGTTTGTTACAGACACATAACTCACATGAAAGCAGACATGTTTGTTACAGACACATAACTCACATGAAAGCAGACATGTTTGTTACAGACACATAACTCACATGAGAGCAGACATGTTTGTTACAGACACATAACTCACATGAAAGCAGACATGTTTGTTACAGACACATAACTCACATGAGAGCAGACATGTTTGTTACAGACACATAACTCACATGAGAGCAGACATGTTTGTTACAGACACATAACTCACATGAAAGCAGACATGTTTGTTACAGACACATAACTCACATGAAAGCAGACATGTTTGTTACAGACACATAACTCACATGAAAGCAGACATGTTTGTTACAGACACATAACTCACATGAGAGCAGACATGTTTGTTACAGACACATAACTCACATGAAAGCAGACATGTTTGTTAAAGACACATAACTCACATGAGAGCAGACATGTTTGTTACAGACACATAACTCACATGAAAGCAGACATGTTTGTTACAGACACATAACTCACATGAAAGCAGACATGTTTGTTACAGACACATAACTCACATGAAAGCAGACATGTTTGTTACAGACACATAACTGACATGAAAGCATGCAGACATGTTTGTTACAGACACATAACTCACATGAGAGCAGACATGTTTGTTACAGTCACATAACTCACATGAAAGCAGACATGTTTGTTACAGTCACATAACTCACATGAAAGCAGACATGTTTGTTAAAGTCACATAACTCACATGAAAGCAGACATGTTTGTTACAGACACATAACTCACATGGAAGCAGACATGTTTGTTACAGACACATAACTCACATGAAAGCAGACATGTTTGTTACAGACACATAACTCACATGAAAGCAGACATGTTTGTTACAGACACATAACTCACATGAAAGCAGACATGTTTGTTACAGACACATAACTGACATGAAAGCATGCAGACATGTTTGTTACAGACACATAACTCACATGAGAGCAGACATGTTTGTTACAGTCACATAACTCACATGAAAGCAGACATGTTTGTTACAGACACATAACTCACATGAAAGCAGACATGTTTGTTACAGACACATAACTCACATGAAAGCAGACATGTTTGTTACAGACACATAACTCACATGAGAGCAGACATGTTTGTTACAGACACATAACTCACATGAAAGCAGACATGTTTGTTACAGACACATAACTCACATGAAAGCAGACATGTTTGTTACAGACACATAACTCACATGAAAGCAGACATGTTTGTTACAGACACATAACTCACATGAAAGCAGACATGTTTGTTACAGACACATAACTCACATGAGAGCAGACATGTTTGTTACAGACACATAACTCACATGAAAGCAGACATGTTTGTTACAGACACATAACTCACATGAAAGCAGACATGTTTGTTACAGACACATAACTCACATGAAAGCAGACATGTTTGTTACAGACACATAACTCACATGAAAGCAGACATGTTTGTTACAGACACATAACTCACATGAGAGCAGACATGTTTGTTACAGACACATAACTCACATGAAAGCAGACATGTTTGTTACAGACACATAACTCACATGAAAGCAGACATGTTTGTTACAGACACATAACTCACATGAAAGCAGACATGTTTGTTACAGACACATAACTCACATGAAAGCAGACATGTTTGTTACAGACACATAACTCACATGAAAGCAGACATGTTTGTTACAGACACATAACTCACATGAAAGCAGACATGTTTGTTACAGACACATAACTGACATGAAAGCATGCAGACATGTTTGTTACAGACACATAACTCACATGAGAGCAGACATGTTTGTTACAGTCACATAACTGACATGAAAGCATGCAGACATGTTTGTTACAGACACATAACTCACATGAGAGCAGACATGTTTGTTACAGACACATAACTCACATGAGAGCAGACATGTTTGTTACAGACACATAACTCACATGAAAGCAGACATGTTTGTTACAGACACATAACTCACATGAGAGCAGACATGTTTGTTACAGACACATAACTCACATGAGAGCAGACATGTTTGTTACAGACACATAACTCACATGAAAGCAGACATGTTTGTTACAGACACATAACTCACATGAAAGCAGACATGTTTGTTACAGACACATAACTCACATGAAAGCAGACATGTTTGTTACAGACACATAACTGACATGAAAGCATGCAGACATGTTTGTTACAGACACATAACTCACATGAGAGCAGACATGTTTGTTACAGTCACATAACTCACATGAAAGCAGACATGTTTGTTAAAGTCACATAACTCACATGAAAGCAGACATGTTTGTTACAGACACATAACTCACATGAGAGCAGACATGTTTGTTACAGACACATAACTCACATGAAAGCAGACATGTTTGTTACAGACACATAACTCACATGAAAGCAGACATGTTTGTTACAGACACATAACTCACATGAAAGCAGACATGTTTGTTACAGACACATAACTCACATGAAAGCAGACATGTTTGTTACAGACACATAACTCAAATGAGAGCAGACATGTTTGTTACAGACACATAACTCACATGAAAGCAGACATGTTAGTTACAGACACATAACTCACATGAAAGCAGACATGTTTGTTACAGACACATAACTCACAT
Organism: Poromitra crassiceps; assembly: GCF_964638095.1. Lineage (NCBI taxonomy): Eukaryota > Metazoa > Chordata > Actinopteri > Beryciformes > Melamphaidae > Poromitra > Poromitra crassiceps. The sequence goes on along the minus strand of NC_139626.1, from coordinate 65,213,675 downwards.
GAAAGCAGACATGTTTGTTACAGACACATAACTCACATGAAAGCAGACATGTTTGTTACAGACACATAACTCACATGAAAGCAGACATGTTTGTTACAGACACATAACTGACATGAAAGCATGCAGACATGTTTGTTACAGACACATAACTCACATGAGAGCAGACATGTTTGTTACAGTCACATAACTCACATGAAAGCAGACATGTTTGTTACAGACACATAACTCACATGAAAGCAGACATGTTTGTTACAGACACATAACTCACATGAAAGCAGACATGTTTGTTAAAGACACATAACTCACATGAGAGCAGACATGTTTGTTACAGACACATAACTCACATGAAAGCAGACATGTTTGTTACAGACACATAACTCACATGAAAGCAGACATGTTTGTTACAGACACATAACTCACATGAGAGCAGACATGTTTGTTACAGTCACATAACTCACATGAAAGCAGACATGTTTGTTAAAGTCACATAACTCACATGAAAGCAGACATGTTTGTTACAGACACATAACTCACATGGAAGCAGACATGTTTGTTACAGACACATAACTCACATGAAAGCAGACATGTTTGTTACAGACACATAACTCACATGAAAGCAGACATGTTTGTTACAGACACATAACTCACATGAAAGCAGACATGTTTGTTACAGACACATAACTCAAATGAGAGCAGACATGTTTGTTACAGACACATAACTCACATGAAAGCAGACATGTTAGTTACAGACACATAACTCACATGAAAGCAGACATGTTTGTTACAGACACATAACTCACATGAAAGCAGACATGTTTGTTACAGACACATAACTCACATGAAAGCAGACATGTTTGTTACAGACACATAACTCACATGAAAGCAGACATGTTTGTTACAGACACATAACTGACATGAAAGCATGCAGACATGTTTGTTACAGACACATAACTCACATGAGAGCAGACATGTTTGTTACAGTCACATAACTCACATGAAAGCAGACATGTTTGTTACAGACACATAACTCACATGAAAGCAGACATGTTTGTTACAGACACATAACTCACATGAAAGCAGACATGTTTGTTAAAGACACATAACTCACATGAGAGCAGACATGTTTGTTACAGACACATAACTCACATGAAAGCAGACATGTTTGTTACAGACACATAACTCACATGAAAGCAGACATGTTTGTTACAGACACATAACTCACATGAGAGCAGACATGTTTGTTACAGTCACATAACTCACATGAAAGCAGACATGTTTGTTAAAGTCACATAACTCACATGAAAGCAGACATGTTTGTTACAGACACATAACTCACATGGAAGCAGACATGTTTGTTACAGACACATAACTCACATGAAAGCAGACATGTTTGTTACAGACACATAACTCACATGAAAGCAGACATGTTTGTTACAGACACATAACTCACATGAAAGCAGACATGTTTGTTACAGACACATAACTGACATGAAAGCATGCAGACATGTTTGTTACAGACACATAACTCACATGAGAGCAGACATGTTTGTTACAGTCACATAACTCACATGAAAGCAGACATGTTTGTTACAGACACATAACTCACATGAAAGCAGACATGTTTGTTACAGACACATAACTCACATGAAAGCAGACATGTTTGTTACAGACACATAACTCACATGAGAGCAGACATGTTTGTTACAGACACATAACTCACATGAAAGCAGACATGTTTGTTACAGACACATAACTCACATGAAAGCAGACATGTTTGTTACAGACACATAACTCACATGAAAGCAGACATGTTTGTTACAGACACATAACTCACATGAAAGCAGACATGTTTGTTACAGACACATAACTCACATGAGAGCAGACATGTTTGTTACAGACACATAACTCACATGAAAGCAGACATGTTTGTTACAGACACATAACTCACATGAAAGCAGACATGTTTGTTACAGACACATAACTCACATGAAAGCAGACATGTTTGTTACAGACACATAACTCACATGAAAGCAGACATGTTTGTTACAGACACATAACTCACATGAAAGCAGACATGTTTGTTACAGACACATAACTCACATGAAAGCAGACACATAACTCACATGAGAGCAGACATGTTTGTTACAGACACATAACTCACATGAGAGCAGACATGTTTGTTACAGACACATAACTCACATGTTTGTTACAGACACATAACTGACATGAAAGCATGCAGACATGTTTGTTACAGACACATAACTCACATGAGAGCAGACATGTTTGTTACAGTCACATAACTCACATGAAAGCAGACATGTTTGTTAAAGTCACATAACTCACATGAAAGCAGACATGTTTGTTACAGACACATAACTCACATGAGAGCAGACATGTTTGTTACAGACACATAACTCACATGAAAGCAGACATGTTTGTTACAGACACATAACTCACATGAAAGCAGACATGTTTGTTACAGACACATAACTCACATGAAAGCAGACATGTTTGTTACAGACACATAACTCACATGAAAGCAGACATGTTTGTTACAGACACATAACTCAAATGAGAGCAGACATGTTTGTTACAGACACATAACTCACATGAAAGCAGACATGTTAGTTACAGACACATAACTCACATGAAAGCAGACATGTTTGTTACAGACACATAACTCACATGAAAGCAGACATGTTTGTTACAGACACATAACTCACATGAAAGCAGACATGTTTGTTACAGACACATAACTCACATGAAAGCAGACATGTTTGTTACAGACACATAACTGACATGAAAGCATGCAGACATGTTTGTTACAGACACATAACTCACATGAGAGCAGATATGTGTGTTACAGTCACATAACTGACATGAAAGCATGCAGACATGTTTGTTACAGACACATAACTCACATGAGAGCAGACATGTTTGTTACAGACACATAACTCACATGAGAGCAGACATGTTTGTTACAGACACATAACTCACATGAAAGCAGACATGTTTGTTACAGACACATAACTCACATGAGAGCAGACATGTTTGTTACAGACACATAACTCACATGAGAGCAGACATGTTTGTTACAGACACATAACTCACATGAAAGCAGACATGTTTGTTACAGACACATAACTCACATGAAAGCAGACATGTTTGTTACAGACACATAACTCACATGAAAGCAGACATGTTTGTTACAGACACATAACTCACATGAGAGCAGACATGTTTGTTACAGACACATAACTCACATGAAAGCAGACATGTTTGTTAAAGACACATAACTCACATGAGAGCAGACATGTTTGTTACAGACACATAACTCACATGAAAGCAGACATGTTTGTTACAGACACATAACTCACATGAAAGCAGACATGTTTGTTACAGACACATAACTCACATGAAAGCAGACATGTTTGTTACAGACACATAACTGACATGAAAGCATGCAGACATGTTTGTTACAGACACATAACTCACATGAGAGCAGACATGTTTGTTACAGTCACATAACTCACATGAAAGCAGACATGTTTGTTAAAGTCACATAACTCACATGAAAGCAGACATGTTTGTTACAGACACATAACTCACATGAGAGCAGACATGTTTGTTACAGACACATAACTCACATGAAAGCAGACATGTTTGTTACAGACACATAACTCACATGAAAGCAGACATGTTTGTTACAGACACATAACTCACATGAAAACAGACATGTTTGTTACAGACACATAACTCACATGAGAGCAGACATGTTTGTTACAGACACATAACTCACATGAGAGCAGACATGTTTGTTACAGACACATAACTCACATGAAAGCAGACATGTTTGTTACAGACACATAACTCACATGAAAGCAGACATGTTTGTTACAGACACATAACTCACATGAAAGCAGACATGTTTGTTACAGACACATAACTCACATGAGAGCAGACATGTTTGTTACAGACACATAACTCACATGAAAGCAGACATGTTTGTTACAGACACATAACTCACATGAGAGCAGACATGTTTGTTACAGACACATAACTCACATGAAAGCAGACATGTTTGTTACAGACACATAACTCACATGAAAGCAGACATGTTTGTTACAGACACATAACTCACATGAAAGCAGACATGTTTGTTACAGACACATAACTCACATGAAAGCAGACATGTTTGTTACAGACACATAACTCACATGAGAGCAGACATGTTTGTTACAGACACATAACTCACATGAAAGCAGACATGTTTGTTACAGACACATAACTCACATGAAAGCAGACATGTTTGTTACAGACACATAACTCACATGAAAGCAGACATGTTTGTTACAGACACATAACTCACATGAAAGCAGACATGTTTGTTACAGACACATAACTCACATGAAAGCAGACATGTTTGTTACAGACACATAACTCACATGAAAGCAGACATGTTTGTTACAGACACATAACTGACATGAAAGCATGCAGACATGTTTGTTACAGACACATAACTCACATGAGAGCAGACATGTTTGTTACAGTCACATAACTGACATGAAAGCATGCAGACATGTTTGTTACAGACACATAACTCACATGAGAGCAGACATGTTTGTTACAGACACATAACTCACATGAGAGCAGACATGTTTGTTACAGACACATAACTCACATGAAAGCAGACATGTTTGTTACAGACACATAACTCACTTTTTAATGGACACCTTGCAGCCAATCAGAATCGAGTATTCACCCAGACCCAGACCTCGGCTTCGCCTCGGACGGTTCACGCCTCCACGTCGTCCCTTAAAAAGTGATAATGGACACCTCGTCGTGCATTAACCCTTACATAACTCACATGAGAGCAGACATGTTTGTTACAGTCACATAACTCACATGAAAGCAGACATGTTTGTTAAAGTCACATAACTCACATGAAAGCAGACATGTTTGTTACAGACACATAACTCACATGAGAGCAGACATGTTTGTTACAGACACATAACTCACATGAAAGCAGACATGTTTGTTACAGACACATAACTCACATGAAAGCAGACATGTTTGTTACAGACACATAACTCACATGAAAGCAGACATGTTTGTTACAGACACATAACTCACATGAAAGCAGACATGTTTGTTACAGACACATAACTCACATGAAAGCAGACATGTTTGTTACAGACACATAACTCACATGAAAGCAGACATGTTTGTTACAGACACATAACTGACATGAAAGCAGACATGTTTGTTACAGACACATAACTCACATGAAAGCAGACATGTTTGTTACAGACACATAACTGACATGAAAGCATGCAGACATGTTTGTTACAGACACATAACTCACATGAGAGCAGACATGTTTGTTACAGTCACATAACTCACATGAAAGCAGACATGTTTGTTAAAGTCACATAACTCACATGAAAGCAGACATGTTTGTTACAGACACATAACTCACATGAAAGCAGACATGTTTTTTACAGACACATAACTCACATGAAAGCAGACATGTTTGTTACAGACACATAACTCACATGAGAGCAGACATGTTTGTTACAGACACATAACTCACATGAAAGCAGACATGTTTGTTACAGACACATAACTCACATGAAAGCAGACATGTTTGTTACAGACACATAACTCACATGAAAGCAGACATGTTTGTTACAGACACATAACTCACATGAAAGCAGACATGTTTGTTACAGACACATAACTCACATGAAAGCAGACATGTTTGTTACAGACACATAACTCACATGAAAGCAGACATGTTTGTTACAGACACATAACTCACATGAAAGCAGACATGTTTGTTACAGACACATAACTCACATGAAAGCAGACATGTTTGTTACAGACACATAACTCATATGAAAGCAGACATGTTTGTTACAGACACATAACTCACATGAAAGCAGACATGTTTGTTACAGACACATAACTCACATGAAAGCAGACATGTTTGTTACAGACACATAACTCACATGAAAGCAGACATGTTTGTTACAGACACATAACTCACATGAAAGCAGACATGTTTGTTACAGACACATAACTCACATGAAAGCAGACATGTTTGTTACAGACACATAACTCACATGAAAGCAGACATGTTTGTTACAGACACATAACTCACATGAAAGCAGACATGTTTGTTACAGACACATAACTCACATGAAAGCAGACATGTTTGTTACAGACACATAACTCACATGAAAGCAGACATGTTTGTTACAGACACATAACTCACATGAGAGCAGACATGTTTGTTACAGACACATAACTCACATGAAAGCAGACATGTTTGTTACAGACACATAACTCACATGAAAGCAGACATGTTTGTTCCAGACACATAACTCACATGAAAGCAGACATGTTTGTTACAGACACATAACTCACATGAAAGCAGACATGTTTGTTACAGACACATAACTCACATGAAAGCAGACATGTTTGTTACAGACACATAACTGACATGAAAGCAGACATGTTTGTTACAGACACATAACTCACATGAAAGCAGACATGTTTGTTACAGACACATAACTGACATGAAAGCATGCAGACATGTTTGTTACAGACACATAACTCACATGAGAGCAGACATGTTTGTTACAGTCACATAACTCACATGAAAGCAGACATGTTTGTTAAAGTCACATAACTCACATGAAAGCAGACATGTTTGTTACAGACACATAACTCACATGAAAGCAGACATGTTTTTTACAGACACATAACTCACATGAAAGCAGACATGTTTGTTACAGACACATAACTCACATGAGAGCAGACATGTTTGTTACAGACACATAACTCACATGAAAGCAGACATGTTTGTTACAGACACATAACTCACATGAAAGCAGACATGTTTGTTACAGACACATAACTCACATGAAAGCAGACATGTTTGTTACAGACACATAACTCACATGAAAGCAGACATGTTTGTTACAGACACATAACTCACATGAAAGCAGACATGTTTGTTACAGACACATAACTCAAATGAGAGCAGACATGTTTGTTACAGACACATAACTCACATGAAAGCAGACATGTTAGTTACAGACACATAACTCACATGAAAGCAGACATGTTTGTTACAGACACATAACTCACATGAAAGCAGACATGTTTGTTACAGACACATAACTCACATGAAAGCAGACATGTTTGTTACAGACACATAACTCACATGAAAGCAGACATGTTTGTTACAGACACATAACTGACATGAAAGCATGCAGACATGTTTGTTACAGACACATAACTGACATGAAAGCATGCAGACATGTTTGTTACAGACACATAACTCACATGAGAGCAGACATGTGTGTTACAGTCACATAACTGACATGAAAGCATGCAGACATGTTTGTTACAGACACATAACTCACATGAGAGCAGACATGTTTGTTACAGACACATAACTCACATGAGAGCAGACATGTTTGTTACAGACACATAACTCACATGAAAGCAGACATGTTTGTTACAGACACATAACTCACATGAGAGCAGACATGTTTGTTACAGACACATAACTCACATGAGAGCAGACATGTTTGTTACAGACACATAACTCACATGAAAGCAGACATGTTTGTTACAGACACATAACTCACATGAAAGCAGACATGTTTGTTACAGACACATAACTCACATGAAAGCAGACATGTTTGTTACAGACACATAACTCACATGAGAGCAGACATGTTTGTTACAGACACATAACTCACATGAAAGCAGACATGTTTGTTACAGACACATAACTCACATGAGAGCAGACATGTTTGTTACAGACACATAACTCACATGAGAGCAGACATGTTTGTTACAGACACATAACTCACATGAAAGCAGACATGTTTGTTACAGACACATAACTCACATGAAAGCAGACATGTTTGTTACAGACACATAACTCACATGAAAGCAGACATGTTTGTTACAGACACATAACTCACATGAGAGCAGACATGTTTGTTACAGACACATAACTCACATGAAAGCAGACATGTTTGTTAAAGACACATAACTCACATGAGAGCAGACATGTTTGTTACAGACACATAACTCACATGAAAGCAGACATGTTTGTTACAGACACATAACTCACATGAAAGCAGACATGTTTGTTACAGACACATAACTCACATGAAAGCAGACATGTTTGTTACAGACACATAACTGACATGAAAGCATGCAGACATGTTTGTTACAGACACATAACTCACATGAGAGCAGACATGTTTGTTACAGTCACATAACTCACATGAAAGCAGACATGTTTGTTACAGTCACATAACTCACATGAAAGCAGACATGTTTGTTAAAGTCACATAACTCACATGAAAGCAGACATGTTTGTTACAGACACATAACTCACATGGAAGCAGACATGTTTGTTACAGACACATAACTCACATGAAAGCAGACATGTTTGTTACAGACACATAACTCACATGAAAGCAGACATGTTTGTTACAGACACATAACTCACATGAAAGCAGACATGTTTGTTACAGACACATAACTGACATGAAAGCATGCAGACATGTTTGTTACAGACACATAACTCACATGAGAGCAGACATGTTTGTTACAGTCACATAACTCACATGAAAGCAGACATGTTTGTTACAGACACATAACTCACATGAAAGCAGACATGTTTGTTACAGACACATAACTCACATGAAAGCAGACATGTTTGTTACAGACACATAACTCACATGAGAGCAGACATGTTTGTTACAGACACATAACTCACATGAAAGCAGACATGTTTGTTACAGACACATAACTCACATGAAAGCAGACATGTTTGTTACAGACACATAACTCACATGAAAGCAGACATGTTTGTTACAGACACATAACTCACATGAAAGCAGACATGTTTGTTACAGACACATAACTCACATGAGAGCAGACATGTTTGTTACAGACACATAACTCACATGAAAGCAGACATGTTTGTTACAGACACATAACTCACATGAAAGCAGACATGTTTGTTACAGACACATAACTCACATGAAAGCAGACATGTTTGTTACAGACACATAACTCACATGAAAGCAGACATGTTTGTTACAGACACATAACTCACATGAGAGCAGACATGTTTGTTACAGACACATAACTCACATGAAAGCAGACATGTTTGTTACAGACACATAACTCACATGAAAGCAGACATGTTTGTTACAGACACATAACTCACATGAAAGCAGACATGTTTGTTACAGACACATAACTCACATGAAAGCAGACATGTTTGTTACAGACACATAACTCACATGAAAGCAGACATGTTTGTTACAGACACATAACTCACATGAAAGCAGACATGTTTGTTACAGACACATAACTGACATGAAAGCATGCAGACATGTTTGTTACAGACACATAACTCACATGAGAGCAGACATGTTTGTTACAGTCACATAACTGACATGAAAGCATGCAGACATGTTTGTTACAGACACATAACTCACATGAGAGCAGACATGTTTGTTACAGACACATAACTCACATGAGAGCAGACATGTTTGTTACAGACACATAACTCACATGAAAGCAGACATGTTTGTTACAGACACATAACTCACATGAGAGCAGACATGTTTGTTACAGACACATAACTCACATGAGAGCAGACATGTTTGTTACAGACACATAACTCACATGAAAGCAGACATGTTTGTTACAGACACATAACTCACATGAAAGCAGACATGTTTGTTACAGACACATAACTCACATGAAAGCAGACATGTTTGTTACAGACACATAACTGACATGAAAGCATGCAGACATGTTTGTTACAGACACATAACTCACATGAGAGCAGACATGTTTGTTACAGTCACATAACTCACATGAAAGCAGACATGTTTGTTAAAGTCACATAACTCACATGAAAGCAGACATGTTTGTTACAGACACATAACTCACATGAGAGCAGACATGTTTGTTACAGACACATAACTCACATGAAAGCAGACATGTTTGTTACAGACACATAACTCACATGAAAGCAGACATGTTTGTTACAGACACATAACTCACATGAAAGCAGACATGTTTGTTACAGACACATAACTCACATGAAAGCAGACATGTTTGTTACAGACACATAACTCAAATGAGAGCAGACATGTTTGTTACAGACACATAACTCACATGAAAGCAGACATGTTAGTTACAGACACATAACTCACATGAAAGCAGACATGTTTGTTACAGACACATAACTCACATGAAAGCAGACATGTTTGTTACAGACACATAACTCACATGAAAGCAGACATGTTTGTTACAGACACATAACTCACATGAAAGCAGACATGTTTGTTACAGACACATAACTGACATGAAAGCATGCAGACATGTTTGTTACAGACACATAACTCACATGAGAGCAGACATGTTTGTTACAGTCACATAACTCACATGAAAGCAGACATGTTTGTTACAGACACATAACTCACATGAAAGCAGACATGTTTGTTACAGACACATAACTCACATGAAAGCAGACATGTTTGTTAAAGACACATAACTCACATGAGAGCAGACATGTTTGTTACAGACACATAACTCACATGAAAGCAGACATGTTTGTTACAGACACATAACTCACATGAAAGCAGACATGTTTGTTACAGACACATAACTCACATGAGAGCAGACATGTTTGTTACAGTCACATAACTCACATGAAAGCAGACATGTTTGTTAAAGTCACATAACTCACATGAAAGCAGACATGTTTGTTACAGACACATAACTCACATGGAAGCAGACATGTTTGTTACAGACACATAACTCACATGAAAGCAGACATGTTTGTTACAGACACATAACTCACATGAAAGCAGACATGTTTGTTACAGACACATAACTCACATGAAAGCAGACATGTTTGTTACAGACACATAACTGACATGAAAGCATGCAGACATGTTTGTTACAGACACATAACTCACATGAGAGCAGACATGTTTGTTACAGTCACATAACTCACATGAAAGCAGACATGTTTGTTACAGACACATAACTCACATGAAAGCAGACATGTTTGTTACAGACACATAACTCACATGAAAGCAGACATGTTTGTTACAGACACATAACTCACATGAGAGCAGACATGTTTGTTACAGACACATAACTCACATGAAAGCAGACATGTTTGTTACAGACACATAACTCACATGAAAGCAGACATGTTTGTTACAGACACATAACTCACATGAAAGCAGACATGTTTGTTACAGACACATAACTCACATGAAAGCAGACATGTTTGTTACAGACACATAACTCACATGAGAGCAGACATGTTTGTTACAGACACATAACTCACATGAAAGCAGACATGTTTGTTACAGACACATAACTCACATGAAAGCAGACATGTTTGTTACAGACACATAACTCACATGAAAGCAGACATGTTTGTTACAGACACATAACTCACATGAAAGCAGACATGTTTGTTACAGACACATAACTCACATGAAAGCAGACATGTTTGTTACAGACACATAACTCACATGAAAGCAGACACATAACTCACATGAGAGCAGACATGTTTGTTACAGACACATAACTCACATGAGAGCAGACATGTTTGTTACAGACACATAACTCACATGTTTGTTACAGACACATAACTGACATGAAAGCATGCAGACATGTTTGTTACAGACACATAACTCACATGAGAGCAGACATGTTTGTTACAGTCACATAACTCACATGAAAGCAGACATGTTTGTTAAAGTCACATAACTCACATGAAAGCAGACATGTTTGTTACAGACACATAACTCACATGAGAGCAGACATGTTTGTTACAGACACATAACTCACATGAAAGCAGACATGTTTGTTACAGACACATAACTCACATGAAAGCAGACATGTTTGTTACAGACACATAACTCACATGAAAGCAGACATGTTTGTTACAGACACATAACTCACATGAAAGCAGACATGTTTGTTACAGACACATAACTCAAATGAGAGCAGACATGTTTGTTACAGACACATAACTCACATGAAAGCAGACATGTTAGTTACAGACACATAACTCACATGAAAGCAGACATGTTTGTTACAGACACATAACTCACATGAAAGCAGACATGTTTGTTACAGACACATAACTCACATGAAAGCAGACATGTTTGTTACAGACACATAACTCACATGAAAGCAGACATGTTTGTTACAGACACATAACTGACATGAAAGCATGCAGACATGTTTGTTACAGACACATAACTCACATGAAAGCAGACATGTTTGTTACAGACACATAACTCACATGAAAGCAGACACATAACTCACATGAGAGCAGACATGTTTGTTACAGACACATAACTCACATGAAAGCAGACATGTTTGTTACAGACACATAACTCAAATGAGAGCAGACATGTTTGTTACAGACACATAACTCACATGAAAGCAGACATGTTAGTTACAGACACATAACTCACATGAAAGCAGACATGTTTGTTACAGACACATAACTCACATGAAAGCAGACATGTTTGTTACAGACACATAACTCACATGAAAGCAGACATGTTTGTTACAGACACATAACTCACATGAAAGCAGACATGTTTGTTACAGACACATAACTGACATGAAAGCATGCAGACATGTTTGTTACAGACACATAACTCACATGAGAGCAGACATGTTTGTTACAGTCACATAACTCACATGAAAGCAGACATGTTTGTTACAGACACATAACTCACATGAAAGCAGACATGTTTGTTACAGACACATAACTCACATGAAAGCAGACATGTTTGTTAAAGACACATAACTCACATGAGAGCAGACATGTTTGTTACAGACACATAACTCACATGAAAGCAGACATGTTTGTTACAGACACATAACTCACATGAAAGCAGACATGTTTGTTACAGACACATAACTCACATGAGAGCAGACATGTTTGTTACAGTCACATAACTCACATGAAAGCAGACATGTTTGTTAAAGTCACATAACTCACATGAAAGCAGACATGTTTGTTACAGACACATAACTCACATGGAAGCAGACATGTTTGTTACAGACACATAACTCACATGAAAGCAGACATGTTTGTTACAGACACATAACTCACATGAAAGCAGACATGTTTGTTACAGACACATAACTCACATGAAAGCAGACATGTTTGTTACAGACACATAACTCAAATGAGAGCAGACATGTTTGTTACAGACACATAACTCACATGAAAGCAGACATGTTAGTTACAGACACATAACTCACATGAAAGCAGACATGTTTGTTACAGACACATAACTCACATGAAAGCAGACATGTTTGTTACAGACACATAACTCACATGAAAGCAGACATGTTTGTTACAGACACATAACTCACATGAAAGCAGACATGTTTGTTACAGACACATAACTGACATGAAAGCATGCAGACATGTTTGTTACAGACACATAACTCACATGAGAGCAGACATGTTTGTTACAGTCACATAACTCACATGAAAGCAGACATGTTTGTTACAGACACATAACTCACATGAAAGCAGACATGTTTGTTACAGACACATAACTCACATGAAAGCAGACATGTTTGTTAAAGACACATAACTCACATGAGAGCAGACATGTTTGTTACAGACACATAACTCACATGAAAGCAGACATGTTTGTTACAGACACATAACTCACATGAAAGCAGACATGTTTGTTACAGACACATAACTCACATGAGAGCAGACATGTTTGTTACAGTCACATAACTCACATGAAAGCAGACATGTTTGTTAAAGTCACATAACTCACATGAAAGCAGACATGTTTGTTACAGACACATAACTCACATGGAAGCAGACATGTTTGTTACAGACACATAACTCACATGAAAGCAGACATGTTTGTTACAGACACATAACTCACATGAAAGCAGACATGTTTGTTACAGACACATAACTCACATGAAAGCAGACATGTTTGTTACAGACACATAACTGACATGAAAGCATGCAGACATGTTTGTTACAGACACATAACTCACATGAGAGCAGACATGTTTGTTACAGTCACATAACTCACATGAAAGCAGACATGTTTGTTACAGACACATAACTCACATGAAAGCAGACATGTTTGTTACAGACACATAACTCACATGAAAGCAGACATGTTTGTTACAGACACATAACTCACATGAGAGCAGACATGTTTGTTACAGACACATAACTCACATGAAAGCAGACATGTTTGTTACAGACACATAACTCACATGAAAGCAGACATGTTTGTTACAGACACATAACTCACATGAAAGCAGACATGTTTGTTACAGACACATAACTCACATGAAAGCAGACATGTTTGTTACAGACACATAACTCACATGAGAGCAGACATGTTTGTTACAGACACATAACTCACATGAAAGCAGACATGTTTGTTACAGACACATAACTCACATGAAAGCAGACATGTTTGTTACAGACACATAACTCACATGAAAGCAGACATGTTTGTTACAGACACATAACTCACATGAAAGCAGACATGTTTGTTACAGACACATAACTCACATGAAAGCAGACATGTTTGTTACAGACACATAACTCACATGAAAGCAGACACATAACTCACATGAGAGCAGACATGTTTGTTACAGACACATAACTCACATGAGAGCAGACATGTTTGTTACAGACACATAACTCACATGTTTGTTACAGACACATAACTGACATGAAAGCATGCAGACATGTTTGTTACAGACACATAACTCACATGAGAGCAGACATGTTTGTTACAGTCACATAACTCACATGAAAGCAGACATGTTTGTTAAAGTCACATAACTCACATGAAAGCAGACATGTTTGTTACAGACACATAACTCACATGAGAGCAGACATGTTTGTTACAGACACATAACTCACATGAAAGCAGACATGTTTGTTACAGACACATAACTCACATGAAAGCAGACATGTTTGTTACAGACACATAACTCACATGAAAGCAGACATGTTTGTTACAGACACATAACTCACATGAAAGCAGACATGTTTGTTACAGACACATAACTCAAATGAGAGCAGACATGTTTGTTACAGACACATAACTCACATGAAAGCAGACATGTTAGTTACAGACACATAACTCACATGAAAGCAGACATGTTTGTTACAGACACATAACTCACATGAAAGCAGACATGTTTGTTACAGACACATAACTCACATGAAAGCAGACATGTTTGTTACAGACACATAACTCACATGAAAGCAGACATGTTTGTTACAGACACATAACTGACATGAAAGCATGCAGACATGTTTGTTACAGACACATAACTCACATGAGAGCAGATATGTGTGTTACAGTCACATAACTGACATGAAAGCATGCAGACATGTTTGTTACAGACACATAACTCACATGAGAGCAGACATGTTTGTTACAGACACATAACTCACATGAGAGCAGACATGTTTGTTACAGACACATAACTCACATGAAAGCAGACATGTTTGTTACAGACACATAACTCACATGAGAGCAGACATGTTTGTTACAGACACATAACTCACATGAGAGCAGACATGTTTGTTACAGACACATAACTCACATGAAAGCAGACATGTTTGTTACAGACACATAACTCACATGAAAGCAGACATGTTTGTTACAGACACATAACTCACATGAAAGCAGACATGTTTGTTACAGACACATAACTCACATGAGAGCAGACATGTTTGTTACAGACACATAACTCACATGAAAGCAGACATGTTTGTTAAAGACACATAACTCACATGAGAGCAGACATGTTTGTTACAGACACATAACTCACATGAAAGCAGACATGTTTGTTACAGACACATAACTCACATGAAAGCAGACATGTTTGTTACAGACACATAACTCACATGAAAGCAGACATGTTTGTTACAGACACATAACTGACATGAAAGCATGCAGACATGTTTGTTACAGACACATAACTCACATGAGAGCAGACATGTTTGTTACAGTCACATAACTCACATGAAAGCAGACATGTTTGTTAAAGTCACATAACTCACATGAAAGCAGACATGTTTGTTACAGACACATAACTCACATGAGAGCAGACATGTTTGTTACAGACACATAACTCACATGAAAGCAGACATGTTTGTTACAGACACATAACTCACATGAAAGCAGACATGTTTGTTACAGACACATAACTCACATGAAAACAGACATGTTTGTTACAGACACATAACTCACATGAGAGCAGACATGTTTGTTACAGACACATAACTCACATGAGAGCAGACATGTTTGTTACAGACACATAACTCACATGAAAGCAGACATGTTTGTTACAGACACATAACTCACATGAAAGCAGACATGTTTGTTACAGACACATAACTCACATGAAAGCAGACATGTTTGTTACAGACACATAACTCACATGAGAGCAGACATGTTTGTTACAGACACATAACTCACATGAAAGCAGACATGTTTGTTACAGACACATAACTCACATGAGAGCAGACATGTTTGTTACAGACACATAACTCACATGAAAGCAGACATGTTTGTTACAGACACATAACTCACATGAAAGCAGACATGTTTGTTACAGACACATAACTCACATGAAAGCAGACATGTTTGTTACAGACACATAACTCACATGAAAGCAGACATGTTTGTTACAGACACATAACTCACATGAGAGCAGACATGTTTGTTACAGACACATAACTCACATGAAAGCAGACATGTTTGTTACAGACACATAACTCACATGAAAGCAGACATGTTTGTTACAGACACATAACTCACATGAAAGCAGACATGTTTGTTACAGACACATAACTCACATGAAAGCAGACATGTTTGTTACAGACACATAACTCACATGAAAGCAGACATGTTTGTTACAGACACATAACTCACATGAAAGCAGACATGTTTGTTACAGACACATAACTGACATGAAAGCATGCAGACATGTTTGTTACAGACACATAACTCACATGAGAGCAGACATGTTTGTTACAGTCACATAACTGACATGAAAGCATGCAGACATGTTTGTTACAGACACATAACTCACATGAGAGCAGACATGTTTGTTACAGACACATAACTCACATGAGAGCAGACATGTTTGTTACAGACACATAACTCACATGAAAGCAGACATGTTTGTTACAGACACATAACTCACTTTTTAATGGACACCTTGCAGCCAATCAGAATCGAGTATTCACCCAGACCCAGACCTCGGCTTCGCCTCGGACGGTTCACGCCTCCACGTCGTCCCTTAAAAAGTGATAATGGACACCTCGTCGTGCATTAACCCTTACATAACTCACATGAGAGCAGACATGTTTGTTACAGTCACATAACTCACATGAAAGCAGACATGTTTGTTAAAGTCACATAACTCACATGAAAGCAGACATGTTTGTTACAGACACATAACTCACATGAGAGCAGACATGTTTGTTACAGACACATAACTCACATGAAAGCAGACATGTTTGTTACAGACACATAACTCACATGAAAGCAGACATGTTTGTTACAGACACATAACTCACATGAAAGCAGACATGTTTGTTACAGACACATAACTCACATGAAAGCAGACATGTTTGTTACAGACACATAACTCACATGAAAGCAGACATGTTTGTTACAGACACATAACTCACATGAAAGCAGACATGTTTGTTACAGACACATAACTGACATGAAAGCAGACATGTTTGTTACAGACACATAACTCACATGAAAGCAGACATGTTTGTTACAGACACATAACTGACATGAAAGCATGCAGACATGTTTGTTACAGACACATAACTCACATGAGAGCAGACATGTTTGTTACAGTCACATAACTCACATGAAAGCAGACATGTTTGTTAAAGTCACATAACTCACATGAAAGCAGACATGTTTGTTACAGACACATAACTCACATGAAAGCAGACATGTTTTTTACAGACACATAACTCACATGAAAGCAGACATGTTTGTTACAGACACATAACTCACATGAGAGCAGACATGTTTGTTACAGACACATAACTCACATGAAAGCAGACATGTTTGTTACAGACACATAACTCACATGAAAGCAGACATGTTTGTTACAGACACATAACTCACATGAAAACAGACATGTTTGTTACAGACACATAACTCACATGAGAGCAGACATGTTTGTTACAGACACATAACTCACATGAGAGCAGACATGTTTGTTACAGACACATAACTCACATGAAAGCAGACATGTTTGTTACAGACACATAACTCACATGAAAGCAGACATGTTTGTTACAGACACATAACTCACATGAAAGCAGACATGTTTGTTACAGACACATAACTCACATGAGAGCAGACATGTTTGTTACAGACACATAACTCACATGAAAGCAGACATGTTTGTTACAGACACATAACTCACATGAGAGCAGACATGTTTGTTACAGACACATAACTCACATGAAAGCAGACATGTTTGTTACAGACACATAACTCACATGAAAGCAGACATGTTTGTTACAGACACATAACTCACATGAAAGCAGACATGTTTGTTACAGACACATAACTCACATGAAAGCAGACATGTTTGTTACAGACACATAACTCACATGAGAGCAGACATGTTTGTTACAGACACATAACTCACATGAAAGCAGACATGTTTGTTACAGACACATAACTCACATGAAAGCAGACATGTTTGTTACAGACACATAACTCACATGAAAGCAGACATGTTTGTTACAGACACATAACTCACATGAAAGCAGACATGTTTGTTACAGACACATAACTCACATGAAAGCAGACATGTTTGTTACAGACACATAACTCACATGAAAGCAGACATGTTTGTTACAGACACATAACTGACATGAAAGCATGCAGACATGTTTGTTACAGACACATAACTCACATGAGAGCAGACATGTTTGTTACAGTCACATAACTGACATGAAAGCATGCAGACATGTTTGTTACAGACACATAACTCACATGAGAGCAGACATGTTTGTTACAGACACATAACTCACATGAGAGCAGACATGTTTGTTACAGACACATAACTCACATGAAAGCAGACATGTTTGTTACAGACACATAACTCACTTTTTAATGGACACCTTGCAGCCAATCAGAATCGAGTATTCACCCAGACCCAGACCTCGGCTTCGCCTCGGACGGTTCACGCCTCCACGTCGTCCCTTAAAAAGTGATAATGGACACCTCGTCGTGCATTAACCCTTACATAACTCACATGAGAGCAGACATGTTTGTTACAGTCACATAACTCACATGAAAGCAGACATGTTTGTTAAAGTCACATAACTCACATGAAAGCAGACATGTTTGTTACAGACACATAACTCACATGAGAGCAGACATGTTTGTTACAGACACATAACTCACATGAAAGCAGACATGTTTGTTACAGACACATAACTCACATGAAAGCAGACATGTTTGTTACAGACACATAACTCACATGAAAGCAGACATGTTTGTTACAGACACATAACTCACATGAAAGCAGACATGTTTGTTACAGACACATAACTCACATGAAAGCAGACATGTTTGTTACAGACACATAACTCACATGAAAGCAGACATGTTTGTTACAGACACATAACTGACATGAAAGCAGACATGTTTGTTACAGACACATAACTCACATGAAAGCAGACATGTTTGTTACAGACACATAACTGACATGAAAGCATGCAGACATGTTTGTTACAGACACATAACTCACATGAGAGCAGACATGTTTGTTACAGTCACATAACTCACATGAAAGCAGACATGTTTGTTAAAGTCACATAACTCACATGAAAGCAGACATGTTTGTTACAGACACATAACTCACATGAAAGCAGACATGTTTTTTACAGACACATAACTCACATGAAAGCAGACATGTTTGTTACAGACACATAACTCACATGAGAGCAGACATGTTTGTTACAGACACATAACTCACATGAAAGCAGACATGTTTGTTACAGACACATAACTCACATGAAAGCAGACATGTTTGTTACAGACACATAACTCACATGAAAGCAGACATGTTTGTTACAGACACATAACTCACATGAAAGCAGACATGTTTGTTACAGACACATAACTCACATGAAAGCAGACATGTTTGTTACAGACACATAACTCACATGAAAGCAGACATGTTTGTTACAGACACATAACTCACATGAAAGCAGACATGTTTGTTACAGACACATAACTCACATGAAAGCAGACATGTTTGTTACAGACACATAACTCATATGAAAGCAGACATGTTTGTTACAGACACATAACTCACATGAAAGCAGACATGTTTGTTACAGACACATAACTCACATGAAAGCAGACATGTTTGTTACAGACACATAACTCACATGAAAGCAGACATGTTTGTTACAGACACATAACTCACATGAAAGCAGACATGTTTGTTACAGACACATAACTCACATGAAAGCAGACATGTTTGTTACAGACACATAACTCACATGAAAGCAGACATGTTTGTTACAGACACATAACTCACATGAAAGCAGACATGTTTGTTACAGACACATAACTCACATGAAAGCAGACATGTTTGTTACAGACACATAACTCACATGAAAGCAGACATGTTTGTTACAGACACATAACTCACATGAGAGCAGACATGTTTGTTACAGACACATAACTCACATGAAAGCAGACATGTTTGTTACAGACACATAACTCACATGAAAGCAGACATGTTTGTTCCAGACACATAACTCACATGAAAGCAGACATGTTTGTTACAGACACATAACTCACATGAAAGCAGACATGTTTGTTACAGACACATAACTCACATGAAAGCAGACATGTTTGTTACAGACACATAACTGACATGAAAGCAGACATGTTTGTTACAGACACATAACTCACATGAAAGCAGACATGTTTGTTACAGACACATAACTGACATGAAAGCATGCAGACATGTTTGTTACAGACACATAACTCACATGAGAGCAGACATGTTTGTTACAGTCACATAACTCACATGAAAGCAGACATGTTTGTTAAAGTCACATAACTCACATGAAAGCAGACATGTTTGTTACAGACACATAACTCACATGAAAGCAGACATGTTTTTTACAGACACATAACTCACATGAAAGCAGACATGTTTGTTACAGACACATAACTCACATGAGAGCAGACATGTTTGTTACAGACACATAACTCACATGAAAGCAGACATGTTTGTTACAGACACATAACTCACATGAAAGCAGACATGTTTGTTACAGACACATAACTCACATGAAAGCAGACATGTTTGTTACAGACACATAACTCACATGAAAGCAGACATGTTTGTTACAGACACATAACTCACATGAAAGCAGACATGTTTGTTACAGACACATAACTCAAATGAGAGCAGACATGTTTGTTACAGACACATAACTCACATGAAAGCAGACATGTTAGTTACAGACACATAACTCACATGAAAGCAGACATGTTTGTTACAGACACATAACTCACATGAAAGCAGACATGTTTGTTACAGACACATAACTCACATGAAAGCAGACATGTTTGTTACAGACACATAACTCACATGAAAGCAGACATGTTTGTTACAGACACATAACTGACATGAAAGCATGCAGACATGTTTGTTACAGACACATAACTGACATGAAAGCATGCAGACATGTTTGTTACAGACACATAACTCACATGAGAGCAGACATGTGTGTTACAGTCACATAACTGACATGAAAGCATGCAGACATGTTTGTTACAGACACATAACTCACATGAGAGCAGACATGTTTGTTACAGACACATAACTCACATGAGAGCAGACATGTTTGTTACAGACACATAACTCACATGAAAGCAGACATGTTTGTTACAGACACATAACTCACATGAGAGCAGACATGTTTGTTACAGACACATAACTCACATGAGAGCAGACATGTTTGTTACAGACACATAACTCACATGAAAGCAGACATGTTTGTTACAGACACATAACTCACATGAAAGCAGACATGTTTGTTACAGACACATAACTCACATGAAAGCAGACATGTTTGTTACAGACACATAACTCACATGAGAGCAGACATGTTTGTTACAGACACATAACTCACATGAAAGCAGACATGTTTGTTACAGACACATAACTCACATGAGAGCAGACATGTTTGTTACAGACACATAACTCACATGAGAGCAGACATGTTTGTTACAGACACATAACTCACATGAAAGCAGACATGTTTGTTACAGACACATAACTCACATGAAAGCAGACATGTTTGTTACAGACACATAACTCACATGAAAGCAGACATGTTTGTTACAGACACATAACTCACATGAGAGCAGACATGTTTGTTACAGACACATAACTCACATGAAAGCAGACATGTTTGTTAAAGACACATAACTCACATGAGAGCAGACATGTTTGTTACAGACACATAACTCACATGAAAGCAGACATGTTTGTTACAGACACATAACTCACATGAAAGCAGACATGTTTGTTACAGACACATAACTCACATGAAAGCAGACATGTTTGTTACAGACACATAACTGACATGAAAGCATGCAGACATGTTTGTTACAGACACATAACTCACATGAGAGCAGACATGTTTGTTACAGTCACATAACTCACATGAAAGCAGACATGTTTGTTACAGTCACATAACTCACATGAAAGCAGACATGTTTGTTAAAGTCACATAACTCACATGAAAGCAGACATGTTTGTTACAGACACATAACTCACATGGAAGCAGACATGTTTGTTACAGACACATAACTCACATGAAAGCAGACATGTTTGTTACAGACACATAACTCACATGAAAGCAGACATGTTTGTTACAGACACATAACTCACATGAAAGCAGACATGTTTGTTACAGACACATAACTGACATGAAAGCATGCAGACATGTTTGTTACAGACACATAACTCACATGAGAGCAGACATGTTTGTTACAGTCACATAACTCACATGAAAGCAGACATGTTTGTTACAGACACATAACTCACATGAAAGCAGACATGTTTGTTACAGACACATAACTCACATGAAAGCAGACATGTTTGTTACAGACACATAACTCACATGAGAGCAGACATGTTTGTTACAGACACATAACTCACATGAAAGCAGACATGTTTGTTACAGACACATAACTCACATGAAAGCAGACATGTTTGTTACAGACACATAACTCACATGAAAGCAGACATGTTTGTTACAGACACATAACTCACATGAAAGCAGACATGTTTGTTACAGACACATAACTCACATGAGAGCAGACATGTTTGTTACAGACACATAACTCACATGAAAGCAGACATGTTTGTTACAGACACATAACTCACATGAAAGCAGACATGTTTGTTACAGACACATAACTCACATGAAAGCAGACATGTTTGTTACAGACACATAACTCACATGAAAGCAGACATGTTTGTTACAGACACATAACTCACATGAGAGCAGACATGTTTGTTACAGACACATAACTCACATGAAAGCAGACATGTTTGTTACAGACACATAACTCACATGAAAGCAGACATGTTTGTTACAGACACATAACTCACATGAAAGCAGACATGTTTGTTACAGACACATAACTCACATGAAAGCAGACATGTTTGTTACAGACACATAACTCACATGAAAGCAGACATGTTTGTTACAGACACATAACTCACATGAAAGCAGACATGTTTGTTACAGACACATAACTGACATGAAAGCATGCAGACATGTTTGTTACAGACACATAACTCACATGAGAGCAGACATGTTTGTTACAGTCACATAACTGACATGAAAGCATGCAGACATGTTTGTTACAGACACATAACTCACATGAGAGCAGACATGTTTGTTACAGACACATAACTCACATGAGAGCAGACATGTTTGTTACAGACACATAACTCACATGAAAGCAGACATGTTTGTTACAGACACATAACTCACATGAGAGCAGACATGTTTGTTACAGACACATAACTCACATGAGAGCAGACATGTTTGTTACAGACACATAACTGACATGAAAGCATGCAGACATGTTTGTTACAGACACATAACTCACATGAAAGCAGACATGTTTGTTACAGACACATAACTCACATGAAAGCAGACATGTTTGTTACAGACACATAACTGACATGAAAGCATGCAGACATGTTTGTTACAGACACATAACTCACATGAGAGCAGACATGTTTGTTACAGTCACATAACTCACATGAAAGCAGACATGTTTGTTAAAGTCACATAACTCACATGAAAGCAGACATGTTTGTTACAGACACATAACTCACATGAGAGCAGACATGTTTGTTACAGACACATAACTCACATGAAAGCAGACATGTTTGTTACAGACACATAACTCACATGAAAGCAGACATGTTTGTTACAGACACATAACTCACATGAAAGCAGACATGTTTGTTACAGACACATAACTCACATGAAAGCAGACATGTTTGTTACAGACACATAACTCAAATGAGAGCAGACATGTTTGTTACAGACACATAACTCACATGAAAGCAGACATGTTAGTTACAGACACATAACTCACATGAAAGCAGACATGTTTGTTACAGACACATAACTCACATGAAAGCAGACATGTTTGTTACAGACACATAACTCACATGAAAGCAGACATGTTTGTTACAGACACATAACTGACATGAAAGCAGACATGTTTGTTACAGACACATAACTGACATGAAAGCATGCAGACATGTTTGTTACAGACACATAACTCACATGAGAGCAGACATGTTTGTTACAGTCACATAACTCACATGAAAGCAGACATGTTTGTTACAGACACATAACTCACATGAAAGCAGACATGTTTGTTACAGACACATAACTCACATGAAAGCAGACATGTTTGTTAAAGACACATAACTCACATGAGAGCAGACATGTTTGTTACAGACACATAACTCACATGAAAGCAGACATGTTTGTTACAGACACATAACTCACATGAAAGCAGACATGTTTGTTACAGACACATAACTCACATGAGAGCAGACATGTTTGTTACAGTCACATAACTCACATGAAAGCAGACATGTTTGTTAAAGTCACATAACTCACATGAAAGCAGACATGTTTGTTACAGACACATAACTCACATGGAAGCAGACATGTTTGTTACAGACACATAACTCACATGAAAGCAGACATGTTTGTTACAGACACATAACTCACATGAAAGCAGACATGTTTGTTACAGACACATAACTCACATGAAAGCAGACATGTTTGTTACAGACACATAACTGACATGAAAGCATGCAGACATGTTTGTTACAGACACATAACTCACATGAGAGCAGACATGTTTGTTACAGTCACATAACTCACATGAAAGCAGACATGTTTGTTACAGACACATAACTCACATGAAAGCAGACATGTTTGTTACAGACACATAACTCACATGAAAGCAGACATGTTTGTTACAGACACATAACTCACATGAGAGCAGACATGTTTGTTACAGACACATAACTCACATGAAAGCAGACATGTTTGTTACAGACACATAACTCACATGAAAGCAGACATGTTTGTTACAGACACATAACTCACATGAAAGCAGACATGTTTGTTACAGACACATAACTCACATGAAAGCAGACATGTTTGTTACAGACACATAACTCACATGAGAGCAGACATGTTTGTTACAGACACATAACTCACATGAAAGCAGACATGTTTGTTACAGACACATAACTCACATGAAAGCAGACATGTTTGTTACAGACACATAACTCACATGAAAGCAGACATGTTTGTTACAGACACATAACTCACATGAAAGCAGACATGTTTGTTACAGACACATAACTCACATGAAAGCAGACATGTTTGTTACAGACACATAACTCACATGAAAGCAGACACATAACTCACATGAGAGCAGACATGTTTGTTACAGACACATAACTCACATGAGAGCAGACATGTTTGTTACAGACACATAACTCACATGTTTGTTACAGACACATAACTGACATGAAAGCATGCAGACATGTTTGTTACAGACACATAACTCACATGAGAGCAGACATGTTTGTTACAGTCACATAACTCACATGAAAGCAGACATGTTTGTTAAAGTCACATAACTCACATGAAAGCAGACATGTTTGTTACAGACACATAACTCACATGAGAGCAGACATGTTTGTTACAGACACATAACTCACATGAAAGCAGACATGTTTGTTACAGACACATAACTCACATGAAAGCAGACATGTTTGTTACAGACACATAACTCACATGAAAGCAGACATGTTTGTTACAGACACATAACTCACATGAAAGCAGACATGTTTGTTACAGACACATAACTCAAATGAGAGCAGACATGTTTGTTACAGACACATAACTCACATGAAAGCAGACATGTTAGTTACAGACACATAACTCACATGAAAGCAGACATGTTTGTTACAGACACATAACTCACATGAAAGCAGACATGTTTGTTACAGACACATAACTCACATGAAAGCAGACATGTTTGTTACAGACACATAACTCACATGAAAGCAGACATGTTTGTTACAGACACATAACTGACATGAAAGCATGCAGACATGTTTGTTACAGACACATAACTCACATGAGAGCAGACATGTGTGTTACAGTCACATAACTGACATGAAAGCATGCAGACATGTTTGTTACAGACACATAACTCACATGAGAGCAGACATGTTTGTTACAGACACATAACTCACATGAGAGCAGACATGTTTGTTACAGACACATAACTCACATGAAAGCAGACATGTTTGTTACAGACACATAACTCACATGAGAGCAGACATGTTTGTTACAGACACATAACTCACATGAGAGCAGACATGTTTGTTACAGACACATAACTCACATGAAAGCAGACATGTTTGTTACAGACACATAACTCACATGAAAGCAGACATGTTTGTTACAGACACATAACTCACATGAAAGCAGACATGTTTGTTACAGACACATAACTCACATGAGAGCAGACATGTTTGTTACAGACACATAACTCACATGAAAGCAGACATGTTTGTTAAAGACACATAACTCACATGAGAGCAGACATGTTTGTTACAGACACATAACTCACATGAAAGCAGACATGTTTGTTACAGACACATAACTCACATGAAAGCAGACATGTTTGTTACAGACACATAACTCACATGAAAGCAGACATGTTTGTTACAGACACATAACTGACATGAAAGCATGCAGACATGTTTGTTACAGACACATAACTCACATGAGAGCAGACATGTTTGTTACAGTCACATAACTCACATGAAAGCAGACATGTTTGTTAAAGTCACATAACTCACATGAAAGCAGACATGTTTGTTACAGACACATAACTCACATGAGAGCAGACATGTTTGTTACAGACACATAACTCACATGAAAGCAGACATGTTTGTTACAGACACATAACTCACATGAAAGCAGACATGTTTGTTACAGACACATAACTCACATGAAAACAGACATGTTTGTTACAGACACATAACTCACATGAGAGCAGACATGTTTGTTACAGACACATAACTCACATGAGAGCAGACATGTTTGTTACAGACACATAACTCACATGAAAGCAGACATGTTTGTTACAGACACATAACTCACATGAAAGCAGACATGTTTGTTACAGACACATAACTCACATGAAAGCAGACATGTTTGTTACAGACACATAACTCACATGAGAGCAGACATGTTTGTTACAGACACATAACTCACATGAAAGCAGACATGTTTGTTACAGACACATAACTCACATGAGAGCAGACATGTTTGTTACAGACACATAACTCACATGAAAGCAGACATGTTTGTTACAGACACATAACTCACATGAAAGCAGACATGTTTGTTACAGACACATAACTCACATGAAAGCAGACATGTTTGTTACAGACACATAACTCACATGAAAGCAGACATGTTTGTTACAGACACATAACTCACATGAGAGCAGACATGTTTGTTACAGACACATAACTCACATGAAAGCAGACATGTTTGTTACAGACACATAACTCACATGAAAGCAGACATGTTTGTTACAGACACATAACTCACATGAAAGCAGACATGTTTGTTACAGACACATAACTCACATGAAAGCAGACATGTTTGTTACAGACACATAACTCACATGAAAGCAGACATGTTTGTTACAGACACATAACTCACATGAAAGCAGACATGTTTGTTACAGACACATAACTGACATGAAAGCATGCAGACATGTTTGTTACAGACACATAACTCACATGAGAGCAGACATGTTTGTTACAGTCACATAACTGACATGAAAGCATGCAGACATGTTTGTTACAGACACATAACTCACATGAGAGCAGACATGTTTGTTACAGACACATAACTCACATGAGAGCAGACATGTTTGTTACAGACACATAACTCACATGAAAGCAGACATGTTTGTTACAGACACATAACTCACTTTTTAATGGACACCTTGCAGCCAATCAGAATCGAGTATTCACCCAGACCCAGACCTCGGCTTCGCCTCGGACGGTTCACGCCTCCACGTCGTCCCTTAAAAAGTGATAATGGACACCTCGTCGTGCATTAACCCTTACATAACTCACATGAGAGCAGACATGTTTGTTACAGTCACATAACTCACATGAAAGCAGACATGTTTGTTAAAGTCACATAACTCACATGAAAGCAGACATGTTTGTTACAGACACATAACTCACATGAAAGCAGACATGTTTTTTACAGACACATAACTCACATGAAAGCAGACATGTTTGTTACAGACACATAACTCACATGAGAGCAGACATGTTTGTTACAGACACATAACTCACATGAAAGCAGACATGTTTGTTACAGACACATAACTCACATGAAAGCAGACATGTTTGTTACAGACACATAACTCACATGAAAGCAGACATGTTTGTTACAGACACATAACTCACATGAAAGCAGACATGTTTGTTACAGACACATAACTCACATGAAAGCAGACATGTTTGTTACAGACACATAACTCACATGAAAGCAGACATGTTTGTTACAGACACATAACTCACATGAAAGCAGACATGTTTGTTACAGACACATAACTCACATGAAAGCAGACATGTTTGTTACAGACACATAACTCATATGAAAGCAGACATGTTTGTTACAGACACATAACTCACATGAAAGCAGACATGTTTGTTACAGACACATAACTCACATGAAAGCAGACATGTTTGTTACAGACACATAACTCACATGAAAGCAGACATGTTTGTTACAGACACATAACTCACATGAAAGCAGACATGTTTGTTACAGACACATAACTCACATGAAAGCAGACATGTTTGTTACAGACACATAACTCACATGAAAGCAGACATGTTTGTTACAGACACATAACTCACATGAAAGCAGACATGTTTGTTACAGACACATAACTCACATGAAAGCAGACATGTTTGTTACAGACACATAACTCACATGAAAGCAGACATGTTTGTTACAGACACATAACTCACATGAGAGCAGACATGTTTGTTACAGACACATAACTCACATGAAAGCAGACATGTTTGTTACAGACACATAACTCACATGAAAGCAGACATGTTTGTTACAGACACATAACTCACATGAGAGCAGACATGTTTGTTACAGACACATAACTCACATGAAAGCAGACATGTTTGTTACAGACACATAACTCACATGAGAGCAGACATGTTTGTTACAGACACATAACTCACATGAAAGCAGACATGTTTGTTACAGACACATAACTCACATGAAAGCAGACATGTTTGTTACAGACACATAACTCACATGAAAGCAAACATGTTTGTTACAGACACTAGGGATGGGCATTTCTAGCAAAAACACTATTCGAAATTCGCTGGCCAAATTCGAATTTAATTCGAAATTCGAAAATAAAAATAAAAATGTAAAAAAAAAAAAAAATGTATTTTTTTTTTTTTTTTTTTTGTGAGTGAAATGTTGCATTGTCTCCCCTGATTCTAAGTCTACGGCTTTATTAATTAATATAAAAAGCTTCTGCTGTGGATTTTTAGCTCAAACAAGCATTGCACCACTGAAGTAAAGAACATGTTACATGACATTGACATTTTCGAAAATAAAAAACAGTTTTGACAATCATGAGTGGTTCATTAAATATTTAGTAGGCTCAGCTCTGAGTGCCAAAGGGGTGCCAAAGTCACCCCCTCTCCCTCTTCATGGGATTTCATCCGCCATTCATTTTTCCATAAACCTTGCTTAAAATGCTTATAAAAATTGTTTTACTTGCTCAAACCAAGCGATTTGACTATACTTAGAATCAGGGGAGACAATGCAACATTTCACTCAAATTTTTTTTTTTTTTTTTTTTTTTTCGAATTTCGAATTTGAATAATAAAAGTCGACCTTGATAATAACAACGATTATTCGAAAATTCGAAATTCGATGCCCATCCCTAACAGACACATAACTCACATGAAAGCAGACATGTTTGTTACAGACACATAACTCACATGAGAGCAGACATGTTTGTTACAGACACATAACTCACATGAAAGCAGACATGTTTGTTACAGACACATAACTCACATGAGAGCAGACATGTTTGTTACAGACACATAACTCACATGAAAGCAAACATGTTTGTTACAGACACATAACTCACATGAGAGCAGACATGTTTGTTACAGACACATAACTCACATGAAAGCAGACATGTTTGTTACAGACACATAACTCACATGAAAGCAGACATGTTTGTTACAGACACATAACTCACATGAAAGCAGACATGTTTGTTACAGACACATAACTCACATGAAAGCAGACATGTTTGTTACAGACACATAACTCACATGAAAGCAGACATGTTTGTTACAGACACATAACTCACATGAAAGCAGACATGTTTGTTACAGACACATAACTCACATGAGAGCAGACATGTTTGTTACAGACACATAACTCACATGAGAGCAGACATGTTTGTTACAGACACATAACTCACATGAAAGCAGACATGTTTGTTACAGACACATAACTCACATGAAAGCAGACATGTTTGTTACAGACACATAACTCACATGAAAGCAGACATGTTTGTTACAGACACATAACTGACATGAAAGCATGCAGACATGTTTGTTACAGACACTTACCATGGTCTGGGTGAATACTCGATTCTGATTGGCTGCAAGGTGTCCATTAAAAAGTGATATTGTACAGTGATAATGGACACCTAGCTAAATGGTCTGTTCACCGTTCATATCAATGCGCCATAGTTTCACAGTGTGGTATCAAGAGAGCTGTTTGAGCTCTATACCCCCGTTAAGGGTTAATATGACAATTTTCTAAGTTGAGAAAAAAATTGACTCGGTCAAAGTAAGTATTTAAATCACCCCTGTGTGCTCAGTTTATCAAAAATAACTCTTATTTACAATTTTGATTTTCGTTTCGGAGATTTCCCTCCCCTGACAGAAGCCGGCTCTGAGCCATTATGAGCCACTCTCCGGACAGAGAAAATGGGCGTGAACAGCCGAGGAAAGAGAGAGAGAGAGAGAGAGAGAGAGAGAGAGAGAGAGAGAGAGAGAGAGAGAGGAGCAGGGAAGCTTGCACTGTGTGTGTCAACAGCGCTGTGCTGTCCTCCTTTCTCTCTCTCTCCTCTCGCCTCTTCATACGCACATTTTCTCTGTCCCACAGTAAACCCTGGAGAATAATACTCATGTATAGAGTCGTTTCCATGTTGCCAAACACTATTGACAGTTTGAGCCTTCCCGCAGATGGCAAAACAAGCAGTTTTTTTTGGACTCCAACATACTGAAAGCAGATAGTTTTCACTCTGCTCCTGCCTCGCGCCATTTACGTCTTATAAGACCCGCAGACGTTAACGCAATTCCCTGGAATGCGAGTTTAAACGACCCAGTTACATGGCGTTGCATTCTTAGACATTGCCGTTTTATTTTGTATGTTGTTACATAGGCTACAATTGGCCAAATTATTAGCTTGATTCTAGAATTGTGCCAGGTGTAGAAACTAAGCAGCCATTTTATCCCATGATAGCCTAATCTCGAGGGGACTATTTTGTCTCGCCGGTTCTCAACTCATATTCAAGGTTATGAAAACTAGATTTTGATTGCAAAATGCATGGAAATATAAATGAATGGTCTTGTTTTGTTTCTTTGGCAAGTGACCATGGTATAAGCGGGTTAATGCACTTCGAGGTGTCCATTATCACTTTTTAAGGGACTTCGCGGAGGCAAACCATCCTCGGCTTCGCCTCGGACGGTTCACGCCTCCACGTCGTCCCTTAAAAAGTGATAATGGACACCTCGTCGTGCATTAACCCTTACATAACTCACATGAGAGCAGACATGTTTGTTACAGTCACATAACTCACATGAAAGCAGACATGTTTGTTAAAGTCACATAACTCACATGAAAGCAGACATGTTTGTTACAGACACATAACTCACATGAGAGCAGACATGTTTGTTACAGACACATAACTCACATGAAAGCAGAAATGTTTGTTACAGACACATAACTCACATGAAAGCAGACATGTTTGTTACAGACACATAACTCACATGAAAGCAGACATGTTTGTTACAGACACATAACTCACATGAAAGCAGACATGTTTGTTACAGACACATAACTCACATGAAAGCAGACATGTTTCAATCATGAGAGACCAGAGGGTAAGGTTAATCAGCAAGCTTTATTAAAGTATGGCATGGCGATAGGATTCGCGGCCTGAAGCGGTATGGCATTAATCCTGATGGCGTGGCAGCATGGCAACTGATTCTTTGGCGTAGTGACTCCGTGGCAGGATGCCTCTCTTCTTGAGGCGGGAGGGCATCTGCTCGGAGAACCCCCCCCCGTAGGGGATTCTTCGGGAGTCAATACATTGGTGGTGGACTGGGGAGGTGGGTGGGGTGAAACGCGGCTTCCAGAGAAGGAATTGGATCAGCTTAATGCAGCGGCTAGAGGGCAGGGAACAAGGGCTGTGGTGCGCTCGGCGTGGCTATAAATACTGTCACGTCATAGCTTCGGTACTGACGACATTAACGCCGTCACCTAGGCAAGTGCGTCACTACTGCACTGACGGCATTAGCGCGTCACTCTGGGATTACTGCACTTGTTGACACGCTAGCATTACATGTGATGCTGAGGTCGCTATGTTTCTAGATTACATGTGGCGTGAGGCAGCGTGTCTGGTCTTCATCTTGAAACTAGGTCGAGACCATCATTTCAATCATGAGAGACCAGAGGGTAAGGTTAATCAGCAAGCTTTATTAAAGTATGGCATGGCGATAGGATTCGCGGCCTGAAGCGGTATGGCATTAATCCTGATGGCGTGGCAGCATGGCAACTGATTCTTTGGCGTAGTGACTCCGTGGCAGGATGCCTCTCTTCTTGAGGCGGGAGGGCATCTGCTCGGAGAACCCCCCAGAAGAGAGAAACGTCGCCGGCCGGTTGGCTCGGCAGCACGGCGACTTACGGCATGATTCGGCGTTGGCGTAGTTCGGCATAATTCGGCGTTGGCATAGTTCGGTGTTGAACTCCCCCCCAAACTGACTGACTACAGGCTGCTCGGCACCTGGAACACTTGCGGGCTGCTCGGCACCCAGAACACTTCGAGTCGTCTGCTGAGGTCTTGCCGGATTAGTTATGTGACTACAGGCTGCTCGGCACCTGGAACACTTGCAGGCTGCTCGGCACCTAGAACACTTCGAGTCGTCTATTGAGGTCTGAATTAGTGAAGCTGCCTCGGTGTTGAGATTTGGGTTGAGCCCCCTCGGTTTTGAGATTTGGATTGGGCCCCCCCCCTGACTACAGGCTGCTCGGCACCTGGAACACTTGCAGGCTGCTCGGCACCCTAGAACACTTTGAGTAGTCCAGGGGTCTGGATTAGTGGGGAGACTACGGGCTGCTCGGCACCCGGAACACTTGCAGGCTGCTCGGCACCTAGAACACTTTGAGTAGTCTGCTGGGGTCTGCATTAGTGGTGTGACTACAGGCTGCTCGGCACCTAGAACACTTGCAGGCTGCTCGGCACCTAGAACACTTCGAGTAGTCTACCGTGGTTGGAATTAGTGATTTGTTGCAGGCTGTTCAACGCCGAGCACTTGCAGGCTGCTCGACACCTGGAACGCTTAATCTATATAAACAAATTAGTGACGCTGCCTCAGTGTTGAGATTTGGATTGAGCCCCCCCCGGGGGATCAGGATTGGGAGAACGGGGAGATTGACCGAGGCACAGAAAAAGGAGAACGACCGCCAGGCGCCGTCGTAGGCTCTGGCTGTGGAGCTGGCCAGCCCCCCCCTGATGTAGGACTGAGTGACGTGGAGTAGCTGGGTGAGGCGGGGATCGTGAGGGGGTGCTGGGGGCCTAGGGCGTGGGTCCGGACTCATGAGAGGGTGAGAGCCGAGAACGGAATTAGTGATTTGTTGCGGGCTGTTCAACGCCGAGCACTTGCAGGCTGCTCGACGCCTGGAGCGCTTAATCAATTAGATCGACACTGATTAGTGGGGAGACTACGGGCTGCTCGGCACCCGGAACACTTTGAGTAGTCTGCTGGGGTCTGAATTAGTGGTGTGACTACAGGCTGCTCGGCACCTAGAACACTTGCAGGCTGCTCGGCACCTAGAACACTTCGAGTAGTCTACCGTGGTCGGAATTAGTGATTTGTTGCGGGCTGTTCAACGCCGAGCACTTGCAGGCTGCTCGACACCTGGAGCGCTTAATCAATTAGATCGACACTGATTCGGGGAGTCCACCACCAATGAATGTGAAGTCACGGCTATTGCGAGGAATGTAGGGATGGATGCCATGTGCTTACCGTGTGACGCCTAGGGGAGGAGAGATCTTTGGGCAGACAATATGGCGGCCTGCTCTGGTCGGATGTAGGCCGCGTAGGCTGACGAGGACCAGCGGCCCATCTGTTGCAGGGAGGCGGAGGACGCCCCTTGCGCGGCGGCTGATGTGGCCGCGCCGATCCTGAAGGAGTGGCCGGAATAGTGCTCCGCTGGGAGGTTGCACGTCTGGAGGATCCGCTTGAGGTGGAGAGTGAACCAGGCTCTTGTCATGAGATGGAGGGGTGAGATGAGGAACAGGGGGGCGGACGGGCCGGTCTGGGGTCGAATCCCTAGGTAGCGGGCCATGGCGGCAAAGGTGCTAGCCATGTGTTTGTGAGCGGTAATGTGCTCGCTTTCCGTGCTGTTCTGGGACGGTTTGTTTACAGTTTTATGCGTCGACTAGCCAGTCGGAGAATGGAGTTATTATGGCACTAGCGGGTGCCTGCAGGAAGTGAGCAAAATTTATGATGCACTTCTGGAAGCACTGCAATAGCTGCTTGTATGTGTTTTAGATCTATTAGTTGTGTGGTTTTATTTTATTTTAGTTCTTTCTTATTGTGCTGACTGTGTTTGTGTACGTATTTTATATGGACCCGAGTCTGGAATGAAGTTTATGTATATGACTTTAGCGCCCCCCTTGCGCTATAACTTCGGGGAGGCGCTGGAAGGGAACACTTGTTCCGCGCTCCGCCGGCTTACTCCGGGGCATTGCTACTGCTTGAACTCTGGAAATCTTGGCCAGCAGGATAGCACGTTCAAATATCGCAATTATAGGCATGCATGAACTAACGCCCCCTCCGCAAGCGGCATGATACCAGGAAGCATTATTATTGTGAGTGATGCAAGGATGCGGTGACGCACGGTGATGACGGCCCGGCAATGCCTGGAGAAGCCTGGACACCAATGGTCGCTGAATGGATATTTTAACTTGCAGCATTGTTACCGTGGAGTGAGAGTAGGCCTATATGTGGAGCCGTATACCGATGATGGGCATCGCCCGCCGCACGGTTAAATGTCCGATCATATATATATGTATGTTATATGTATATATACTGTATGTATATTCATTGAGCAGCACGGCTTCTGTTAATTTGACTGGGTGGCTGGAGCATCGACTCGGAGAAAGGATTTTTTTTTTTTTTTTTTTTTTTTTTTTTTTTGGTTAAAACGGAATCTGGCTGTCGTTAGACATTGATTAACTGAACGCTATTGCTAACTGATGCTTTGAACGTCCGTTTGCAATGATTCTGGCTGGCTGTTGACTATTGTAAATTGTGCAATAAATGCAATGAATGCAATTTGAGCACGATGTGTGAATACATGATGTTAATTGTTTGGGCCTAATTATTTAACACGTTAGAGATGTGTGTAGTTCTCCATAGATTTAGCCTCTTCGTTTTGCTCTCGAATGCGCCAGGTTATTTAATTTCACGTTATTGGATGAAGAGACATTTAGTGTAGCTCCGCCGTCTTTCTTTAGCTGTAGGCGAGGATATAACGACCAGTTCACGGAGATTGTCAAGAGATCGTTCGTTCACTATGATGAATGCATTGCTACTTGTGCCCAGCTCGTTTCCTTCGCGCCCGACGTGCGGACCGCAGGGAATGGTTAGATGATTGTTTTGAAGCACGCCGAAGTGATTGAAATTAAGATTTGGTTGCTAAAATTATATGGCACTGTTATGTATTAAAGAGGTGATTACGTTACCGTTGCGCTCGACTGCTGTCCGGGACGCGCTCCGCGGGCGTTCCCTGCGCTCGGGGCTGGCGATGCTGCGAGCCGTCCCGGCTGGATAGCATTTAATCGTGGGGCCGAGTTCCCCGGCCACGTCGTGGAACTGCGTCGTGCCGAGAACGATGATGGAGCAGGACCTGCGCTTATGATGGCTTGATTAGCAGGGTCGGAACAGCGGACGCTTGGAGACTGGGTGGCTTGGCGGCCCGAACAGAACGGGGCCGCGGATGGATGAGACTTGGACATGAGAATTGCATGGCTGCGGCCGCTCCGGGCCCGGAGCGCGCTCTCCCCCCGACTGAGCTGTGGTCATCGACCCCGTCATTGGTAGAGCAGGTAGTTCTTGAGAGAGGGGGGCAGGGGCAGTCCGTGGATTTCGCTCAGGCGCTCCCTTCCTAGGGCCGCTCGCACTGAATGCTTGCACAGGTCCCTCAGAGGGAGGGGCTCCGCATCGAGTCCGTTTATGTACCGAATTCGTATTTCGCAGTGTCCCCACACGGTGCTCACTACTGGGTACACTTTCCTGCCCCTAAGTTCTCTGAACGCCACCCCTAGATCATGGCCATTTACTATGAAACGCAACGTTCCCTCATCCATGTCCAAGACGACTAAGAGCGAGTCTGGTATTATGAAGGTGTCGTCGGGTTCCAGGAAGGCGGGGTAGGTTCTGCCCGCGTGGTTCTTGCCGTCGTGGTAGAGTTTACACCGGCCCAGGTCCCAGCCCCAGGATTCGGTGTTGTTTCCCACTAGGGCCGTGTAGCCCACCGAATGCAGCGGCGCGTCGCCCGTGGCCACTCCGACCACGGCGTGGGACCCCCTCTGGTGCTTGGCCCAGCTGACCTCCCACGCGTGCAGTCCTCGCGTGTAGCCCGCCCGGCCGCGGATGGCGTCCGTGCTCTGCGCCACGGGGTGCCGGTGGAACACCAGCTTGTTGTCTTCCTTAACAAAGATGTTGGGCGAGCAGTCGTCGTTGTTCCAGGAGTGCTGCGCCTGGACGTCCGGGCCGGCGGGCGGCATGTCCAGCAGCAGGTCCAGCCGGGAGGGCTTGGTGTGGTTCGGGGCCTGGAGCTCCGCCTTCATTTTCGGCCCTAATGGCCTGCCGTATGCCCCGGCTGGAGCTGCTACGCTCCTCACGGGGATTTTCGACCCTAATGGCCTGCCATATGCCTTGGCCAGGGCCGCGGCGCTCCTCGCGGGGGCGCGCGTTTGCTTCCTTCCGCGCCCCCGAGTGCTCGTGCCCGGGCCCGGAGCGCTCTCTGCTTCGGCCCTTGCGCGACTGCGAGTTGTTTGTCCTCGTGACTTGGCCCCGTTTGCTTTCTTTCCTCGGCCGCGCGCCGGCCCCGCTTGCTTGCTCTTGACGATGAGGTTCCCCGTCTGAGATGCGTTCGGTGCTGCCGAAGCCTGCTGCCGTCCGCTTGCCTGTTGCGGCCCGTACCCGGGCATGGATAAATCGACGGGCGAGTCCTCATCGGAGCTGGATGCCTCCAGCTCGAATTGGTACTGCGCCTCGTATTTTTCGTCTTCGGAGCTCGACATGTTGCAGGAGTGAACGGTGAGTGGTCTCGTGAATGCAGATGGCTTGATAGCGGAGTCTGGAGGGAGGTCTCGTGAAGCAGATGGCTTGGTAGCAGAATCTGGAGGAATGGGCAGCTTGAGAAGTGAAACGCGGCTTCCAGAGAAGGGCGAAACGCGGCTTCCAGAGAAGGAATTGGATCAGCTTAATGCAGCGGCTAGAGGGCAGGGAACAAGGGCTGTGGTGCGCTCGGCGTGGCTATAAATACTGTCACGTCATAGCTTCGGTACTGACGACATTAACGCCGTCACCTAGGCAAGTGCGTCACTACTGCACTGACGGCATTAGCGCGTCACTCTGGGATTACTGCACTTGTTGACACGCTAGCATTACATGTGATGCTGAGGTCGCTATGTTTCTAGATTACATGTGGCGTGAGGCAGCGTGTCTGGTCTTCATCTTGAAACTAGGTCGAGACCATCATTTGTTACAGACACATAACTCACATGAAAGCAGACATGTTTGTTACAGACACATAACTGACATGAAAGCAGACATGTTTGTAACAGACACATAACTCACATGAAAGCAGACATGTTTGTTACAGACACATAACTGACATGAAAGCATGCAGACATGTTTGTTACAGACACATAACTCACATGAGAGCAGACATGTTTGTTACAGTCACATAACTCACATGAAAGCAGACATGTTTGTTAAAGTCACATAACTCACATGAAAGCAGACATGTTTGTTACAGACACATAACTCACATGAAAGCAGACATGTTTTTTACAGACACATAACTCACATGAAAGCAGACATGTTTGTTACAGACACATAACTCACATGAGAGCAGACATGTTTGTTACAGACACATAACTCACATGAAAGCAGACATGTTTGTTACAGACACATAACTCACATGAAAGCAGACATGTTTGTTACAGACACATAACTCACATGAAAGCAGACATGTTTGTTACAGACACATAACTCACATGAAAGCAGACATGTTTGTTACAGACACATAACTCACATGAAAGCAGACATGTTTGTTACAGACACATAACTCACATGAAAGCAGACATGTTTGTTACAGACACATAACTCACATGAAAGCAGACATGTTTGTTACAGACACATAACTCACATGAAAGCAGACATGTTTGTTACAGACACATAACTCATATGAAAGCAGACATGTTTGTTACAGACACATAACTCACATGAAAGCAGACATGTTTGTTACAGACACATAACTCACATGAAAGCAGACATGTTTGTTACAGACACATAACTCACATGAAAGCAGACATGTTTGTTACAGACACATAACTCACATGAAAGCAGACATGTTTGTTACAGACACATAACTCACATGAAAGCAGACATGTTTGTTACAGACACATAACTCACATGAAAGCAGACATGTTTGTTACAGACACATAACTCACATGAAAGCAGACATGTTTGTTACAGACACATAACTCACATGAAAGCAGACATGTTTGTTACAGACACATAACTCACATGAAAGCAGACATGTTTGTTACAGACACATAACTCACATGAGAGCAGACATGTTTGTTACAGACACATAACTCACATGAAAGCAGACATGTTTGTTACAGACACATAACTCACATGAAAGCAGACATGTTTGTTACAGACACATAACTCACATGAAAGCAGACATGTTTGTTACAGACACATAACTCACATGAAAGCAGACATGTTTGTTACAGACACATAACTCACATGAAAGCAGACATGTTTGTTACAGACACATAACTGACATGAAAGCAGACATGTTTGTTACAGACACATAACTCACATGAAAGCAGACATGTTTGTTACAGACACATAACTGACATGAAAGCATGCAGACATGTTTGTTACAGACACATAACTCACATGAGAGCAGACATGTTTGTTACAGTCACATAACTCACATGAAAGCAGACATGTTTGTTAAAGTCACATAACTCACATGAAAGCAGACATGTTTGTTACAGACACATAACTCACATGAAAGCAGACATGTTTTTTACAGACACATAACTCACATGAAAGCAGACAGTTTTTACAGACACATAACTCACATGAAAGCAGACATGTTTGTTACAGACACATAACTCACATGAGAAGCAGACATGTTTGTTACAGACACATAACTCACATGAAAGCAGACATGTTTGTTACAGACACATAACTCACATGAAAGCAGACATGTTTGTTACAGACAACATAACTCACATGAAAGCAGACATGTTTGTTACAGACACATAACTCACATGAAAGCAGACATGTTTGTTACAGACACATAACTCACATGAAAGCAGACATGTTTGTTACAGACACATAACTCACATGAAAGCAGACATGTTTGTTACAGACACATAACTCACATGAAAGCAGACATGTTTGTTACAGACACATAACTCACATGAAAGCAGACATGTTTGTTACAGACACATAACTCACATGAAAGCAGACATGTTTGTTACAGACACATAACTCACATGAAAGCAGACATGTTTGTTACAGACACATAACTCACATGAAAGCAGACATGTTTGTTACAGACACATAACTCACATGAAAGCAGACATGTTTGTTACAGACACATAACTCACATGAAAGCAGACATGTTTGTTACAGACACATAACTCACATGAAAGCAGACATGTTTGTTACAGACACATAACTCACATGAAAGCAGACATGTTTGTTACAGACACATAACTCACATGAAAGCAGACATGTTTGTTACAGACACATAACTCACATGAAAGCAGACATGTTTGTTACAGACACATAACTCACATGAAAGCAGACATGTTTGTTACAGACACATAACTCACATGAGAGCAGACATGTTTGTTACAGACACATAACTCACATGAAAGCAGACATGTTTGTTACAGACACATAACTCACATGAAAGCAGACATGTTTGTTACAGACACATAACTCACATGAGAGCAGACATGTTTGTTACAGACACATAACTCACATGAAAGCAGACATGTTTGTTACAGACACATAACTCACATGAGAGCAGACATGTTTGTTACAGACACATAACTCACATGAAAGCAGACATGTTTGTTACAGACACATAACTCACATGAAAGCAGACATGTTTGTTACAGACACATAACTCACATGAAAGCAAACATGTTTGTTACAGACACTAGGGATGGGCATTTCTAGCAAAAACACTATTCGAAATTCGCTGGCCAAATTCGAATTTAATTCGAAATTCGAAAATAAAAATAAAAATGTAAAAAAAAATTAAAATGTATTTTTTTTTTTTTTTTTTTTTGTGAGTGAAATGTTGCATTGTCTCCCCTGATTCTAAGTCTACAGCTTTATTAATTAATATAAAAAGCTTCTGCTGTGGATTTTTAGCTCAAACAAGCATTGCACCACTGAAGTAAAGAACATGTTACATGACATTGACATTTTCGAAAATAAAAAACAGTTTTGACAATCATGAGTGGTTCATTAAATATTTAGTAGGCTCAGCTCTGAGTGCCAAAGGGGTGCCAAAGTCACCCCCTCTCCCTCTTCATGGGATTTCATCCGCCATTCATTTTTCCATAAACCTTGCTTAAAATGCTTATAAAAATTGTTTTACTTGCTCAAACCAAGCGATTTGACTATACTTAGAATCAGGGGAGACAATGCAACATTTCACTCAATTTTTTTTTTTTTTTTTTTTTTTCGAATTTCGAATTTGAATAATAAAAGTCGACCTTGATAATAACAACGATTA
Organism: Poromitra crassiceps; assembly: GCF_964638095.1. NCBI lineage: Eukaryota > Metazoa > Chordata > Actinopteri > Beryciformes > Melamphaidae > Poromitra > Poromitra crassiceps. Next base: position 65,171,458 of record NC_139626.1, on the reverse strand, counting down.
TTCGAAAATTCGAAATTCGATGCCCATCCCTAACAGACACATAACTCACATGAAAGCAGACATGTTTGTTACAGACACATAACTCACATGAGAGCAGACATGTTTGTTACAGACACATAACTCACATGAAAGCAGACATGTTTGTTACAGACACATAACTCACATGAGAGCAGACATGTTTGTTACAGACACATAACTCACATGAAAGCAAACATGTTTGTTACAGACACATAACTCACATGAGAGCAGACATGTTTGTTACAGACACATAACTCACATGAAAGCAGACATGTTTGTTACAGACACATAACTCACATGAAAGCAGACATGTTTGTTACAGACACATAACTCACATGAAAGCAGACATGTTTGTTACAGACACATAACTCACATGAAAGCAGACATGTTTGTTACAGACACATAACTCACATGAAAGCAGACATGTTTGTTACAGACACATAACTCACATGAAAGCAGACATGTTTGTTACAGACACATAACTCACATGAGAGCAGACATGTTTGTTACAGACACATAACTCACATGAGAGCAGACATGTTTGTTACAGACACATAACTCACATGAAAGCAGATGTTTGTTACAGACACATAACTCACATGAAAGCAGACATGTTTGTTACAGACACATAACTCACATGAAAGCAAACATGTTTGTTACAGACACATAACTCACATGAAAGCAGACATGTTTGTTACAGACACATAACTCACATGAAAGCAGACATGTTTGTTACACACACATAACTCACATGAGAGCAGACATGTTTGTTACAGACACATAACTCACATGAAAGCAGACATGTTTGTTACAGACACATAACTCACATGAAAGCAGACATGTTTGTTACAGACACATAACTCACATGAAAGCAGACATGTTTGTTACAGACACATAACTCACATGAAAGCAGACATGTTTGTTACAGACACATAACTCACATGAAAGCAAACATGTTTGTTACAGACACATAACTCACATGAGAGCAGACATGTTTGTTACAGACACATAACTCACATGAGAGCAGACATGTTTGTTACAGACACATAACTCACATGAAAGCAGACATGTTTGTTACAGACACATAACTCACATGAAAGCAGACATGTTTGTTACAGACACATAACTCACATGAGAGCAGACATGTTTGTTACAGACACATAACTCACATGAAAGCAGACATGTTTGTTACAGACACATAACTCACATGAAAGCAGACATGTTTGTTACAGACACATAACTCACATGAAAGCAGACATGTTTGTTACAGACACATAACTCACATGAGAGCAGACATGTTTGTTACAGACACATAACTCACATGAAAGCAGACATGTTTGTTACAGACACATAACTCACATGAAAGCAGACATGTTTGTTACAGACACAAAATTAATATTAGAATCATTGTCATTGCAGTACCTGTGGACACAGCTGTCACAGTTGGGGGAGCAAACATTAGTTTTATTTTCGTTACACTGATTTGCTTAGTTTAATTACATTGAAAGATTTGGGAAACGTAGTTCTGGTTCAAAAGCCTCTGAGAGCAACCACCTTCACAGTCATCATCATGATCATCGTTAGCTTGAACGCAGGCCGTCGTCGGCAGCATTGAAAATGTGTCGTTCAGAGAATAACATCTGTATTTCAGGTCATTATTTACACGTTTGTATAAAAAATACATTGGAAATTTTAGCACAAATGAAACAAAATAAATTTGATAAGTCTAAAAATAAAAAACATATTCACCGCCCCCCCTCCCTTTATTCTTATATCTCAGTCTTATAGTGGTCGGCTATTAACAACGAGAGTGGTCCAACTGAAGAGTCCATTTCCAACATGTATATCATGTACATCATTTTTGGAAACAAAAAAATCTAATTTGAAGTTCATCATCACTCTACACTAAAGAATCCAGTATGATAAAGCAATGCTTTATCAACCAAACACTTCATTTCCCACCAATCCTAAACAAAATAAAAAGCTTTTAATTTGAAAGGAAGAAACAAACATTTCAAGAAACAGGATTATCCAGGCAGGTAACGCTCCAGGTAAGGGGCTTCTCATTTCATTTTGAAGCCAAACTCTTCAAGCTGAGGAAGAATCACATGCTGTACGAACAGATCAGAGACAGGTTTGTAAGAAAAGATGGCTTAAAGGGAGAGCTCACCCAAAATCAAAAATACATATTTTCCCTCTTACCTCTAGTTCTATTAGTGCTATCTACATCTGGATCATTTTGATGTTGGCGCTAGCAGCAGCAGCTAGCGGGTGCATGTAGTTCGGCCTAAAGAAAACAGTTCCTACATGAAACTGCTCACAAGAAGGTCTGTGAAATATCTTGAGTAACCGGGTCATGATTTTTGGAAAGAGGCGTTGCTGTTGAGTTTTTCAAATGTATTTATTTATTTATTTTCGGTGCTTTGAGGACCACGCCGCGTGCGGTCCAGTTCCATTGGATTGGAGAGAAGACAGACATCTCTACAGCCAATATCTCCAAAACTCAGCAAACTCACAAAACCATCTAGAATGATGGATAAATGGCACTAGAGGAAAAATATGTATTTTTGATTTCGGGGTGAACTGTCCCTTTAATTAGTCTCTGACCCCCGACACGTTTCACATCACACACTGAGGTTTGACAGCTTTCAGGGGCGGAGACTCACGAGACGCCACACGTCAGTTACCACGCCCACTTTCACCCAACACAGTCTCTTAGAAAAACGTATAATACCAACGATGTGGACCAACGTTGCTATTTTACAATTTCGGCTCGAAAAACGTAAAATATTAACGTTCCGAGTGGTTAGGGTGAGGATTAGAGTAGGGGGAGGGGTTAGAAACAGAAAATCTCCATAAAACACGCCCAAACCCCGCCCACCGCTGTAGACGCATACGTTCCCATTTTACAATTTCTTAGCCGACATCGTAAAATAGCAACGTTTGTCCACAAACGTTCCTATTTTACGTTTTTTTTGGAGATCGGGTTGCTTTCACCACGCCCACTTTCACTTCAAGTATGTAAGAACAAGAGAAAACGGCAACATTGCAGTTAGAGGAGTGTGTGTGTGTGTGTGTGTGTGTGTGTGTGTGTGTGTGTGTGTGTGTGTGTGTGTGTGTGTGTATGTGTGTGTGTGTGTGTGTGTGTGTGTGTGTGTGTGTGTGTGTGTGTGTGTGTGTGTGTGTGTGTGTGTGTGTGTGTGTGTTGTCCTCAGCAGACTTGTCTCCTCATTGGTTGGGCTCCACACAGCGGCCATCCGCGGCGTCCGGACAGCGGCAGGAGAAGCCTGACAGAGGTGAGAGCAGCCGCCATTGTTGGAACAGTAGTTAAAACCTGACACAGAAGAAGAAAGAGTCACATTCATAGGTGTAGTCCCAGAGAAGGAAGAAGGAAACATTCCACCTTAACTATATTTAAGGTGGGCTGAATGATTCACACGGCATCAACTCGTGGCTTGAAGGAATAAGGAAACATTCCACCTTAACTAGCTACAGCGTGGGGGAAACCTCAGTTTAATAAAAGCTTTACTGAAACAGCTACTGGCTTTTTCAGCATCAAAATATGTTTTTTTCCCCCAGTAGGCTACCTCACTATAACAAGTAAAGATGAAAAAGGCAGCCAAACATCCTTTCATTTTTCGGACCAGCTGCTAAAAAGGTACGTTTATAATCATGAAGAAACAATGTTAAAAGCTTGTTTCTTTTCAACACGGTTGAATCAAAAGTTAGCGTTAATCACCCCATTGCAATTTGCATCGCCAGAATTCGGCACAAAATTCGAAAAATGCCGGCCGCCGTGTCAAATGATGATCAATGCCTTGTGCATCTTGTGTGATGCTTGAGACTCGTTGAGAGATTGTTTAGCTGTTTGTGTTGATAACTGACTCTGCTGAGTCTGCTCTGCTGTGCCCATATACGTCTTTTAGTTTCAGAGCTGCAAATGTCATGGGCTACTTCTGCAATGTTTATAGAGGACACAATAAGTTAAGTCGTGTGTCAGTGACAGTAGTTTGCAGCACTTGAGGAATCCGTGAGTTTGCTCGTTTAATTCGTTGATATAAGCGATTGCCCGAACGATTAATTAATTAATAGGCTACGTGAACGTTAGCGTGTGTGCGCACTACACCTCTGGTCACATTAATGTAGTTAAAACGTTAGGGTTGTGCTACAACCTGGGTTTTACGAGTGAGAACGAGAGCTCTCACTCTAGTGCCATATCCGCTGCGCACGCAGCCACTGGAAGAATGTTATTTTTGCTCCAAAAAAAAAACTTCCACCCACCAACAGGTGGCGTGGTACCCCCTGGGGCTGAGGCGGCCACCCACATCCTCACCCACGTGACTACGTCACACACGCCCAGACCAGGGGAAGCCACTCCTTCTTCCAGCTCGCTGAGAACGACGCATCCAACGACGCATCGACGCATGAATGGGTGAATGTAGACTACCTACTGATTGTAAAGCGCTTTGGATAAAAGCGCTATATAAATGCAGGCCATTTATCTAGTCATTAGCCTACTGTTCCCTAAATTGGCCTTCAGCCATCAACACTTTGATAACCCCTGCTTTAAATTAACACAATAGGTCATATTTAACTCTAGATTACAATTTTAATCATTAAAATTGCCTTTTAGTATTAACATGATTTTTTTTTTTTTTTTGTCAGCATTTAATATTAAATTAGCAGTTAATATGGTCATGTGGCCATTGAATACTTAAACTGGTGAGCGACACCCTAAACTCAAGGAAAGTGTTTACTGAGGTAAATCACTACTGTAATGTTTTTGTTTAGTGGAAATAAATTATCCACCAGTTGGTGAGGTCAAGGAGAGAAGCGGTCCCTCTCTAATGTTCCTGCCACTCTACACCAGTAGCCTATTTCCCATGAATTACCTAGGCTGTCTAATTTGTGGTAAAATGTGCCAGATAACTAGAACCATTGTAAACTGCTTCTTTTTCAATTGTTTCAAAATCCCAAAGTTCTTCATAGATCTAGCCTCTTACTTTTGCTCTCAAAGTGCACCAGATTTATGCATTGTACGGCTCCCCTAGCCGACCACAAAATGTCCCAGATTTTCATTTGAGAAATCTGGTCACCTTACCTTACGGGGCACAGCATGTGCAAGCGCCTCTCCTCGCCCGAACTGAACGGCAGGGGACAGAATGCTGACAAGTCTATGACCATAGACCTAAAGCTGGCATTAATATTCTTAGGTTGATAAGCCGGGTTAGGTCGCAACGTAACCCTGCGCCCATCATCCCCGAAAACCATACAGGCCTGCTGCACCGAGAGGGCAAACAGGTCACCAACCCTCTTTCCTGACGACAAGGCCAGCATCAGCTTTGCAAATTGTAACACTACGTTTGTGGTCTACAGACTTGAATGTGAGTGTGGGTCCTTTTACATCGGCCGTACCAAACGCAAGCTGAGGGAGAGACTGGCGGAACACAAGTACAGAATCAGAATCAGAATCACTTTATTTGCCAAATGCATCACAAGGATAGACAGGAATTCATTCTGGCGTAACAGCACAGCTCAAACGAGACAAAAAACACAGACAGCACACATGTCAAAAACACACTCAGGACATGATAAAAACTATACGTGGTCCAGAATGGCAAGGTGTATTTAAAAGTACGATTAAAACAACTACCCAACTAATTTAAAAAAGTCACAAACCTAAAAAGAGTAAAACCAGCAGGGACTGAGATAAAGTGCTTTACAGAGGGAGTGCAGCGGGGAGGGGGGGGGGGGGGTCATAACTATCTGCTTTGATTGTTCAGGAGAGTAACAGCTCTTGGGAAAAAGCTGTTCAAGTGGCGTGTGGTTCTGGTTTTGACGGCCCGGAACCGTCTTCCTACGCAATTCGGACCAACAACCCCCTCTACCCTAGGGCTCAACACTACAAAACTGCAGGCCACACCAGTCCTGACACTCTGAGGGTCATGGTCCTTGAGGTCATCCCCAAAAACGTGAGAGGAGGTGACAGACTGAAGCACTTGCTCAAACCTGAGACGTTTTGGATAAAAACCCTCAGAGCCACCACCTTCCCTGGCCTGAATGAGGACAATGATTTCTCACCGTTCCTCTAAAATAGTATGTGTGTGTGTGTGTGTGTGTATGTATATATATATATATATATATATATATATATATATATATATATATATATATATATATATATATATATATATGTGTATGTGTATATATATATATATATATATATATATATATATATATATATATATATATACACATACACATACACATATATATATGTATATATATTTTTCCAACTCTCTCTGCCTTAACTGTGCTGTGCCTTTAAACCATGATGCCTTAACTGTGCTGTGCCTTAAACTATGATGCCTTAACTGTGCTGTGCCTTAAACTATGATGCCTTAACTGTGCTGTTGTCTTTAAACCATGATGCCTTAACTGTGCTGTGCCTTAAACTATGATGCCTTAACTGTGCTGTTGTCTTTAAACCATGATGCCTTAACTGTGCTGTACCTTAAACTATGATGCCTTAACTGTGCTGTTGTCTTTAAACCATGATGCCTTAACTGTGCTGTGCTTTAAACTATGATGCCTTAACTGTGCTGTGCCTAAAACAGAGGCCTTGGGCCCTATCGTTGCAATCGGCGTAGAAACTGCGTTTAAGGCCTAGCGCTAGGCCGCCTAGTGCAGTTAGTGGGTGTGGACCAGCGCACTCGCTATCTCAACCATTATAACCACGCCTTTTAAGCGTAAAATTATGCATAGTCCGCTCATTGGAGAATTGCAGTTAAGAGTCACACGCTTGCCTTTTAAGCTCCAATTCCTGGACAAATCCAGTAAAACCAGACAAAGCCAAGCGCTCTGCCCCCCCCCCCCCCCCCCCCCTTCATCCAGTCTGTCTGTCTCCATATATAGGCTATTATTCCATATTATTATGCTTCTCAAACCAATCTAACTGCAGTTTAAATACTGCAAGCATGTAAATACCCTACACTATAGCAATATCAAAGTGAAAAGAATGTTCTAAATGCATCAGCTAGAAAAATATAGCCTATTAGATTGGTGAAAGTTTGTCCAGAAAGATATAATTTTATCTCGCCTGCTGCAGGAAGGATGATGCACATAAATATACCCTACATGTAAAGTCATTGCATAAATGTGTTTTTATTGTAAAACTAAATGTGAAGTAGGGCCAAGTTATTGGAGCGGACATCACAGTATAGCAGATGACAGTAGAAGCGCGTTCCGCTATCACTTATCTAAATCACGTTAAATCGACAAGAGATATATATAGGCCCAGGAGGACATATATGTTTCACATAGGGTGGTGTTTTCATTTCGATGTTTTATTTGGTCCAATATTGAAATGTTCTACAATTGCAGGTTGTGTTACCATTACACATTATTTAGATCCTCCCTTAACACATTCACTGACAGCCGTTTTTTTTTTACTGTAGGTAGCTTCTGCCAGAGGTTTTTTTTGAGGATTCTGGCTCATCTTTCAAGACCCGAGGATTATTTTCTGCTAAGATTTTGTGAACACAAAATATCTCAAAAGAACTAATAGAATGTGTGCTTTCTCTGTCTAAAAGAGTTAGTTTGTAGAGTTAGTAGTTATGTAGGCATTAGCACTTGAATACAGCATGGTTTCAGCGTCTGAAAATTTAAGCTGAGATAAATAGCTTTTTGTGAAATTCGATAGAACAGTCACTTTAACCATTCATTTTTGGCATCAGTAAGACGTCAGACATCTAAACAATAGTTTTGAACAGTAATTTCCTCCATAACAGCAGGAAACACCCCTCTCCTTCAAACTCCTCCCTCCGTGTGTGTTCTTCTTGGCTGCAGCGGGCGTGTCACAAGCTCGTTTCTGCTGCTGCTTTGCTGCTGCTCCTGTCTGCTGGCGGCCGCTGGGCAAGTCTGGATGGGCTCGCTCGTTTCTTGGGGTTTTGGTTGAGAGCTTTGATGAAGCTTTTGCGATTCTGGTCTTATTTATGCTGCGTGTTTCAAAGTGTGTTCCACCCGTAATCTATTATGCAAATTTGCAATCCCGCACCGCCAGCTCCCAAGCGCGAAAGCGAAAGCGTTTTCGCCAATCAATTTTCATGAGAATGGCTTCCTCACACTGCTTTTTGCTTGCCTTCCTCTAGTCTGGAGAGCACTGTCGCCACTTAGTGGGTCGGTGGAATGGGTTGTACACGTTCGGTGGCTCCAATATTTATATAAGAGATGTAAAAGGGTTAGATGCACATCCCACGGTCAAAAAAAAAAAAATCTTTTTTTTGACGTATTAACACGTTAAGTGCCATAGCCGAGATAATTCGTCTTACATAATCCAACGCTTGAGTGCCAGAGCCGAAATAACTCGTCTTACATAAACATTTTTTTTTTTTGACGGTGGGACATCAATCAACAACTTTTACATCTTCGAGATCACTATTGGAGCAAGAGAATGTGTATAATCTATTTTACCGACCCACTAAGTGTTGACAGTGCTCCCCCAGACGAGCGAAATCAAAGAAAAAACTGCCGCGGGGAGCAAGCCATTCAAGGAAATGGCGAGGCGATTTTACAGTAATCCATTCCACACTTGTCTTGCCTGAGAGCGGCCGCGCAGGCAGCCGCACACAGAGAGCGGAGAGCGATTTGCAAAATAGATTATAGGTGAAACACACTTTGAAACACCTCAGAAAGGCCAGAATCAACATCTGCCCATCGCCCACGCATTCCCCGGCCCATCTTGACTCGCACAAGGAGCGTCCGCACGCAGGCAAGCAGGCAGGCAGGCACGCAGACAGGCAGGCAGGCAGCAGCAACGCGCTTCTGACACGCCCGCTGTAGAGCCAGGAGGAAGGAGGAGAAGACACACGGAGGGAGGAGTTTGAATGAGAGGGGTGTTTCCTGTTGTTATGGAGGAAATTACTGTTCAAAACTATTGTTTAGAATGTCTGACGGTCTTACTGATGCCAAAAATGAATGGTTAAAGTGACTGTTGTATCGAGTTTCACAAAAAGCCATTTATCTCTGAATAAATTTCCAGACGCTGAAACCATGCTGTACTCAACGGCTAATATCTACATAACTACTAACTCTGCAAACTAACTCTTTTAGACAGAGAAAGCACACATTCTATTAGTTATTTTTAGATGATTGGTGTTCATGAATTCTTAACAGAAAATAATCCTCGGCTCTTGTAAAATGAGCCAGAATCCTCAAAAAAAAACCTGGCACAACTTACCTACAGGATGAAAAAATGGCTGGCACTCAATGTGTTAACACGTCATTGGCAGTCAACCGTTGGATTTTTTTTGACGTATTAACACGTCATTGGCAGTGAACGTGTTAATATAGGTTTTCGGCTAATTTGGTTGCTATTTAGTAGCGAAATGGAGTACCACAATGCATGCTGGGACGCCAGGCAGTCAACTTACAACTTATTTTTCCTATGAGAACTGTGTTGTGTCTGTCTGAGCGAGGGAGTCAGAGAGAGAGAGTCGTATTGTGCCTGTCAGACTGAGGAGAGAGGGAGAGAGTGACACAGAGAAGGGTGACAGAGGGGAGCCAGAGGGGAGCCAGAGGGGAGCGCTCCACGCAACCAGTGCACTGAATAGGCCTGGTTTTCAAAAGCGCAAAGCGCTAAATTTACGCCAGGTGGGAAGATATCATTACGCCGAAACGCCCATTCTCACCCATTCAGCGAGTGCGCCACGCCCATTCGGCCTAAAGCGCATACCAGCCTAAAGCCATGTTGATATCTTCCCGAGGCAGGCGCAAGGCACGTTTTTTAAGCACATGGTGGACCTGAGGAGGGTCAAGGGTCCGGTGACCCCTGTTTCAATCCACGGGGTCAGTGTTGACATAGTGGATGATTACAAGTACCTTGGAGTGTACATTGACAACAAACTAGACTGGGCTAAGAACTCTGATGCACTCTACAAGAAGGGGCAAAGCCGTCTCTACTTTCTGAGACGGCTGAGGTCCTTCAACGTCTGCCGGACCATGCTGAGGATGTTCTATGAGTCGGTAGTGGCTAGTGCCTTCCTCTATGCTATTGTGTGCTGGGGCAGCAGGCTGAAGGCAGCGGATGCCAACAGACTTAACAAATTGATCCGTAAGGCCAGGGACATTGTGGGGCTGGACCTGGGCTCTCTGACTGCGGTGTCAGAGAAGAGAACGTTATCCAGGCTACGCTCCATCATGAGCAATAACTTGCACCCACTCCACGGCGTGCTAGTCAAACACAGGAGTACATTCAGTGAGAGACTGATTCCACCTAGATGCAACACGGAGAGGCACAGGAAATCCTTTCTGCCTGTGGCCATTGGTCTATTTAATGCCTCTCTTAAAAGAGCACCTCGGAGACGCTCAGTCTCCCTGAGACTGAGCCAGCTGATAGGCTAACTGGAAAAGTGCCTGGCTGTGCCACGTGTAACGTATAGGGCAAGCCGAATAATATAAGTTCAGTGTGCAATAAAGACAATTGGCACGTAAGGTATACTTACTCTACGTATTGCTTACTTAGACGTACTCCACTATTTTGCTCCTATTGCATTTAATACTGTTTACTGTTTATACTGTTTATACTGTTTATTCCATGCTATGTTGTGTTCTTTCTTCTTCTTATTCTGCTTATTTTACTATCGCATTACTACTGTGTATTTTATTTTATGCTTTCTGTGTTATGTGAACGAGCAAATGTAACTTGTCCCAATTTCCCCCCGGGGATCATTAAAGTCTTTCTGATTCTGATTCTGATTCTGATTTAGCGCCGAAGGCCCGTTTTAGCGCCGAAGGCCTGTGGGAGAATAGGGGCCCTTAACTCTACTGTGATTTAAACTATGTTGTGCCCTCTCTCTGTGATTAATAGAATCATGCATTCATGACTCAATTCACTGCGTTGTGTCATTGATCCATGCATTTTTTGGTAACTCAATGCCATTGTTTTTTATAATGAAAAGTGTAACCTTATTATGTGACCTCTTCCTGTTAATTTAGGAAAGACACTTTTTCCATGTTTTATTTTTCTTTTCTTTTGTCTCCCATGTTGACTATATACAATCATATCAGAGGCCTGTACTACGAATGTTGTATTAGAAGATCCAGGATCTGTCCCTTGATCTGGTTTGTCTAAACCAGATCAGCTCGATTGTAGTTAACTTGTACTACGAAGCTCGTTTGCCACTCGTTTAGTGGAACCAGGTTTTTCTAATCGAGCTCTAGGCTCGTGCACATGAAAATGCTCGTGCACATCAGCTCGTGCACATAAAAAGGGCGTTCTCTCCGACGTCTGACCAATCACAACATGGAGACGCCAAACACGTCATCGGCTGCGTCTGACTGGCAGCAGCAGCAGCAGCAGCAGCAGAGCCGCATATTTCTCGCTTGAGGAGCAAACGCTCATATTCACAAAATATGAGGTTTTTAAACATCTAATAAAAACAAAGGGCAACACTGTTGCACATAATAAGCGGCGAAAGGAGGGCTGGGAAAAATTTGCAGATTGTCTAAATGCATAAGTTATTCAGCTTGCTTGATTTCGCCACCAAAGCGCCAGACATGCCTATTTCCTCATTGAATGAATCCGCAAAAAAAAATCTGCGTTGGATATTATTAGTCTGTTCCCGAATGACTGTCTAAAGACCACTTTTATCCACACCAGTAATTTCTTTGAAGAGCGGTTTCGTAGGCTATCTACAGCTCTCTATCTACAGTCTTTTGTGGAAGCAATGTGTAATCTATCTCAGTCCAAAATCGGTATGTATAGACCATTTAGGCTCAATGAATAATAATGATCTCATGAGTGTTTAGTCGCACTGACTGAATAATTCCTATAGGCTAATCAATAAAAAAAAGAATGATAATAAAATAAAATAAATGCTTCTGAACTGACACGGTACGTGCGGGCATAGATTTCATTTATAAAAAATAGCCTATTTCGTGGTCACATAGCCTATAGGCTATAGGCTATCGTCAGCAGAGTCGCATATCTCCATATTTCATATAATGATGCTGGAAATATGAAGTTCAATCACATCATACAGGCCAAAAGCAACACAGTTGCAACCGCAAAATGCAGGAGTAGCCTAGATATGAATCATCTTAATATGGGATCGCCTGTGTGCAGGTGATCCCATATTAAATTGCTTAGATGTAGTAGGCTATTCTAGCATGTAGGCTATGACCATTTTAATTCCAACCCAACGTCAGTCTCAGCTCCGTTGCGCACACGGCACCGTGCGCTTTGGAGACGTTTATGTAACCTTTTTATGCCAGTTTAGTGATATTTCTCCACTCACTATTCAGCTGCAATCGATCGGCGGGGTCAAACAACGTATCTAGGCTACTTGAGAGCACAAAAATGAATATATAAAAACATATTCCAAAGTGGTAAGTAGGGCTTAATTAAAATGTAGCCTGCAACAAGTGCAAGGCTTTAGTCCTTGATTAATTCTACATTACAATTTGTGCTCCTTCCTTGATGGGAAACTAGTCCAGAAAGGGGTTGGCCATTTTTCCAAACTGCTGATTCGATTGGTTCGTGGGCGGTGTATCTAAGGTCTAATCTTATCCTTGCAACTTAACCTGCTACGGACCAGGTTAAGTGTGAAGCATAAGTTGCTATGGAAATATATGTCGGTAAGAAGTTAACTTGCTTTGTAGTACGGCCAAACCAGGTTTAAACCTGAAGTTACCTCGCTAAACCACTAAACTGGCTTTGTAGTACAGGCCTCTGGTGTCTCCTTTAAAGGTCTTGTTACATCACTCCCATGTGACTCCACCACATGACCCCTCAGTGGGCTTTAAATACAGCACCTGTATGTGATTGCTTCCATTACCCTGATAAAGACTCTTTGAGTGGAAACGCGTGCGACCACACTGGACAGCTACCTCTTTTTTATCTTGTATCTATATATGCCCCATCCTGTAGCCTGTACTACAAAGCTAGTTTAATGCCTTATCCGAGTAAGTTTGAGTTTAAACCTGGTTTAGCCGTACTACAAAGCAAGTTAACTTTCAATCACCATGGCAACTGACGCTGCAAAGCTAACCTGGTCGCGACCAGGTTAGCTTCAGAGGATAAGATCAAAATCCATGAGAGACCCATATAATCGGCTCTCTGGAGTCACTCACCATTCATAAGATCGCCATATGAAAAATAGATTGCAGTCAACTGAGAATAGAACAAGCAAAACATTCGTGGCTCTCTAGGCTACATAATTAAATTAAGCCTACTTACCACTTTATGTCTTAACAGCTCAACGATGCGTGGAGAAATATTATCACTATTAATCACCGCGCGCATATCATGAACGGACCCTCAAATGGAGTGAGGGTGATATTCTCCTACATGCCAGAAAAGCCTATACATATAAATAGATATGGGATAAATATGGGATAGCCCCAATACTAAATATGCAGGCTATTCTTGCATCTTTCAGCTGGAACTGTGTCCTGTAGGCTGTATGCCAATATATGAGCAAAAATAGGCTAGTTTTTATCAATGATAACTACATCGTCTCAATTCAGTTCAGCAGTTTTATCTTTTATAGTAGGCTATTAGGCTTTATACTAGGCTATTTTATATATGAATTATTCGATCAGTGCAACCACACACATGAGTGATAGAGATCATTATTCATTGGGCATGCGTTTCTAAATCTATGGTCTAAATAGGCTTACAGATTGTGGAAATGTATAGACTGAGATTACACATTTACATTTGTTGCTGCTGTATCAATGCAGCTGTATCAGACAGAAATCGCTGATCAAAGTAAATCAAATGACTGATGTGAATACAAGCTGCTGCTTTAGACAGCCCTTCAGCAGACTATCCAACGCGGATTTTCATTCTGACATTAAATCGCGGATACATTAAATATCCGCTAAAACTCTGATCATGCACTGCGCTTTCATTGAACGAGGAAATGGGTGTGGAAATGGGTGTGGGCGTGGATCAACTCAGCTGTTCATAATGTGATTGGCTAGCGCACCTCTTTCGCGTGGACGCGCGCCTGTGCACGAGCGAAAAACGTGCGCGTGCACAGGCAGATCCCAGCTTCAGTTATCGAGTAAAAAACCAGCGTCGTAGTATCCTTAAACTATAGATAGCTTTGATCCTGTTCAGTCAAACCAGATCAAAGGGACTTATCGCGGATCTGTTCAACTAGCTTCGTAGTACAGGCCCCTGGAAGACCACCTGGTTTTTACTCTGCTAACCTATATTGATGTCTTGACCCAATGCAGCACTCCCATTTGTACGGCTCAAGACGGCTCAAGACAAGTCCTTCCAGTCCTGCCTCCTGTCTCCAGACACGTTCACAGCTTCCATCTGTCTGTTTCCTCTGTTCATTATTGATTGATTATTTGTTTGTTTGTTTGTTTGTTTTGTCTGCAGTGGCCGACTTGTAGCCTGTACTACGAAGCTATCTTAAAGGGGCCATATTATGCATTTCTTAATTTTGTATCATATATATGTTGTTACAATCTTGGATGGACATATTAAACATGGGCTAAGCTTCAAATAAATATGTGAAAGTGTTTTAATGTTACCCCCATGAACCCCCCCTCCCGTCCATGAACTCTCGTAGACGAGATGAAATGGATTCATGGCGATTTTGTGCGAGAACCATAATTTTTGTGACGTCAGTAAGGACTTGTTACCCTGGCAACCAAGTCTTGGCGCCGCCGGCGCGCAGCGCGCGCACGCCCTACTAGCCCCCACCCTTCCCTGTGTAGACATTGCTTCAGACAGTCTATGCTTCAGACCGACAGCAGCGCTGCTAATTTCCACTCGTCTCGGCCGTATCTATTTCACTTTATTTGTGTTTATCTGAGTATCTAGTAGTTCCTGATAGAAGTCCTGGTTAAAAGCTGTAGCGGTAAGCAGTGTCCAGTCGTTTAAAGTCAGTGAGTTTCTTCAGTCTCTTGGTGCTGGCTTTGTGCTGTGTGCTCGGATGTGTTATGCTAGGCTAGCTAGTTGTTAGCCTAGCCTAGCGTACTCCTGTCTGTCCTGTCCGTCATGCCTAAACGTTGTTTTTTCGGCTGTGAAGGAAAGGTTTTGTTTGCCTTTCCAAAAGAACAAAGTTCCAGACAGCTATGGACAGAATTTGTTTTTTCGGGCCAACGACCACATGCCAATGTTTATATTTGTGCGAGGCACTTTACCGCAGATTCCTTCTCCAACAAAGGGCAGTATGACGCTGGATTTTCAAGAAAGCTTTTGCTCAAAAACGGGGCTATTCCATCTCTAAAGGCGGCAGAAGAGCAAGCTGTAAGTAACATTGAAATGTTTGTCTTCTTGTAGTATTCATACCACCAACCCGAACCAAATGGCCCGCGATGTAATGTTGCCTACACATAACAACACAGCCATGCACCACAAAGCCTATGCCTGTATTTGAACCATAAACGATTAAAATCGTCAGTAAATGTAACGATCCTCCAACTACCTGATTCAAGTAATGGTTACTATTCCCTGTTATTTAGTTAATCATGCTGCACAATGCTCTGCTAATGGATTATTTCTGAAGACTAAAGTTATTGGGGCCGTTGTGCAGAATGCACGGCAGGGCCCTTACATTCCACTCTGTCGCCCAGACCATTTTAGCACGGATTCAGGCAATGTAATGTCTTTCTGCTTTCCAGTCCGGTAGGTGGCGGTAATGCACCTCTGGCTAATATTGTGGCTAGCTCGTTCAGAGAGTTCCACAAGAGCCGTCGTCGGACATTTCACCGTCTGGTGCCTCTCTCGATCCGACTAGGAATTTATTGATTCGATTTTTCAGGAGTTGACATGTATCGTCTTTTTTGTCCTAATGTAAAGCAGCTGTGAATGTGACAGCATTCGGTTGCGGCTGCTCCTGTCCTATTCCAACAACTCAACTTGTTGAGAAGAAGAATGCAAAGAGTCGCATTTGGAAATATCAGTCCCCAAAGTCCCATCTGCAAAAAGTGTGAAAGGGAGTTCCAAACCAAACTGGGTAGCACATCCAATCTCGCCAAGCAGCTGAAAGACAGGCACCCAGACCTGTTCAAATAATTCAAGGTGGGTTACTTCTTTCAAACGGTGTAAAATAACACGTTTAACAACATATCAAACAGACCTTATCCTGTCACATTCGTTTTTGAGATAGCTGGCAATGCATTGTGTAACCAAAAAACGTTTGCGCTAACGTTAACGTAACGTGTTTTGTAATGGAATCATTATGGGACCCGGCTAATACCTGGTACAGCGTTAGCTAGCATAGTGTAACACGTGTGCATGCAATGTTTGTAATGGAAACATTATGGGACACGGCTAATAGCCGGACTTAGCCATAGTTCAACATGGCATCAAAATAAATACAAGCTTCTTTCGGGTGAAACATGTCCGTGAATTAAAACTAGCTACATAAAATTGCTTGCACTCTACATGTGTGTATGTGCAGTTGTCTTTATCATCTCTTTATTTTAGTAAATCTCACTGACGTTACTTTCCCTTTAACAGTATGCGAGAGATGAAGATGAAGAGGAAGGCACAAGTCGCGGAGCCCAAAAGACCACCCAGCAGACAATTCCTGATGTTTTTGAAAAGCAGAGGAAATATGACTCGCATGAAGCAAGAAAGTGTGATAGGGCATTGGCAGAATTCCTATGCATCGATCAAATACCAATATACACCGTTGAAAATAAAGGATTCCAGCAATTCTGTGAAATAAATTAAATTATAATATTTAATATAATAATAAAATTAAATACTTGACGGCTACATGCCACTGGTGTTGCACTGTCTGTACTCACTGCCATACAGAGTTGAATGTAAGAAGAAGTAAGCAGAAGCACATTGTTTTGTTTTAAAGTTGAAGGCTACATGCCATTTGTTCATTGAAAATAGTTGCATACTTTAATAAAGGAGAATATGTTCAAGAAATATCAGTCTGTTTTTTTTACCGTGGTACCGAAATTGGTACAACGGCCCTATGCCAGGTTTCGACCTGGCCTTTGTGAAAATAAATGGGTACGGTGCGGCCACATCCCCTCGAACCCCACAGTGATTTTGGGTCAAGCCAACGTGCACATTCAGCGGAGGAGTGATGTTATCTGGGACACCATAGCTTGGTGTTGTTCAAAGAAGCAGTAGTCGATGGGCACACGCGCAGAGCTATGGATAGACACGCGGTGTGTAGCAAGAATGCACGCGTCTATCACGCATCCTGTCAGCTATCCGGCATTCATCCTGCATGATCGATGCACGACACGGTGTTGGTCAATAAGGGGATATTAAGTAAGTTCTGTGTCCTGTTTGGAAGCAAGTCGGGGGAAATAGGAAGTGCTGGGGAGTCAAGATAATGATTAAGGGAAATGATTCGGCGAAAATCTAATATGAAAGACAGGGGAGATTTTCAGTCGGGGTCTTTACGTCCCTATGCGTGCAGATGCTATATCCAATTGAACCACGAACCAACCCACGGACCAGCTCAGCCAGCCTCAGCCAGCCACGGAGCGAGAGCCATCCCTGACCGAGACACAGTTTGACTTTGACGGGTAGGAAACAATTCTAACCCAGGTGTAGGATGTAGTCCGTATTTGGAAATCATCTGTGGTTAGCACAGATGTACAGTACAGATGGGTTTCGGGCCGATGTTTCTCTCTGCCGCAGGAAAGGAAGTGGGTTTTTAACTGTTAAATGATATTATCTGCCTGTTGGTTAGCGGCTGGGGGGAAGTTCAATGTGATTTAGCGGTGGTGAACGCGCTATGGTTAGCGAAGCCGTTTTGTCGTAAAACAGGAAATATATGATATAAGGGGAAAAAGCTAATTTAATTTAGGAAACTACAATTTGTAACAAATATTGTATAATAAATTGCCTAAGATGAGGTAGTTTATTATTGGATATATAATTAGAATCATAATTGGCATTTTAGGAGTGGGTTTTTCTATAAGTTAAGACCTAGGGTAAATTATTCTATTCAGAGAAAATGTGGTTAAAGGATCTGTAATCATAGAAGAGTATTTCTCATTTGTGAGAGTTTTGAAATAAGTCTGTTTCTTACTTGCGCACCGGCACTTTTAATGTGTCATGCATGGTCATTCATGAAAAATGGTTTAAATGAATTTCCTCATTTAAAATAAGTTTGGATTATATAGAGTACATTTATAAAGGAATAGATTGTAGTTGTAAAAGGTTTTGAAATAAGTCTGTGTCACAACTGCACACCGCACGGTTAATGGGTCATGCACTGTCATCTATGAAAAAGGGTTTAAATGAATTTCCTCTTTTAAAGTAAAGGCATTTAAATAATACACAGTTATAGGAGAATAGACTCTATTTGTTGAAAGTTTAGAAATAATTCATTTTCAGGCCTGCACACCGTGATCAAAATGTCAAAATGCAATGACATTCACTTATTAGGAAAGAGGGTTAGAATGGTTTCTCATTTGAAGTGAATACGTGTACTGTGAATGATTAGAGGTTCTATGACAGCAGTTTATTCTGGGAACGGTTGTAATGGAATTTATCTGACTGAGAATTTGACATGACAGCATTTTATTCTGGGAACAGTGATACTGAAATTCACCTAGCAGGATCGTTCCCAGTCCTGGACAAAAATACCCGTTGATAGTTATGGAGTATTAATAGAGAACCACCAGTGAACCGATCTTCCCCGTTCTTCACTAGCTGATAGCTATTGCCAAATGACGTAATGTAATGACAGGAAGCCCCAGTGAAGCAACTGAATGAGATGACAGTAACCAATCGACCAACTGTAATGATTCAACGTTTGGAGAGTGGTTTGAAATGCAATGCGTGGAGTAAGATATATTCTGAGGCATGCATTTTAGTGGGCCGTAGGGATTTGATGAATACGAAGTGTTATGCAATTCAAATGTGAAATATATGCTGTTTCAGTCTGAATGGAAATGTTAGTCTAGTATGAAGAAGCAATGATATTCAATAAAGTTTGGGGGGCTCATGATGAGAGATTGACGATGGCCGGTGCCCCGTGTATTAGAAGGCGCAGACCGATAATATTACCATTGACGATCTGTCCAGGACCTGGGAGACTGAGTATAAGTTATGTAGTGTTTTACATAATATAGAACACTTCACATGGGAGGCGAGTTCGAACCCTCGGGAAATACATGATGCATGATGGGTTATATAGCATTTCTATTAACATTCCATATGGAAGTGCTACAAGGCAGCATTTTATTCTGGGAACACTTGTACTGGAACTCACCTAGCTGGGAATTGGATAAGGCAGCATTTTAGTCTGGGAACAAATGTAAAGTGGTTTATCACGCTGAAGTGTACAGTAACATATATCTGTGTTTTGAACTCGTTTAGGGAAGTCGGAGTAGATCTATTTTTAGAGGAGTAAGAAACCGACGGTTTGAGGACCGCTCAACAGGCTGGTGTGTGACACTCATTTCACACCGAGAGGGGATCATAACGGAACAGAGCCTATAGGAAGCAGGCTATATTTAAGGGAAATACATGTTAGTTATTTACTTTGATCTCAGCTGGATCATTTCAAGTCTTGGATAATAAGATCTTGTGGAAGCGTTACTTTGAACAAGGAGTTTTAGACTTGAATAGGGGAGAGAAAACACGTCCTCTTTTCACTGCATGAAGCAACAGGTTAGCAGTGGCCTGACTGAGCTATTATTAGAATGGGTGCAGAAGGCCACATGTAGTCATTCAACTTATACTGATACAAGTTACAGTAGCTGATTACAGTAGCGATGATTCCAACCAGGTTAATTAATATTAAAGTGGAGCACCACACCAGGAGTATTTGAGCTTGAATAAAAAGGGTTTATTCAATTTAAGGTTAAGAAAGATGATTTGTGTTATCATGTTGTGTTTAAATGTATGCCATGTGAATGTTTAATAATTGTATTGAGATTGTATTTGTGCTGTGCTACGCTATGCTCTAATTAAAAAGCAATTTATTTGCGCCAACACCTGAGTCATCTCTCTTATTTGTATGAAGGTCCATCTAATAGTTAATAGCAGCTTCTTCTCGTGATGTGAAAATACTAGGAGAATTTGGTTTAGCCTGAAGTATCACGTCTTTTAAGGTTACTCTGGAGGCCGTTGCGATGACAAGCTTAAAACGACTACCTGACAGAGAAGGTGTATTAAAACATCACCAGGATTAAGCAAGAATTGTCATCTCAAGGGAGAAACTTTTAACATGACCTTAACCAGTGCAGATTAACACATAGTTAAAATTCAATTTCCAACAAACACAACAACAGAAAGTGCTAGAGGGAGCCACCGTTAACTCGAGTGATCACCCCTAGGGGATGAGGAGCCACTGCCCCCGACGGGTGACCACAGCAGGTCAGACTTGAGAATGAAGGTGGTGAAAAGTTGGATGAATCCCTCTACCCCGCGGGTTACTAGATGAGCTAGTCATGATATACCGTAGCAGATGTCCTTAAGAAAATAAACCAGCGGATAGGCTAGCTATAGAAGTAAGAGTGTAACCTGCGTCGATACGCTGTAAGGCATATCGAGCATTATTAACACCTTGTTTTATTATTGTCTTTTCCCAATTAGAGTAATGTGACATCACAGCACATGGGATGCCAAACTGACCCTGAACATACTGTGGCCCCTATCGTTGCATCGGCGCAGTTTCTAGGCCGAGCGGCAGGCGCAGATCAAAGCAGTGGGCGTGGAAAGGCGCACTTGATATCGTCGTGCTGGCGCTAGATGCAGCCCAAAGCATTACAACCACGCCTTTTAGGCGTAAAATTATGCACCGTCATGCTCATTGGATAAGTGCAATAAACGAATCGCACGCTTGCCTTTTTAGCTCCAATTCCAGTGATCCCGCAAAACCAGACGAAAGCCAAACGCTCTGCCCCCCCCCCCCCCCCTCCCTTCATCCAGCCTGTCTGTCTGCATTATAGGCTATTATTCCATATTATTATGCTTCTCAAACCAATCTAACTGCAGTTTCAATACTGCAAGCATGTAAATATGCTACACTATAGCAAGATCAAAGTGAAAATAATGTTCTATGCATCAGCTAGAAAAATATAGCCTATTAGATTGGTGAAAGTTTGTCCAGAAAGATATCATTTTCTCTCGCCTGCTGCAGGAAGGATGATGCACATAAATATACCCTACATTATGTCAAGTCATTGCATAAATGTGTTTTTATTGTAAAACTAAATGTGAAATAGGGCCAAGTTATTGGAGGGACATCACAGTATAGCAGATGCCATTAGAAGCGCGTTCCGCTGTTACTTCTCTAAATCACGTTAACTCGACAAGGGGTATATATATGCCCAGGAGGACATATATGTTTCACATAGGGTGGTGTTTTCATTTCGATTTTTTATTTGGTCCAATATTGAAATGTTGACAATGGCAGGCTGTGTTACCATTACACATTAATTTAGAACTACCTTTTATATCTATTTTGGCTCATTTGGTGGCTATTTAGTAGCGAAATGAAGAAACACAATGCATGCTGGGAACTCAGAGAGAGAGAGAGAGAAGGGTGACAGAGAAGAAGCAGTGAAGGCAGAGAATAGGCCTGCTTTTCAAAAGCGCAAAGCGCTAAATGTAGGCCAGATCCCAAGATATCACTAGGCTGGTATTTAGCGCCGACACGCCCACTTTGGGACTGCGCCACGCCCATTCGGCCTAAAGCGCATTTGGCAGCCTAAAGCCTATTGCTATCTTGCCGAAACAGGCGCAAGGCACGTTTTTTTGCGGTTAAGGCCCGTAATAGCGCCGATGGCCTGTGGGAGAATAGAGCCCACAGTGTCTGTTGCAACGCAGTTCAGCCATCACATGGTATCTGTTGGTACACAAACCACACAGTCCTACCCTGCTGCTTCTGTGAAATCTGTTGCCACACAGTTGGCCTACGGTACATTGAAACAACACGTGAGGAGCAAAGGTGTGTATGTAATATGGGCAATAAATGGATGTTATTTACTGCTGGAGTTAGATAAAAGATCATTTTAATTTATAAAGTAGAACAGTGGTTCTCAAATGGGGGTCTGGAGACCCCCAGGGGTCCGTGGCACTTTGCCAGGGGTCCGCGAACAGTTTTCAGCTAAAAAAAGATATAATACTGTATATAGTTTTTTTGGCAAAAGCTTCATAGTTCAACAAAAATATTTGATGCTTTAAATCTAAAATGGTTCATGGATTACATTCTAATCTATCAAACCTATCAATTTAAAAGTCAAGCACGTTACCATGGAAACAATTAAGCTTAGCCCAAAATCACAAATCAGAATGAGGGGGTCCCCGGTATATTTTCTCTCTTGTAAGGGGTCCTTGGCTGAAAAACATTTGAGAACCTCTGTACTAGAAACATAAAGAGATATTGGCATCACAGTATCACAAACTAAAAACTATATTTTCTTTGTTTCTAATCAGGCACACAGGTTAGAGTGTCCTACAACAGTGTTGCCACAGAGACCATCCAACCAGACCCAGATTTTCTCTCATCCACACCTGTAAAGGGTTCTGGGCTGGGGGTCAGACCAGCAAAGAGACCCCGCCTGGAATTGATGGAGGAGGATGAAATCCCACTATCCCAAGGCTCCACATATGAGCCTTCTGACTCCTCATATGAGCCTGGTAACACTTTGACAGATCCATCTGATACTAGGTAAGGCACTGTTGCTACTTGAGTTTTTACATTTTGTCTGTGGGTACAAATCTGAATAAACTTTTCACCCCTTTCCTGATAGTGGGATGGAGATGGGATCCAGTTCTGATCACAGTGGGCACAAGTACATTGTGTTTGAGAGCTGTCTCAGAGACCTCTTCCAGACCTGTCCAGTGTGCAAACGGGAGTGTGAGGTGCAGCAGCGGAACCTGGGGACCTTTGTGTCCTTCAGCCAGCTATGCCCCAACTGCCAATATAGCAGAAAATGGCAGAGCCAGCCAATGAGAGACCACACCCCTGTCGGAAACCTCCAATTGTCTGCAGCTATTTATTTTACTGGTGGATCTTTCTTTCAGGTGGAAAAGGTATTCAGAGACTGCAGTGTGTACATCAAAGTATGGCATATGTTTCTTACAAAAAATAATAAGGATTGCTGTGCTATGTTCACAGATCTGCAAAGCCATGAATGTGCAGATATTCCAATACGACACCTTCAGGAGGCATGCCAGGATGTTTCTGGAACCTGCAATAAACCACAAGTGGAAGAAAGATCAGCAGATACTGATGCAGCATCTGAAAGAGCAGAGCAAAATCGCTGTGAGTGGAGATATGAGGGCAGACTCGCCAGGTGAGGACTCAAACATGTCTGACTTGTTTGTTTTCTGTATTATGAATGCTGATTGCTTATTTTGTGAAAATAAAATTTATTTATGTCTAAAAAGTATAAGATAAGATATTATAGTAATTTATAATTTGATTTTCTTTTATAATTTGTTCTTATATTAAAAGGACACTCTGCCAAATTCGGCAGCTACACCCTGATGCACCTGGACAGCAACAACATTGTTGACATTCAGCTTATTCAGGTAAACTTGATGTATGGACAGAAAGTCAACAAGACTTGTGTGCACTTGACTATAGTGTGATACAAATATCACTCCCCCCCCCCCCTTATAGAGCAACGAGGTTGGTGGCAGCTCACTCATGGAAAAAGAAGGACTCAGAAGAGGCCTAGATGTTCTGGAGGCAAACAATGTGACTGTGGATTACATTGTGACCGACAGACATCCACAGGTGCAGAAGTTTCTGAGGGAGCGAGAGGTCACCCAATACTATGATGTTTGGCACTTTGAAAAGGGTAATTACCACGATTTTTGTTGAAAATGAATACCGTATGAAACTAACTAAACATTCAAAGTTGTGCATTACACTATCAAAACTCTATGTTGTCAGGTTTGTCCAAAAAGTTGTCGGCACTGGCTAAAAACAAAGAGTGCCCGGTGGTGAGCAAATGGTTATCCAGCATCAAAAATCATGTTTACTGGACAGCCAGTACTTCAGATTCTGGACCAGTGAAGATTGCTAAATGGAAGTCCATGCTTAACCACCTTCAAAATGTCCACACTCATGAGGATCCGCTCTTCCCCAAGTGTTCTCATCCTGATAGAGTATCCAAAGACCCCAGCAAGTGGTTCAAACCAGGTTTGTATCAATCACTTTTCATCTAAATAGTACAGTAACTGCTAGGACATGATTGCAATAATAATATGGAATAACAATAAAATCAAACTATATGTAATATACCAAATTCAATGAGCACTTGTTTAAAATATGTTTGTAATTTCAGGTTCACTGGCCCTGTACAAAGTGGAGAAAATCCTAATGAACAAACGAGTTCTCGGTGATGTGGGAAAACTGAGCCATCACTACCAAACTTCCTCATTGGAGGCCTTCCACAGCGTCATTCTACGCTTCGCCCCGAAGAATGTCGTTTTCTCTTTCATTGGAATGCTGTGCAGGTAATAATTGTTTGAATAAATGGGATTAAGAAATACTATTACATCTGCTGGCTCATGTGGTATATCATCGGCCCACTGTCTGCCCACTGCCTATCATAATTAGTGATACTATCTTATAGTATATTGTAGTTGTCTTTTATTCTTAAATATTAAGTTAGGATGTATAAAGAACAGACTAGCATTTAACCTTTTAACTAACTAGGAGCAGAGGGAACAAAAGGGGAGACAGTCCGACTCCCTGAGACTAGCAGATGGGGGGAAGAGAGGGTAGTAAATGTAGGGACACTTAAAGTTAGAACAAAAGACTTGATTGCTAAGAGGGTGTAGGTCACACATTTTACACACCGAAACGCAGGAAGGAGAGGAGCACATACACAAATGGAGAACAGCTGTATTGTCCTTAGAGATAGGGGGAGAAAGGGGGGTCTCTGGGCAAGGAACTTGAAAGGTTAGAGAAAGGGGGGCTATGAGGGTAGAGAGGTCCTGAATGTGATAGGCAAATGTTCAACTTTTGTTAAGGCAAGGTTCAAAGGAGGAGACAAGATGCAAGGTGAGATAATGGCAGGAAGAGAAACAAAGGGACTTACACACTGAAACACACGGGGAGCAAACGCACACACATTTTCCAGTAAACTTTTGATTGGACAGGGGTAGAGAAGGGAGAGCAGTGAGTGGTCAGAATAGAAGGGAGAGGTGGAGTCAGATGGGAGGGGCTGAAGAAAGTGAAAGGTTATTTAACTCAGCGCAGAGCAGGAGAGGCTAGAGCTTAAACCTGACTTTTTTTAGATTTTTAGAGATTCCCAGATCTTCTTAGGCTTTTCTAAAACTCTCTCAAGACTTAGTTTATTTTTCTCTCGGTGATTTACCTGCTAGAAGTCACCTTGTCCTTTCTTGTATGCTAAAGTTTTCATTTCGAATAAAACCTGTTCGTGTGAGACCTGAAACATCTGCCTCGACATTGCTTCTTTTTCATATTTTTTGAAACACTGCCCACACACCGACCTGCCTGGAGACGACAAGTGGCGACCCCGCGTGATTGATTGGGACTCGGAGAGACGCTCCGGCCGAGGAACCAGCCAAGTGCAGGCCGCTCAGCTGCTTCTTGCGGTAAGTACAGAGTCCTATTCAAAAATGAGCACGCAGGTGTTGTGTGGGGGTTTGTTGGAAAATATGTTTAAGATGCTAAGAGAAATAAGGACGACAGTTTCGCCCAATAATTTTGTTGTGTGCGCGTTTTGGCTATGGCGAAACTGTATGGTAAAATTGTCTGACTGTCCGTGGCGAGGCCAGGAAGAGCAGGCTCTGTATGATAAGCACACATTAACTAGGGCAACAGTTAATGGACCAGCCTCCGTCCTCCAAACGGAGTAGGGCTTATTAATTGGCATATTTATGGATCTAATATTCTGATCAAATATATGGCTATATAAATAATGCGCGTCCGACGTTGGTTGCCTATAGGAGATAGTTAAAATGTGTGTAGTTATTTGGGAAGGCAATTGAGATAACGCAGATTTAAATAGGTTGATACCACACAAACCATTTGGGAAATGCGTGTGTAGTTTGGATAAATTAAGAGCTAAAAGAGTGTATTTTACACTCACTGATTAGAAGTCACACGAAAGAAATAGTTTAGATCATGGTGTTTACAAATAGGTTGAAAATGCGCGTTGGTGATGTGTTGCTGTGTGATGTTGTTTGTATTGTTAAATGTAAGTGTTCGTAACCCGGCCGGGGGTCGTGTGAAAGTGGTTGAAAATAGCACTTAATTAGAGTATCATTTGGAGTCAGATGTTGGTGATATTTGTTACATTAAGGAGGTGAGATAAAATCATGGTTTAATATGAATGAAAGAGATGTTTGAAGGAATGAATGGGTTTTTTTCGGAGTGCGTCCGGGTGGAAAATGAAGGCTTTTTCCTTTGTTTCGTGAGTTGAGAAAGAGAGAGTGAGTGAGTGACTCTATTGGATTCTGTCGGAGTGAATGAGGGGAGAGTTGTTAAGATATATATGAATGAATGGGTTTTTATAACTGGGAGTGATTGGGAATTAAATATAGATGGCTGAATGATAAGTGAGTGTGTGTAGTGTTAGGGTGACCGGAAGTGATTGGTTGGAGAAACTGGAGAGAAATGGCTGAGTTTGGCGTAAGGTATGACTGGGTGTTGAGCTTGCTGCTTGTGATGAAATGTGAAGCTGCGTTTGAAAGGGGAACTTTAGATCGAAGTTGTGTGGCTGTGTGGTTGTTTTATCAATAAGTGAGTGTGTGTGGTGTGTGTTTGCAAAAGTTTGGTTATGGCTTAAGATGTGGGAGTGTTATGTTGCTAGTGAGCCTACATTTCCCAAGCGGCCTTGCGGTAACGTATGGGAGAAACGGGAAGCCGCGTGGGACATTTTTCAGGAAAAACGCGAATGTGAAAGTGTGGTTGGGAAAATGGCGACGGAATGGTTGTAGTGTGGTGATCTTTTTGTGGGCACTTGAAGAATGGATGTTGTCGTGAGGAGCTTCTGGACTGAGTGTGTGTGGATGTAGAGATTGCAAGTGTGTATATCAGGAGGCGGAGTTAAGATTGTCGGCTGTTGTGGGAGGTTGGCTCAAGCGCCAGCTGGCATGGCACGTAAGCATGTAGCATTAACGCGTCAATGTGGCTAGCTCATAGCATGCTAAGGTTAGCAGCTAATTATTGCGAGCAAGGCTCTCATGTGGCGTAGTGAATACATTGAGTTAACTATTAACTGGTTTTGGTTTGAAAAGGCATTCATTGGTGGTTAACATTGTGACTATTTACAGCGCTATAATGTGTGCTTGCTGGCTGTTTGGGGGATGAGAGCTGAATATGAACGATACGTGAATGAGTGAATGAGTGAATTGACGTTAACATGGAACATGCCTGGTGCATCAGTACAACGCTGTTGTGAGGCGTATAATTAAATCATTTTGATGGCATTATTTGGTTGGTTTAAGTTGGGTATACGGATAAGCAAGAGTTTAGTCACAGTGATATAAGCTATAAGTAAAAATAAAGGGATACATACAGTAATGAATCATTTATGATGGTTGATATTAATACTAATTAATAAATTAATATGATCATAGCATTAAATAAGACATGGGAATTAGATCTAGACTAATTTTAAGTATGTCTTTACAGTATTATATTATTATTGCTTTCTTTGTAGTAATAATAACTATAGATAATGGACTTACATTTTGTCTATCTTTATAGTGTTAAATGGTTATATTCTGAATACTTTGCAAGGTAAATGATTAAGAAACAAAAACAAAATAAAACAATTTAATGCGTTATGTTATAAACTGGGTTTAAGTGATGCATTGTGTATGGCTGTGTGAGAATGGCAGCTTGTCTTTAGATAAGCGACTGTGGTATATCCAGTGTAACAGCGCCATCCTCTGGGAGAAGTTAATAGTGTATCACATAGAAATGTACGGTACTCACAACAGACATGTTTTTTAAGGATGCACATTTGCATGTTACATGTTAGCACTAACAATAATCAGATTAAATAACGATAAAAGAAATATAATAAAATATAAATAATTAATTATGATTATAAATAAGAGATAACTTAGATATTGATGGGATGAAGACTATGGATTAGATTAACTTTTCTTTTCTTTTCTTTTTTTTAAATTATTTTTGTAATACTTTTATATGATGTAAGTTGACTTAATGTGATATTTTAAGCAAAAGTATTGAACATGCCTTTGTTTCTGTCTTTTATTTTCGGCTTGAGTGGGAGCCGAGGATGGGAGGCGATGCTGTTGATTGACTGAAGCAGGCTCAGGACTGGGTTGGCATCCTCCATTTGTCATCAAAAATCCGTCAGCGGTGTGCGAGAGGCGTTCGACTAAAAAGGCGAGTGAAACTTTGTCCACAAATCCCGTTTAGGATCATAACCACATAATTACATTCACATTTGTGGCGAGACGTATAGGTTTAGGAACACATGTACTCTAGTTAAATCTACATAGTGATGGGGAGCTTGGCCATTTGACTGAGCACCGAGTGCTTCGTTGTGAGAAGACACTACTTGACAGAGTGTGGACATAGGCTGGAGTGTGAACAATTTGGTTGGAAAAGGTAGGGGTTTTCCTTTTACAGGGAAACCAGAGGAGGAGAAAAACTGTTTGGCTGTGTTTTTTCTCCCATTCCTTTTTCAGGTATTGGCAAAGTAGTTTTCTCTTTTTTCCCAAAAGGTGAATGCAGCAGCTGATTCCTGATTGTAATTACTTAGGAAATTATGATATGGTACTGTAAATTTGTACGACCAAATTCGTAGTACTTCCCACAGGTGGCTGAATTGTGAATTACATCGCTTTAGGATATTATTGGGTCTCGCATTTGTCCATTGGCAAACTTATATTTTCAGGACATAATAGTACACATTAAATAGGTTGTGCTTGGTATAGTGGGGTAAGCTGGTATTGGAGAATAGAAATAGTGGGGTTTTGAGCAGCTGATATTTTATTTTGGGAGTTTAGAGGGTAAATACTGTTTAAAATGGGAGTGGGAGCAGGCAAGACCTCTAGGCCAGTGGGAATAGTGGAGCAGAATAACCCATTAATAAGAAATATAGCTAGTGTCTCGGACAAATGGTGCAAAAGATGGCCGGACATCAAAAATCCGTGGCCGACTGATGGAACATTTGACCCGGAGGTAATACAAACATTACACGTCTTGATTGAGTCACACAAAGCAGGAGAAAAGAAGGGGAGAAAAGGAAGAGAAAGGAAGGAGAAGAGAGAGATGGAATTAGCGTTATTGCAGCTTTTCTCTTTAGAGGGAGAGAAATTGCTGAAAGTTACTAATGCTAAGAGAGAGGAAGTGACAGATGCTATTTCAAAGAGGCTGGAGGAGAAGGGGATGCTGATGACAAAAGTTGATTCACCATTCACACACCTAGAGATGAGCAATCCACCACCATATCAGAGAGGGAGTGATGTAGTGACGCACGCTCAGTTGCCACTTATTAATGCCGAAGGGAGGTACGAGATGACAGATGGGCACAATCGAGTGATAGAGACAGGGAATTGTAAGTCAGCTATTGGACTATACCCAGATGCTGAGAAGAAAGAGGACAGAAAGGATAGGGATAGGAACAGGGGACGTAGGAGAGGTGGAGATAGTGGGTCTGAGGATGAGGATGAGAAATGTGGAGGCTACGACCCAATGGTGAGGAAGTTGTTAGAGGAGGCTGAGAAAAAAGGCGCTAAATCTATGATGAGAGAGAGGAGTAAGAAAGAGAGTGCATGTGCTTTAACCAGTAGTAGTGAGGAGGAGGAGCTGGATGAGGAAGCTGAAGAGGCACTGAGGAGGATGAGAGCAGAGCTTTTGGAGTTGGAAGAACAGGGCGAGGATCTACAGAGAGAGAAAGATAGAACCAGCAGTAGGAAAGAGCTGCAGCGCATAGCCAAGGAGATGAAGTCGATAGAGAAGAGAAGGACTAGGGTGAAGTCAGCTGAGAGGAGATACAGTTTAAGAGCAAGGAAGAGTGGGGGTGGGAAAATGTTGCCAATAGTAGTGAGGGGAAGAAATCTTGAGTATAAGCCGTGGGGAAACTCGGATATGTCCGAGATCAGAGAGAAACTTCCCATTTTGCAAGAAGGTGCCCATCCCTGGATAGCTAAACTTGAAGAACTCCAAGTTGGGATAATGCCTGCTATGGGTGATTTAAAGAGGCTGTTAGCTAGCATTATAGGAGTATCAGCAATGGAGGAGTTATTTGACAAAGCAGGGTTGAGGAGATATATAGTAACTTCAGCCCATGATGCAGAACTTTTTGCGGCCAATAGGGGGCGGTTGTGGACAGCATTGAGGGAAACGTTCTCAGCTAATGTGCACCCAGACAATATCCTAATAGAGATGTTGAAAGAAGATGAGAATCCTAGAGCGTATGTAGCTAGGTCTCTTCAGAAGTGGAGAGATATCACAGGTAGCGACCCAGAGGAGAATAGGATGGAGAGGTCTGTGATTAGGGGAAAAATACAGCAAGGGCTCCCTCAACTAGTGAGAGCGAAGCTACAGGAGGTAGTTGGGTTAGGAAATATGGCCAAGGGGATTTATATGGATCATTTAGCTCATCAAGTCGAACTATATCGAAAAAGGCAGTATGAGATTAAACAACAGGACCAAGAGACTCTTAGGAAACTAAATGTGATACACTTGACAGAGGGCCAGAAGAAAGACAAGAAACAAGCAGTAGTAGCTGTAGTGCAGTCTGATAGTCACGTGGCACCACAGGGTCCGATTCCAGTGCAGACACAAGTAGTGGGGGAGCCACAGCCGCCTGGACCAGGATCGATGGGATATCCGTGGCCTTTTGCTGCTCCTCAACAGCAGTGGAGAGGTGGAGCCAGCAGGGGGAACTTCAACAGAGGGAGTTTTACTCAGCAAGGGAGAGGTAGTTATAACCAAGGAATGCAGCAACTGAGATGTTTTGCATGTGGGCTGTTGGGACACTTGGTGCGTAACTGTGAAAGGATGAGAGGGGAGTCATACGGTAGAGGAGGTTACAGAGGCATAGCGAGGGGAAGTTATGGTGGGATGCAGCAGCAACAACAAAACATAGGACCAGTAAACCCCTACATGGGGTCAGCTGGTTATTAGGGGTGCCTATCGAATCCGAGGGGCGGGTGTCAGCTGGTGGTCCGCTCTGATATAGATCCTATTGTTAGTGTGAACGTTAATGGTCAGCCGTTAGAACTAATGGCTGATAGTGGAGCAGCGTTCACCTGCATAAGGTCTAGACAGGCCGCTCATCTGCCCATGTCAGGGAAGTATGTGAGGACAATTGGTTTCGAAGGAATTAGACAGCTGATACCTGCTACTCGACCAGTGGAGTTGCAATATAAGGAACAAAGAACAAAAATACCAATACTTGTTTCAGATAACACTCCAGTGGCGTTGTTAGGGAGAGATGCACTGTGCAGATTAAATTGTACAATTAAATGCACGCCGGATGGCTGTAGAATAGAAGTCCCATCAGAGAATTATCATCAGCTGCCTGTGTGGGGAGAGGGAGGAGCTATGGTATATTGGGTGGGAGCATTGAGTGAAGAATTGCTGGGACCAGCTAAACTATGGGAGAGATTCATAGATGCAAATATGAAGGGAGCAAGTAGGCCAGAATATCCTTTTCATTGTACACTACAGTATCACAAAGATGAGGCTCAGGTAGATTCAGATGAGTGGATGAAGCAACAACCAGAGCAGGTGGAGATCAGCTCAAGTTGCATAATTCTAGGACCGCAGGGGGTAGCTATGAAAATAAACAAAAGTGACTTCCTGGATAGAGAATATGGGATAGGAGGGGGCTTACCACATGTGACTTTGAGAGTAGCGGAGGACTGCTATCAGAAGGATGTAGGAGCAATGATGGTAGAAGCAGAGAAGGCTATTTTTGAAGTAGTGAAAGGAAATTCTGCACTCTGGGTGAGCAAAGATCAAAGGTTCATAAAAATTATGATTTCGGCGCAGGGGAGAGGCAAGCCACAGGCAGTACAAATGACCAATGAATCAGTGTGTGTTGCAGTAGAGGAGGAGAGAGACTATGAGGAAGAGATGCTGCGACAGGTGCCAGAATGTCTCTGGTCAAAACATAGCACAGACATAGGACTTGTAAAATCTGCACAACCAGTGAAAGTGGAGCTTAGAGGGGGAAGTTATCCTCCATGGAAAACTCAATATCCGTTGAAAGGGGAAGCTATTGAAGGCATAAAACCGCAGATAAATGGATTATTAGAAGCTGGAGTTCTAAGAGTGACA
Organism: Poromitra crassiceps; assembly: GCF_964638095.1. Classification (NCBI taxonomy): domain Eukaryota; kingdom Metazoa; phylum Chordata; class Actinopteri; order Beryciformes; family Melamphaidae; genus Poromitra; species Poromitra crassiceps. The sequence continues at coordinate 65,139,227 of NC_139626.1, read as the reverse complement.
CAAAATCCACAGAGTAATACGCCCCTTTTGCCAGTAAAGAAGCCGGATGGTAGCTATAGACTGGTGCATGATTTACGTCTAGTGAATGAGGTTGTGGTAGACTATCCAGCCGACGTACCAGATCCTCATACTTTGTTAGCCCAGATTCCTGCTGAAGCTGCATGTTTTACAGTAATAGATTTATGTGGGGCGTTTTTTAGTGTTCCTCTAGGGGAAGAATGTAAAGGGATGTTTGGGTTTACCTATGAGGGGAGATCATATGAGTATGAAAGATTGCCGCAGGGATTCAAGCACAGCCCACACATCTTTAATAAGATTTTGAGGGAAGATTTGAGGGAGATAGAGATGTCAATAGGAGGTACTGTTATACAGTATGTAGATGATATCTTGATTTGCTCTAATGATAAAGATCAGTGTCATGAGGACTCAGTGAGACTGTTGAAGTTATTAGCAGCGAAAGGACATAAAGTGTCACAGAAGAAGTTGCAGTACTGTAAAGAGGAAGTGATTTATCTAGGACAAAGAATAACACAAGGCCACAGAGGGATCTCTGAAGTGCATTTAGAGGCTATTCGAAAAGCACCTAAGCCGAGAACAGTGAGGGAGATGTTGGGTTTCTTGGGTATAGTGGGGTATTCATCAGCATGGATTGAAGATTACACTAGGATTGTTGCACCTTTGAGGGCCATGAATAAAGAAGCAGGGAGTGATTTGCTACATGGTAAACTGGTGTGGACACAAGAGGGCCATTTGGCGTTTGAAACAATAAAACAAAGATTGCAGGAAGCACCAGCCTTAGCGCTGCCAGATTATGGAAAGAATTTTGTTTTGTATGTTTCTTCTTCAGCTAGTGGGAGATATGCATGTGCCGTTCTAGCGCAACCTACAGGAACAGGGGTGAAACCGCAGCCAATAGCGTACTATTCTGTAGCGTATTCAGGGGTGGAGATGGGGTTGGCACCTTGTTATAGGGCGATGGCAGGGGTGTACTTGATGTATGAGAAAGCATCAACGGTGACTATGGGATACCCTGTAACTATTTTGACACATCATAGTCTTAGGAATCTTTTAAACCATGGCAAGCATGTACTAACTGCACCAAGGATTAGGGATTATCATAGATTGCTAGAGCAGGAAGATGTGACGTTGGCAAGATGTAATACAGTGAACCCGGCTGAGAGTCTGCCGACTGAGGAGGATGGGGAAGAGCACAATTGTTTGCTAGAAGCAGAGAGGTATTCAAAACTGAGGTCAGATCTACAAGCAGTTCCACTTAAGGAGTCAGATCTTGAGTTTTGGACTGATGGAAGTTGCTACAGGGTGGGAGAGACGTTGAGTGCAGGATATGCAGTGGTGAGAGGGGAGGGAGAGAAGTTTGTTGTAGAAAAAGCAGAGGTGATTCCACAACCGTGTTCAGCACAACTAGCAGAGTTAATAGCTCTGACAGAAGCATGTAGTTTGGCAGAGGGTAAGAGAGTGACCATACATACTGACTCGGGGTATGCACATTCAGTCTGTCATCTTTTTGGAGCAGTGTGGAAGAGTCGTGGGTTTAGGAAAACTGATGGCACACCAATACAACACAATGTGCAGATTATGAAGTTGCTACAAGCTATGATGAAGCCTAAAGAGATAGCGATAGCTAAATGTGCAGCACATAAGTCAGGTGTGTCTAGAGTGACGAGAGGGAACAATGCAGCAGATGAAGCAGCAAAGCAAGTGGCGGGAGCTGATAAGCCAGGGAAAGTTCTTTTGGTGATGCATGAGATAGAGTTAGAGGATAAAATCACACTGAAAGATATTGTATTGATGCAGGAAGAAGTGGATGTGATAGACAAACAGCTGTGGAGAGAGAGAGGGGCTAGTCAAGACAGCACTGGGTTGTGGAGGAACCATGAGGGATTAGTAGTAGCACCTGCAGATCTGCTAGGATTACTTATCCAGGAAGCACATGGATTGGCACATGTATCGAGAGGGGAGGTGAAGAGAAAGATAACACAGGAATATGGATTTTGGGCTCCGTATTTACTGGAGCAAATAGATAAGGTGATAGGGAGATGTATCAATTGTCTGAAAAACAATGCGAGGAGAGGAGTTCTTGTACATCCAGGGTACATTCCGACACCAAACGGCCCAATGCGAGACCTAATGATTGACTATTGTGATATGGTAAAGCCAGTGGGGGGGAAGAGATACATGCTAGTTGTTATTGACAAATATAGCAGATGGGTGGAGGCCTGTCCGACGAAACACAAGGATGCGCACTCAGTGGCTAAGTTTCTGTTTAGAGAGATCATCCCTCGTTGGGGGATACCAGATCGAGTTACATCGGACAACGGGAAAGAGTTTGTGGACAGGGTGATTAAACTTCTCTTGCAGAAGTTATGCATAAAACAGAGGCTCGGATCGATTTATCATCCACAAAGCCAGGGGGCGGTAGAGAGGATGAATGGGGTGCTAAAAAACCGTCTAGTGAAAATTTGTGGGCAAACAGGGCTAAATTGGATAGACGCACTTCCGTTAGCACTAATGGCCTGTCGTTCGAGTGAACTGCGTGGACTGAGGTTGACACCACATGAACTGGTGATGGGGAGGAGGATGTCAACACCATGTTTGAGAGTGGGGGGGAAAGGTCCAAGTTTGTCTCTCCTAGAGGAGGAAATGAGAAAATATGTGAATTACTTATCAACTCTCCATGGAAGTATTGCTACATATGTCTCTGAAAAACAGGCAGAGGGGGACAGAGGAGAGGAAACGCAAGAAAGGAAGATACAACAAGGAGACAAAGTGTTTGTAAAAGTGTATCGCCGGAAATGGTATAACGCCAGAAGGGAGGGGCCTTTTGAAGTGGTGCGTAGTACTGGTACAGCTGTGCAAGTGAAGGGATCACCGACGTGGCATCATGTTAATCACTGTGTTAAAGCTCCAGAGGATGAGAGAGAGGAGGGGTTGGAGACAGAGGGAGGGGGGACAGGAGAAGAGACAGGAGAAAATGAGAGAGAGGAGGTACCAGAGGAACAGGTGGCTGTTAGCGTGGGTGATGATGGGAATAATGATGATGGAGGTGAAGCAAGTGGAGGGAGAGACACAGAGAGTGAAGGGAGAAGATTTGAGACCATTGATCTACAAAATGTACCAGGCCCAAGTGAGTCAGATGCAGGAGGGGGTGAGGCAGAAGAAGAGAGTAGAGAGGGAGGTGGTACTCCAGGTGAACAGCACGGAGGGTCAGCAGAGCAAAGGGATTCAAGACCAGTCAGAAAGAAAGTTAAGCCCAGGAAGTTTGAAGACTATAGTTAGAGGGAAGTCAGGAGAAGTTGTTCATCTACCATGTAGTTGCCCGGAGTTGGACGGGCACTGGCAGAATAAAGAGTGGGTGAATCTGGTGTATAGTGAGTCAGGAGATGGAGAGAGAGCAGAGGAGAGAAAGTATGTGATGCTTAGTGACTATGAGAGAGAGAAAATGATGGCAGGCAAGGAAGGAGATTGTTCACTGAGGATAAGAGATGTAGAGAAGGGAGATGAGGGAGAATATGTTTGTATTTTCTATGACTCAGAGTTGGTAAAACCAGAGAGTGAAGATGAGGTGATGAGAGGAGGATTTGCATTTCAAAGAGTGACGTTGGTGGTGGATGAGAGAGTGATGACTGAAGTGAAAGTGGATGAGAATGGTAGTGGAAGTATGATTGGATGGACTGGGGAGGAAGAGATTTTGACAGCTAATGAGACAGCTAATATGACCAAGGAGGAAGTGCAGTTGGAGATCATAGAGGAGTTAGAACAGAGAGAGAGAGTGTTTAAGGAAGATAGTGACAGTAAGAAGAGTAGAGTGACGAGGCATCTGAGAGGGAAGAAGAAGAAGAGAGGACATAGGCAGAGGGCTAGAGAGCTATTGGAGCCATTGTTTAGACAGGCAGAAAACAATATTTGGTATCAGTGGATGAAGTATACAGGGAAGACTCAGGGTAAGGAGGAGTGTTACATATGCTCTAGAGCGAGAGATGACCTTTTGTTGATAGTTAATACCAAACATAGCTGGAAAAGTTGTGAGCGGAGTGTGAGAGATTTTGAGAGGGTGATGAGAAATAGGTTTAGAGGGATAGGGAGGATAACAATGACACCCCTCTGTGAAGCACAATGTCTACAACAGCTGGGATCCAAGGAGTACTATAGTGAAGACTCACTGACAGGAGCAAAGACTGTAGATTTGGAAGGAAATGAGACAATCAAGGAGATAGGATTTAAATGTAAGAACTTGGATGTACGCATGGGAGAGCCAAAGGTGCCAAAGGGGACAATATTACAATTAGTGGGGACTTTTGAATGTTTTGAGAAGAGGGGGTTGGAAGAAGTGGGATTTTTGGATGAGAGGAAGTGCAGTACCATATGGGACTTGACTTTTAAGGGGCCAAAAAACAAAGATGTGTTTGAGAATGACTGTGCTATTTTGAGTGAGACGAGGAGAAGCCGCATTACAGCAACAACTGTAAAGAAGGGAAAACAAGTGTACCCGACTCCGCAAGTGTGTGCTTATCAATACGCTACTCAAGCAGTGGCTGATCAGTTTTGGATCTGTGATGGGGAAAATCTGCTTGCCACATTACCTACGAACTGGAATGGAAGATGTGCAAGGGTAGAAGCGCTTAGACCGATAGTAATTATTCCAGAGGGGGAGTTAGAGACAATGCCAGTGAGCTCAAGAGTCAAGAGGGACCTAGGAGTTTTCAGAGAAGGTATATCAATGCAAGGAGGAATTCCGTATGGAGTGCCGGATGACGCAAAAGCCATAAGTACATTATCATCAGCATTGTCTTCAATTTTCCTGCCTGCCTATACTATAAATATGCAAACCGCGTGGATCAATCTTATTTACTACAATCAAATGAAATTTTTAAATGAGACACATGAGTCATTAGATGCATTGGGAGCACAACTAGATGCAACCAGTGAAATGGCTTGGCAAAATCGACAGGCACTGGATTTTCTGCTAGCGAGTAGTGGAGGAGTGTGTGAGTTAATTGGACAAGAACAGTGCTGTACCTACATTCCCAGAAACACAGGATCTAATGGGAGTTTTACCTTAGCCATGCAGAGACTGAAGAAGTTGAGAGATGAAGTGCACCGTAATGTAGGTTATGAACCGGAGTGGATGAAGTGGATGAAACAGAGCTTTGGAGGCTGGGGGTTGTACTTTGCAAAGATTGGGAGTGTGATTGTGATTTGTTTGGTGAGTCTGGGAATTGTGCTATGTTGTTGTATTCCGCTGGTTAGACAGTTGATTGGAAAGGGAATTGAGAGAGCAATGAACATTCAAGCATTACAGATGGCAATGATGAGAATAAGGAGGCCTTAGAAAGAGTAGAGAAGTGAGAGGTGGGCTTGAGGTGAGTTTAAAGGGGGGAAGGAGGAAATAGAGAAAAAAATAGAAAAAGGAAAAACCTGTTGAAATGAGTTGCATGAGTTATTTCAATGAGAAAAATTGTGTGGAAATTATTGTTCTTTTTACTTTTTTTAAGATGTTGTTATGAAGTTTAATTTACATAGAAGTGGGGGTTGTGAATTGATTAAACTGAATGGAGGGGAATGTATGAGTGTCAACTGATGTATATAGAGACCTCAAAATGTGTGAGAGGTGACTTAGTGTGTAACTAAATCAGAGATGCTCTCAGCCATAAATAGAGACTTAGAGAAAATTAATAAGGGAAATAAAAAGGAGGCATATGCTTCTATTGTAAATAAATATTGTTTAAGGGAAACCAAAGAGGGGAAAGGGTTACTGTTTAAAGAGGTTAATGTGGAAAGTCGCTAAAATGGAATGAGCATGATTGATTTAGAGGGAAAATAATTGTTAGACCAATGTGTTATCCTCAAAATTTGTCGGGGCAAGATACTGGTTGTTCTTTCTGCTTTCAGGAAATGGCCGAGGATGAACCAGGAGTGTCCAGAATATTGCTGTCTGGGGGTTACAAGGACTCAGAGACTTAACAATGGACAATTGACCCTGGATAAGCACTGGGGGGGGGGGGACACTCTCCTGGAGCTGGACTTGGAAACTTTGGGGTTAAAAGATAACAGGGGTTTTTGAGGAACACAATGGAATCTGAAGAAGTTAAAGGTTGCAGATTTTTATGTTTTTGGATTTACAGGTTTTTATATTTTTTGATGTGTGTAATAGTGGGAAGAAAATGTTTAAGAATGTTGATAACTGTGATTATAGACTAAAACTGTATGAGTTAAGAGAGATTTTCTCTAGTAGATATAGATTTGTAAAATTAGTGATATAGGTTAATTGGAATTGAATTGACAACAATTTGGATGGTAAGTAAATAGGAAAATGTTGATTATAATTGGACTTATTTTTGAAGGTCTCAGAACTATAGTCAAAATGATAAGAGTCTGGCGTAAAATAGAGAATTTAATGCATGTGGAAATGGCAACGAATTGGCTGAAGGTTGCTTTGATAGGCGTAATAATCTCACTGGTCTTTTTTGCACTTTTTCTAGAAAGAGTGATTATTTGGCCAGAATTGAAGATTATACCTCACTAATGTTTAAAGGAGATTGGACAGATCTATGAAAATCCTGCAATGATGCATTCTTAGCAAAGAGAAAAATGATTGGAGCGATGGAGAAGAAGTGGGAGATGATCAGTGTTTCTCTTTGCAGAGCATGTGGAAAAGTAGAGAGGAAATGTTTGATCTTCTTAGGGGGTTATTTGAGAACAAAATGAGCTAAGAGTTAAAAGAAAAAAAGGAAGTAGTTTTACCTTACTTTAAGTAATCCCTGTGTGTGGGAATTTAAGTAAGATCCCAAATCGAGGATCGATGATAAATAGCAATAAATAGGAGAGATGGGGATTGTTTGAGTGAAAATGGCATGTTTTAAGGACAAATGAGAGAAGAGAAAATAGGATTTAGGATTAGAGATTAGTTGGATAGCCTAGTATTAGACATACCCTTAGTAAGTTAACAATCTGACTTTTTGTGCTAATGTATTTTTTTCATTAGCAAGGGGGGCATGTGGTATATCATCGGCCCACTGTCTGCCCACTGCCTATCATAATTAGTGATACTATCTTATAGTATATTGTAGTTGTCTTTTATTCTTAAATATTAAGTTAGGATGTATAAAGAACAGACTAGCATTTAACCTTTTAACTAACTAGGAGCAGAGGGAACAAAAGGGGAGACAGTCCGACTCCCTGAGACTAGCAGATGGGGGGAAGAGAGGGTAGTAAATGTAGGGACACTTAAAGTTAGAACAAAAGACTTGATTGCTAAGAGGGTGTAGGTCACACATTTTACACACCGAAACGCAGGAAGGAGAGGAGCACATACACAAATGGAGAACAGCTGTATTGTCCTTAGAGATAGGGGGAGAAAGGGGGGTCTCTGGGCAAGGAACTTGAAAGGTTAGAGAAAGGGGGGCTATGAGGGTAGAGAGGTCCTGAATGTGATAGGCAAATGTTCAACTTTTGTTAAGGCAAGGTTCAAAGGAGGAGACAAGATGCAAGGTGAGATAATGGCAGGAAGAGAAACAAAGGGACTTACACACTGAAACACACGGGGAGCAAACGCACACACATTTTCCAGTAAACTTTTGATTGGACAGGGGTAGAGAAGGGAGAGCAGTGAGTGGTCAGAATAGAAGGGAGAGGTGGAGTCAGATGGGAGGGGCTGAAGAAAGTGAAAGGTTATTTAACTCAGCGCAGAGCAGGAGAGGCTAGAGCTTAAACCTGACTTTTTTTAGATTTTTAGAGATTCCCAGATCTTCTTAGGCTTTTCTAAAACTCTCTCAAGACTTAGTTTATTTTTCTCTCGGTGATTTACCTGCTAGAAGTCACCTTGTCCTTTCTTGTATGCTAAAGTTTTCATTTCGAATAAAACCTGTTCGTGTGAGACCTGAAACATCTGCCTCGACATTGCTTCTTTTTCATATTTTTTGAAACACTGCCCACACACCGACCTGCCTGGAGACGACACTCACATGTACAACACAAAGCCTTTCGAATTTGATGTTGATATGTGTCCTATTTCAGCCTGACCTGAACTGTACTTAAAAAAAAAAATGTTTTTAATTAAAGACACAGGCTTCTACTTGTTTTTCAGGCTGTACCTGGCTGGCATGCATTTCAACGAGAATGCAGAGCGACCCCAAGCAACAACTTCAAAGGGAAAACCTGTCTACAAGCTAAGGTTCCCCAAGTCCAAGAAGGGAGAATGCACAGCAAAGCCTGTAAAGACGGAGCCCACATTCAGTAAGTATTAAATACAGAACTTTTATTATAAATAAGAAAAGACACAATGTTACATTTGTCTATAGAAAAATCAACTTTGCGTATTCATTCCAATAGCCTATACAACAAACTTCTAACTTTAGTGGCATCAGTCATAAATTACAGTAAATGTTCTATTTACAATTTTTTGCAGACTATGTAAGTGACCTGATGAGGCTGGTGTTTGAGGACGTTTTTGAGCACCCCACCCGATACAGAGAGGAACTCCAGCAAATCCCCATCCCAGAAGACCTGAGTGCCCGGTTTGAGAGACCCTCAACAGAGGAGGTCATTGCCAGGCGTGTGTCGCGCTTCAATCAAGAGGCAGCCGGAACCCAACATAGTTTCCACGAGGATCAGGAAACTCCTGGCGTATCCGGCAGACGATGCACGCCGGTATTATCACCCTGTTATGCCGACCAAGTGCTGACCAACACCAAGTGACAAAACTGCGGTAAGCCATGGTACCTGTAAGATCTGAAAGAGAGAGTAGAAGGCACATTACAGAAAATAATCACTGTATGGGTTGTGCATGAATCAATTAAATGTGCATAAATGTATTAGTTTTCTGTAACTTTGGAAAAATAAAATTCTCAAGTGGTGAAGGTATGGCAAAGCTGTTTTCAGTCACAACTGGCTTGATGAAAAGATTTGGCTACACAGAATTGCTATTTTGAACTGTGAAAAATGCAACACAGGTCTTGGCGATTTATCACACATAGGAATCGTTTTGAAATGTGGCTTCATAAAGTGTTAGAACCGATGTACTTAAAATGGCCATGACCGACCCCTCTTTTCCCCCTCCGTTTACCCTCACCCCCCCACCCCCCGCACCCCGCCACAGGCTGTTTGAGACACCTCCCCGCTCGGCATCCCGAACAGCACCATCGACCAGCACATCCCTGCTTCGCTGGAGGGAGTAGGTTAACACAGTAGTAGCCTAGCATAACACATCCGAGCTAAGACAGCACACAGTTGCCACCAAGCACCTGGAAGAAACCCACTGACTTTAAATGCCTAGCCCGCTTACAGCTTATAGCTTTTAACCAGGACTGCTATCAGGAACTACTAGATACTCAGATAAACTCAAAGAAGAAGAACACTTGAATGAATTGTGAATTACAATTAATGTTATTGTTTTATTTTTGTGTATGTATGTGTATAGGAATATGAAAGGAATTTTTGAGAGCTGGAAGCAGTTCGTATCAAATGTAGCTTTATTTATTTTTATATATTTTATTTTTATAAAAGTTTAGACACTATTTAGGAACCTATAGTGCTGCTTCTATAAATGTGAAATGTGAGTGAAAATGTATTGATTGGTTGCTAATAATTATTTACTCTGTTCATTGTTGATCGTTCCCATACCATCTTTTCAATGGGCTTGAGAGCCACATCACTGTGATTTTTGGGTGCTAATAAATCACTGGAAACGGAGACCATGTGATTTCACTAAGTAAATCGTGTGATTTCACTAAGATTTCAATGACTAAGTTAGCCCAAGGAGAGAATATAGTGCATATACTTGGTAATAGCTTTCACACTCCCATGTTATCCCCAAATCTATATTATACTTGCACTGTTCGCGTCAGCTGCATTGAGTCACATTTTCGAGGAGCTGCACGCAGGCTCGCCAGCTGCAGCAAACCCCATGGCACATTCAGCAAGACTGGCTTTGACGCACAGCAAATGTAAAGGCTTTTAGTTATAGCCTATACATCAAGTTGATGTATTATGCTACAACTAAACAGACAGAGATATTTGACTTTCCACACAACTTTCATTCAACTTTATCTAGCCTATTTCATGTTTGCATTTCTTGTTTTCCTTATGTCTGTCAGACAAGTTTTATTTTTTTTATCTCTCGGGCTGTCCTCTCCCTGGGGAAGGTTTCTTTCAGAACAAAGCAGGAGAGTAAGTTCTATAGGAGGGCATCAAGCCCAAGTGCTCACTTTTAGGAAGACATTAACTGCACGTGTTTTTGTTTAGCACTGCACAGCTGTGTATACTCCTATTAGATTGCTCCATAGAGTAATGGGCCCAGAGAGTGTCACTGCTTATCTGTATCACATTTATTACATTTTACTTTGACAGGATGAAAGACTTACTCTTCAACTGTTTGCCTCCTAAGAGGTCCATAGTCTGCTCTGTACATGTTGTGAATATTTTGTAGGACGTATGGATTGAAGCAGTTTGGCTGGAGTCCTGGGTGGTCAGTCATACATGATGGGATATTTGGGACTTGATTCATTCTTCTCATGACCTTAATGTGGATAAAATAAAACCAATTTAGAAAATTGCAAATTCAGTCAGGAAGCAATACATACATGTCTGTTTGTGCAACTGAATAAAAAAAATACAGAACTATATCTCAGATATTTCGTAAATCCTTTTCTAAACAGTGGAATATTTTCAGACAAGCTGTTGGGGAAAAATATTCTCAGACTCTTAGCTTGAAGATATCTATCTCTTATTAGAAATGTGTATAATATGCAAGGATTTTACAATATGCACCATATTGCAGAAAACTTTCAGTAACGTTAGATATCCTGCAATGCAGGTTAGTGACACTGTCAGATAGGTATCTGACTGGTATATCTACGAGACCGTTGTGTGAAACAGCAGAATAACAGCTGCGTTACCTGTGGTATTTCCTGACAGCAGACATTCTCCACTTCAGTCGGCATTGTTTCACAGTTGCCACACGTACACCTATAACAAACGGGCAGATTTATTTATGTCAGACTAACGTTAATCCACACTTTAGTTTTATGTCAGGTCGGCAGGTAATGAGCATAATAATATTTACCAAACAGAGATGTCCTGATGAAGTCTTTGTTGCTGCTGCTCCTGCTGTTCAATTTCGTCATTTTCAGGGTCCGATTCTGGTTCAAACATGTACGGCTGGATTCCATTCATTGCCATTTCAAATGGGATGCGTGAATGATGAATGAATGAGAACTGATTACGTTGCTAACACTAGCAGGCTAGTCTCGCTTCAACAGGCTAACGCTAGCTCTCTGGGCAGAGGTTTGCAAACAAACTTCCTCGTGCTGCCCGCCTGAAGTATTTCCCGGAGGGTGGGGGCTCTTAAAGGGATAGGACCTAAAACGGAGCGTTTCAGAGAGAGGCTGAACTGAAGGGGGCAGTGAGAGCCAGTACAAGATAAACAATTAGTTTTTTCATCTATGAATGATGCAATAAGTTACTCTACTGGAGGCCAACAATAAAATAATAATACATTATATTAGCAAAATATGGGCCCTTTAACAGACCCGCGATCTGTCACTTTGATCTGGTTTGACTGAACAGGATCAAAGCTATCTAGTTTAACGATACTACGACGCTGGTTCACTGGCGCCGGAACAAGGGGGACATGGGGACATTTTTTCCCCCTTAAAATTTGGTCCCCCTAAAAAAAAAAAAAAAAAAAAAAAAAAAATCTGAGGGGGCAACTGCCCCTGACGCTTAGAGCCCACTTTACACTGTTTACACAGCCTGTGATGCTTGTTAAAGCCGTGATCGTTGTGGGATTATTACACCTGAGACAGACAGACCCAGGGATCAAGTTACAGAGAGCCCACTTTACACTGTTTACACAGCCTGTGACACTTGTTAAAGCCGTGATCATTGTGGGATTATTACACCTGAGAGACAGACAGACCTGGACTCTGTACTGCACTCACTGTCATTGGCTGCTGCTATAATCGTATACGGTTATTGTTATTTTATTTTTCTGTTGAGATGACAAGTTTTGCACTGTGTTTCGAAGTGATAATAATAATAATAATAATAAGTTCAGTGTTTCTGCCTGTGTTGCTGTCTGTTGTAGTGTAATTATAAAATGACCTAAAGGGAGAGCAGGTCACCAAGTGAGTGAGAAAAGGAAAAATACTGAATAATTACATCACTACAGTATAATCCTAATGTTAATTTAAAATGAGATATTCATCTAAATATGGCTAAAAATCATCCAAACGTCCATAAAAACGTCAATTTTTCGTCGGCGCCCTTACGAAAAAGCTAAAAGAAAAAGAAAATAAATTAAATAAAAAAAAAAAAAAAAAATTGAAAAAAATTGTGTCCCCCTTATTGCAAACTCGTTCCGGCGCCACTGCGCTGGTTTTCTACTCGATAACTGAAGCTGGCTTTATCTGGGATCTGCCTGTGCACGCGCACGTTTTTCGCTCGTGCACAGGCGCGTGTCCACGCGAAAGAGGTGCGCTAGCCAATCACATTATGAACAGCTGAGTTGATCCACGCCCACACCCATTTCCTCATTCAATGAAAGCGCAGTGCGTGATCAGAGTTTTAGCGGATATTTAATGTAACCTATGTCAGAATGAAAATCCGCGTTGGATATAGTCTGCCGAAGGACTGCTAAAGCTGCCGCTTGTATTCACATCAGTCATTTGATTTACTTTGATCAGCGATTTCTGTCCCCTAAATGTGTAATCTCAGCCTATAAATTTCCACAATCTGTAAACCTATTTAGACCATAGATTTAGAAATGCATGCTCAATGAATAATGATCTCTATCACTCATGTGTGTGGTTGCACTGATCGAATAATTAATATATAAAATAATGATAATGCTGATGCCTAATATAAAAGAGAAAACTGCTGAACTGAATTGAGACGATGCGGGCATAGTTTTCATTGATAAAAACTAGCCTATTTTTGCTCATATATTGGCATACAGCCTACAGGACACAGTTCCAGCTGAAACATGCAAGAGTAGCCTACATATTTAGTAGCCTATTGGGGCTATCCCATATTTATCCCATATCTATATTATATGTATAGGCTTTTCTGGCATGTAGGATAATATCACCCTCACTCCATTTGAGGCTCCGTGTATGATATGCGCTGCGTGATTAATAGTGATCATATTTCTCCACGCATCGTTGAGCTGTTAAGACATAAAGTGGTAAGTAGGCTTAATTTAATTATGTAGCCTACAGAGCCAAATGTTTTTCTTGTTCTATTCTCAGTTGACTGCAATCTATTTTTCATATGGCGATCTTATATGAATGGTGAGTGACTCCAGAGAGACGATTATATGGGTCTGTCATGGATTTTGATCTTATCCTCTGAAGCTAACCTGGTCGGGACCAGGTTAGCTTTGCAGCGTGAGTTGCCATGGTGATTAGAAGTTAACTTGCTTTGTAGTACGGCTAAACCAGGTTCAAACTCAAACTTACTCGGATAAGGCATTAAACTAGCTACGTAGTACAGGCCCCTGATCTAGACAAGGAGGAGCTACTGAACCACGGCTCCTTCACCCCTTTACTTCCTGTTATTTCCTGACTTCCTGTTTTACTTTGTTTTTTAAATAATTTTAGGACAGAGTCTGATTTAGTTTGTGGTGACTGTTGCTGATGCTTTTTTTGTAAATAAAGATCCTTGGTTCCACAGCCGAGCTTCATTTAAAAACCACATACACACACACACACACACACACACACACACACACACACACACACACACACACACACACACACACACACACACACAGATCAGTCTCTGGGGGGGGGGGGGTGATTCATACATCATTAGTACAGTCAATGTTGAAGTACCACAAATACAATAAATAACATCAAAGAATCACAGGAAACAAGCCTGATACATTTCCTCATTAGACCAACATTATACCAACATAATTTAGCAGATACTTTGTGCCACTGTTTAAATTTGACCATTTTCACGTCCAAAAATTCTCCAGAATGTAAACCTTCACTTATTTCCTACTGTTTTTACCATATCACCATAGTTTTTTGAGGGAGTCTCCCTCTGTCTCTTCCTCTAGCTCTTCCCTGCTCTCTACGCCCTCCCTCTCCTCTGTTGTTATGTTCTCCACTGAAAGGGTTAACATGTCAGCAGCAGCAGCAGGAAGTGTTCCAGCCTTCAAACCATATTTTGAAGTTTCACTTCCTCCAACAAAACAACTAGAAAAAAGAAGAGAGAGAAGAAGCCTCCTCCCCCCTCTGGGTTGGTTCATTTCCTTGTTCGGTGTGGCGCAGATAACTTTCTCAGAAGAAGCCTCCGTCCCCCTCTGGGTTGGTTCATTTCCTTGTTCAGTGTGGCGCAGATAACTTTCTCCGGCTAAAGGTATTGTAACAAGAGTTTATTGACAGTTTTTAAAATAATTTTTTACTTTCCTGACTACCAGCAGATCTTTAGTGAATGTTACCGCCTGCCATTAGCTTATCTACACTAGAACCTGAGGAAATCTACAGCTGAGCTGTTGAAGGTGTGGCTGGCTGTCTGATGTTTAGGCCAGCTACGTTAGCTTCAAAACAACTCATCGCTCAAACGGTTTTCCAACATGTTTGTGTTTTCATGTTCAAGTATAAAGTGTGTTCTGTTCACACTTGGTCCCTTTCAGCGCTCCAAGTGGACTCGGACCTCTTTAGTCAGCATTTTTTGTGCATATGTGAACACTCCAACAGAAGTCAGACCCCTCTGAAGTGAACCGAATTCCGACCTGATCAGGACTCGGGAGGTGGTCCGAGTTCGGTTCACATCCAAGTCCCCTTTGTGGTTCACTTCACCTGTGCAGTGTGAACACAAAGTGCTCCAGATTCACTTTAATATCACATTGTTGGCTCTTTGCTCGTAACAGCTTCAGCGTATCGCCTGAGTTCTACTTCTTATGCCCATGCCATGTGCCTATTTATGGTTTTCTGATAGGCTTAAAGGGATAGTTGGGTTTGTTTGAAGTGGGGTCCTATCAGCTAGTTCCATACACTAACTGAAATAGGTACAGTGTTTTGGACACTGAGCGCACCGTTTATCGAGACCCAGCACTCTGAAGCAACAGCCTCCACAGCTCTGTCTCTAGTAGGCTACAGGGGGGCAAGAACTAAAACATAATTTAGCCACCTAAAACAACGCCCACCTAAACAAATCAATATCAGTGTACATGCACGCTCTATTTTGACCATTTTCAGCGCTTTACTTTACCGTCAAACAGCCCTCTCATTCGGCACTATTTCCTCCCAACCATACAAATACCGTATTCCTCCGCTAAACGCGAGACTGACTTAACCCCGGCTAAGTGTAGTGTGAAAAGCCCTTTTGTTGTTGCTCCACTTAAAGAGGTCTGAGTTCAGTTCTTTTAAAGGGGTCCAAGTGTGAAAACACCCTAAAGTAGTTCATAATGCTTGTGTTGTTTTCTGCCGGCAGGTTTGAGGTGAAGATTTTCACTTCCGTTGATTCTCACTATCAGCCAGCGATACTAACAGGAAGCTTTCGGATCATAAAAAAAGATAGTCAAGTAAGTTGATCAAAATAACGGCTATTTGGAACTCTGATTTTCGTTGTCGCCAGAGATTTGAGGAACTGGGAGCAGTCACTCATCTCAGCTGATAGAAGCCAGGCTCTGAGCAGTGAGTAGTACGGCCGGGGAACGTGTTCGGTCGTAATTCTTAATCAACAATATTGTGTAAACTATATTTTAATTTAACACTTATTGTTTCAAGTAGGCCTAAGACCTGATGAAGCAAGTTACAACCAACAATATGTTGAATAGAATAAATGACAAAATAAAGTGCAAAGTAAAACTATGTAATCACAAGACAGTAAAATCTCTTGCTCTAATAAAATGGAAGAGTTAACTTCCTGTCACATGCTCCACCTCAGTAAGAAACTGTTTTGATATTGTACCTGTCAACTCCTCTATGCATTACATGTCGTGTGCTGCTCTGCTCGTTAGTTCCCTGTAGATGATGTGGTCAATGTCTCCATCTAGTGGCCACACAGTAGAACAACATCACCTGATCTGTGGTTGCTGTCAGACTAGTCTCTCTCCAGACTCAAATATTATGTTGAATCACTGCACTCTACATACTACATAAATGAGTCTGTGCTGCTTCACAGCCACAGCTGGTATTTGAGGGCAGGTCTAGGGGGGCGTTGAAATTGAATGAGTGACAGGTCGTAGCACCAATGAGAGAGTGGTTGGAAAAATGGGCTGCGATTGATCGCAAAGTCGTTAGTGAAAGTCCAATGCCTCCCTCATGTATATGTATGTCTCTGTAAGTCTATATGTCTTTACGTATACACTATACTTTATCCCATATGTATGTATTACTTACATTGTATCCCTATCAGTTGCCCTATGTATGCACCAGTGGTGGCTGGTGAGCTTGGCAATAGGGAAGGAAAAAAAAAAATTGGGCCTTTTTTTTCCTTCTCTTTTGCAGTTTGAAGACAGATTTTAACAACATACAAACAAAACAAAAGCTCAGACACAGCTGGAAAACAAAGCAAAGCATACTATTGATTGACAATTATAATATGGTGCTACCACCCATATAAGGGTGCTTACATGCTTATAAAAGCATAATGGGTTATACAAGGGGCCAAGACAAACCAGCTGAGCAAGTCACCCACCGCCCCTAACCTCATCAAGGTAGGCCAGAAACGGGTCCCAAATATGTCACTCCTATACCCTAATGTAATCTCAATAGCAGCACCAGTCTCCTTCAAGGAAACAAGATCAATAGAAATTATTAGGCTACAGACCGCTTTATAGATCCACACTGTTACAGCAGGCAACATCAAACTTAAGTTAGTTAGTTAGTCTGTCAGTAAAAGGCTTGATGGATGAACAAATCAATCAAAAACACTTCACTACGTCCAACATAGGCTACAAGATTCGTTTCATAACGAAACATGCAAATTGCTGTTTCGTTCCACGCTGGTTCCGCGCTGCCAAATTCAGTTAAAAAATGTGCGAGTTTAAGATCGCCAAATGGCGGGCTATTCAGCATAAAACAATATAATACGAAAAAGTAGCACTGCTTGGTGGACGCCGAATTTAGTAGAAGACCCGGATAACTCGAACTGAATTGACTTAAATTATCCCAGTGTTTGCTTCTGAGCCTCTGTCCTCCGTGTGTACCACGCTGCCCTCTCTAAACTCTGCGTAATACAATGCAATGACTGTCTGGCTTGTGAGCTAACTTACTGCTTGATAATATAAAACATAGGAAAAGAGAAAGGGGAAAATATAGGTGCTACTGTCTGTAAATCTATTAGCCTGTCAGGTCTTCATTTCCTGCATTTCCAATGGAGCGGATTCAACAAGATTTTCAGACGTAGGCTATTCAGCATTGGACAATACAGAATGTCAATCACTGTCAGCAATCTATCCAACCAACAAGCAATTAGATTTCACCTGATTTAACGAGGGTAAGGGCGTGCGAACTTCCAGCTCAATGTGATTGGTGGGAAAACACATCACTCTCACGTGTTTCTGTGAATTGCAAGTGTTTTTCAACCAATCATATTTTTCATTAGATAAATGACCAAATAAATAAACACCCACAGGGCGAATGTTTTTTTATCTGCCTACTAAAGGCTGGGACCAGGGCCAGAGTGACTCTCTGCATGGAGCTCTCCTTTCCATCAGTTCAGGTCACTGTTGTTGAAGCATTTTAAGCATATAAGAATATAATGAATGAAAAAATGAGCGTCTGCACATAAGAAAAAACACATTTGATTGATATTTTATTATAAAAAAAAATTGAAAAATGAAAAAAAAAAAAAAAAAAAAAATTATAATATTTTTTTTTAATATAAAATCCCCAATCTAATAGAGGAGGACCATGCTCCTATGCCTCACTGGAAAAACCTCCTCTGGTATGCACTAATTTTTCTTTTTTCTTTTTAAACCCTATGCACTTTACATCTACCTGGCTGTTGAGGGATGGAAATTAGCTAAGGTTACAATCCGGCACATTTACATGAAATAAATAAATAAATAAAAATAAAATAAAAACCTATGGTGATGAGTGGTAATTGCAGGTGAGATCCAAACTGTCAATGGGCTCACTATCAGATAGTGACTTTTTGTATGAAAATGTTTGAGATTATAACTTTAAATCAGGATTCTGAGAATATAGGCGGAATTCTGAAAATAGTCAGAATTTTAAGATTAAAGTCAGAATTTTGAGGGAAAAAATAAGCATACATGTGACATGACTGACGATGTGACTGATGATATTATCGAGGGTGTGCTGGAATTTGAATGTCTAGGGTCCCCAGATTCTTGTGACGTCAAAATCGGGTCACGAGCCAAAAAAGGTTGGGAACCCGTGTCTTAAAGGAACCCTCCGCGTGGACCAGTTGTATACCAGTGATGTCATTGCACAAGTGACATCACTGGTCCACAACCTTACTCAAATCAACTCTCAATAACTGTCAAACTAAATGAATGACTTCAAAACTGTTTTCAGTTTTAGATACTGATTTTGTAATGATACAAACTGGTTGAAAATCAGTGGAGTGTTCCTTAAGGACTTACTGGACATTTATTACATGGTTATTTACATGGACCCTTCTGTCACTTTAAAATACTTTTACTTTGCACTTTATAATGAATAATTTGAAGATTGTCTTTCTGTCTGCTCCATATTCTATTATTGCTGTGATCACTGTGCTGAATACTGCACAAAGACACATTCCTCCTTTGTAACATGTTTACTCACTATGGCTGTTCAAATCATCGTCAATCTTGAAAGCTAGTTGTAATGACTGAGTCCAGCTAACTGTGTGTGTGTGTGTGTGTGTGTGTGTGTGTGTGTGTGTGTGTGTGTGTGTGTGTGTGTGTGTGTGTGTGTGTGTGTGTGTGTGTGTGTGTGTGTGTGTGTGTGTGTGTAAAGGTGTTGGCTCTACCATGAGTGAGTGTGAGGTGAGAGAGGAGCGGCTGTCTCTGTCTGGGGAACATGACAGCCCGACCAAAGCTAAGAGGTGAGATGAGGATCTCTTACTGTCCATGACATCATTCGAGCTCAGCAGTGACATCATTACAGCTCATTGAGCTTAACAGTGACATCATTCGAGCTCGGCAGTGACATCATTACAGCCGCTCAACAGTGACATCATTACAGCTCAGCAGTCAGCAGTGTCCACTTCAGTGGATTTTGTCTTTGGCTTCCATTTAACGAGCCAGTTACATTTCTTTGCATTCTTAGAGATTATACTTTTTGTTTTTTGTTCATGTTTCTATCAATTGGCCAAGTTAGTAGTTAGTTTATGGGATAGGAATTCTGCCAGATGACAAGCACTAGGCGCCATTTTCCCCTTCATTTGGAAGAGAAAATGATCCTGAAATGAAGATTTGATTGACAGCTGCATGTCGTGATATGATTGGTTGAAATGGGGTAGAAATGTGATAGTACTGGGCGATGTCAGCAAACTGTAAATTACTGTTATCAATGAAATCCTGAAAAACGAACTTTTGATGTGAAAAAGTGTGAAAAACTAAAGAAATTAGATTGTTGTGATTTGTTTTGCATACATTATTAAATAGGTGCACTGCATACCCAGGTATTTGAACTAAAATAAAATAAAAGTCATTCTTGGGTTCAGCTCGACTTTAACACTGTTGCCAATGAAAGAACACACTCAGGGCAAGGAGACAAAAACGTTATTATTTCAATTTAATTATTTTAATTATTTTTCTGATTTCCCCCCATTTTCTCCCCAATTATACTTAGACAATTTATCCCCATGCTGCCCTATTGGCTGCCCTGCTCGCTGCTCCACCCTCTGCCGATCTGGGGAGAGCCGAGACTAGCACCATGCTTCCTCCGACACGTGCAGTTGCCAGCCGCTTCTTTTCACCTGACAGGGAGGGTAGGACCAGTGGGCAAGCTCTGCCCCTTTCCCAGGAAGATGCGGAAGTCTTTGTTTGAGCTGTAATTCCTCGAATGGCCACTTGAGGTAGGGCTCAGAAGTCCCGCCGTTCCTGTTGAAATGCCCCACTTTGTAACAGTAATTAAGCATCTTCACAGCCTGGGCCTTAACACGATTTTGGTCTATATAGCTAATTTCACCTTTTCATAACAACTGTAGGGGGGTCATTTTTTATATAACTTGCCAGTTTGGAGTAAAATAGGATAGAAAAGGGGGTGATTGACAGATCGCCTCTCCAGTGATCACGCAGCTTGCCGATCACAGACCAATAGCAGGCGGAGCTGTGGCTCTGGGAAACCCCCATCTCACGTGAGGTTCCATTCCCTCCCACTCTGATGACGAAAAATCAAGTCGTTGGCAACGGCCAACGACTCAACTCCAAACGGGAGACCAAAATGAATGGGATAGCTTTGTCTATATTTTTAGGTCAGTGAGTATACGTAGCACGCTATTCTCACCAGTTCCCTTCCACCCCGACCATGCACACCGACCCCATGGATCCAAGCAGACTGCAGCCAGAGAGAGAGAGACACACAGAGAGAGAGAGAGAGAGAGAGAGAGAGAGAGAGACTGTGTGTCTGTGTGCAGAGCCTGTGCACATCATGTGTTGAAGTTGTAATGATATGCAGGGAGAGAGAGAGACGGTACCTCCCTTGAGGGGAACACTCGTCTTGCTGCAGCTGCTGTTGTCAATGGAAAATAACATGTTAATGTCTAGACCCCCAATATAAGATGATGCCCCTTTTTCAGACGTATTTCTCAGCAGTGTTGGCAAACCACTCGCGGCCCACCTGCAGTACCTCCCCGCCCCACCAGTGGGCCGCAGCGCACACTTTGGGAATCACTGGTCTAGAAAAAGGGCTTAAGGAGGCCGGTGCAATATCGCACACTATTGGTCAGCTGCCACTGTTCAGCAGTGACCTCAGCAGCATTATTTACAGTCAAAGCTTTGTCTCTGTTGTGTTGAAGAGTCCAGCAGCAGAGACCAGACTCACCTGAGCCCAGCTGTGTGTCTATGAAGAGTGACAGGTCTATGGATCTACCTCAAAACTTTAAAGATACAGATCCTTCTGAAGAGATGTAAGTCATTATCAGTTACAGCATCAAAGTCTTCTTCATAAAGACACAGATACCTTCACTGTGTTCATAATGTTTCTATCAGGATGCAGCAGGAGAGAGCAGACTCCCCTGAGCTCAGCTGTGTGTCCATGAAGAGTGATTGGTCTATGGATAAACATCCTGCATTTAAAAGACAACCACCTTCTGAAACAAAGTAAGTCAACATAATATGTTACTATATAATGTTAACATGAACAAAGCCTTATAAAGAACTAATCCCTCAGAAGAGATTAAGATATTAGCAATATGGAACATTGCTCTTGTTTTATTGTAGGGATTTGAACTGGTGACCTTCTGGCCAAAAAGCTGCTGAAATTGATTTTCGTTTCTCTCCTGTTTCTCTCAGGATGCAGCAGGAGAGAGCAGACTCTCATGAGCCCAGCTGTGTGTCCATGAAGAGTGACTGGTCTATGGATGCACCTATGAGATTTAAAAGTCAACATTCTTCTGAAACAAAGTAAGTCAACATACTGTTGTTACTATATAATGTTAGCATTAACAAACAGGGATGCAAACTAGTCACCTTTAGGTGACAGTCACCTTTTTGATCCCAAAATAGGGCACTTAATTGAATGGTTTTGAGTGGTTTTGTGTCTGTCACCTTTTTCACTCTGGAGAGTTTGCATCCCTGAACAAAGCATTATAAAGAACAAATCCCTCAGAAGAGATTTAGGGCCCTATCTTCCCAACGGCGGTAATTTTGCGTTAGCGCCCGCTTTGCGGTGGAATAGCGCCGCGCAAAGCCCTAATTGTGGGCGTGTCGGCCCGCTGCGCTTCACGTCATCTCGGCGCACATCTCTGTAAATCTTCCATCCTCTATCTTCCCACTGGCCTTAGGCGCTAAACTGGCGTTAAACGGAAAAAAACGCGATTTGCGCCTGCCTCGGGAAGATAGCATCATGTTTTTAGGCCCCGGAATGCGCTTTACGCCGAAGAGGCGTGGCGCAGTGCCAGAATAGGCCAGAATGGGCATTTTGGCCTTAAATACCGGCCTAACGCTATCTTCCCCCCTGGTGTTAATTTAGCGCTTAGCGTTTTTCAAAACCAGGCCTTATTCAGTGCGCCGGGGATATTCTTTTGCGTAATTACGCAGCGGCCTGCCATAGCTGATCTCACTCTCTCTCCCCCTCTCTCTCTCTCACTCCCTCTCTCTCGCGCATCAGACAGGCACAATGACCGACGAAAAAAAAGTTGTTATACCGTAGTTTTGAGCCCGTCATTCAGAGGCTGTTGCATCATCCTACCTGTGCAGTGGGGGAGAAGAAAAGGTAGCGAGAGAAAACGATATAATTCTGCCCAAACAAATATTCACTGCGCCGGCTCCCCTACCAAAGCCACACATGTGAAATCTCCCAGCATGCATTGAGGCTAATACATTTCGACAAGAAATAGCAACCAAATCAGCCTAAATAGGCTAAGTGGTAGATAGAAATAATATTTATGTTAACACAACATGCAATTCTAGAACATTTCAATATCGGACAAAATAAAGCATAAAAATCAAAACACAACCGTATGTGAAACATATATGTAATCCAGGTGGTATATATATCCGTCACAAATACAACGTGATATAGACGGGTGACAGCCGTCACACGGTTCTACTGTGATGTCCGCTCCAGCAAGACTTGGCTTACTTTACACATGCTTTTACAATAAAAACACATTTATGCAATGACTTTATATAATGTAGGCTATATTTATGTGCATCATTTAGCCTGTGCAGCAGATAGTCTACAAGTTATTAAACTACCTGCCCTGAATGAGCCGAGTGGGGGTGCTTGTTCACTGTTGTGAAAGTTATGTGTTTACAACATAAAGATCATGGAATTGGATGGTATCAGGAATGTCACCGGTAGGCTACAGGGAGACCGCATCAGCCCTGCTGAACAGATCTGTATTTGCCTGGCTGTAGGTTGAATCGTTTCATTCAGGCTATGATCTGTGATGTGCTGAGATATCCAAATTGGCAGAGATGACAGCATAAAGCCGCAACCCGCGGACTGGATCGAGTGGATTGGAGCTTCGAAAGGAAGAATGTCATTGAGTAACTGCAGTTCACCAATGAGCACAGTTGTGAATAATTCTATGCTTAAAAGGCGTGGTTATAATGCTTAAGGCTGCATGTAGCGCCGACACGAGAATAGGCAGTGCGCCGGTCCACGGCCACTAATATAGGCTGCGCCTGGCACCAAGTGCTAATTTAAGGCCAGTGGGACGAAAGAGCCCAAAGCACCCCTCCGTACGCTACACACAGACTCTCGCCCCACCAAACTCTCATTCCCCTGGTAATAAAATTCGAAACGCAAATCACTTTTTCACACAAAACCATGACATAGTGGGGTTGTTTGCGCTAAGACCAGCTATTTGCTGGCGTTAAAATTGAGAGCACCCATGGCCCCTTTTTCTAACACATTGCGCTGGAACGCCTATTTTGGAAAGGGCAACGCCCAAACCTCTCTTTGCGCTCGGCACATACCGACGGTGGGCTCTATCGTTGCATCAGCGTAGAAACTGCGTTTATGGCCTGGCGCAGCCCAGATTAGTGGGTGTGGACCAGCGCACTTGATATCTTGGTGCCGGCGCTACACGCGGCCTCAAGCATTATAACCACGCCTTTTAAGCGTAAAATTATGCACCATCTGTTCATTGGAGAAGTGCAATAAACGAATCACACGCTTGCCTTTTAAGCTCCAATTCCAGGAGAAATCCAGTAAAACCAGACAAAGCCAAGCGCTCTACCCCCCCCCCTCCCTTCATCCCGTCTGTCTGTCTCCATATATAGGCTATTATTCCATATTATTATGCTTCTCAAACCAATCTAACTGCAGTTTAAATACTGCAAGCATGTAAATACGCTACACTATAGCAAGATCAAAGTGAAAAGAATGTAATCTAAACGCATCAGCTAGAAAAATATAGCCTATCCCTATATGATGAGATTAATTAGATTGGTGAAAGTTTGTCCAGAAAGATATTGTTTTCTCTCCCCTGCTGCAGGTAGGATGATGCACATAAATATAGCCTACATTATGTAAAGTCATTGCATAAATGTGTTTTTATTGTAAAACTAAAATGTGAAGTAGAGCCAATTTATTGGAGCGGACATCACAGTAGGACATGACAGTAGAACCGCGTTACACTGTCACTCATCTAAATCACGTTAAATCTACAAGGGATATATATAGCCCCAATATGACATATATGTTTCACATAGGGTGGTGTTTTCATTTCGACTTTTTATTTGGTCCAATATTGAAATGTTCTACAATTGCAGGTTGTGTTACCATTACACATTATTTAGATCTACCTTTATATCTATTTCGGCTCATTTGGTTGCTATTTAGTAGCGAAATGGATTAGCCTATTGCATGGTGGGAGATTTCACAAGCCAGGCAGTGAACTTACAACTTATTTTTCCTATGGGACGTGTGTTGTGTCTGTCTGAGCGAGGGAGTCAGAGAGAGAGAGTCATATTGTGCCTGTCAGACTGATATGAGCAAGAGAGAGGGAGTGACACAGAGAAGGGTGACAGAGGAGAGCCAGAGGAGCGCTCCGCGCAACCAGCGCACTGAATAGGCCTGGTTTTCAAAAGCGCAAAGCGCTAAATTAACGCCAGGTCGGAAGATATCATTAGGCCGATATTTAAGGCCGAAACGCCCATTCTCGCCCATTCAGGGAGTGCGCCACGCCCATTCCGCCTAAAGCGCATTTGCCAGCCTAAAGCCCTGTTGATATCTTCCCGAGGCAGGTGCAAGGCACGTTTTTTTGCGTTTAAGGCCCGTTTTAGCGCCGAAGGCCTGTGGGAGAATAGGGGCCGGTATCTTCCCCACAGCGCTAAATGACACTTGCGCATGATAGGCTAGAGGCCCACCGACACGCCTGGGCCACACCTACACCTGTGTCATCCCAGCGCAAAACTGGACGGTGGAGGCAGATGATAGCTTAAGACGCTGGGAAGATAGCAATAAGAGGCGCGCAAATGCAGCGCAAACAATAGCGATATTAACAATAACGTAACATTTCTCTTGTTTGTTTGTTTGTTTGTTTGTTTTACCAGAAGTTGTATTTAGGTATTTGAACTGGTGACCTTCTGGGCAAAATCCTGATTTTCTTGAGGTTAAACCTCCTCTTTTTTTATCAATCCTGTTTCTCTCAGGATCCAGCAGCAGAGAGCAGACTCTCCTGAGCTCAGCTGTGTGTCCATGAAGAGTGACTGGTCTATGGATAAACCTCGAGACTTTAAAAGTCAGCCTTCTTCTAAAACAAAGTAAGTCAACATACTGTTGTTACGATATCATGTTAGCATTAAAAAAGCATTTTAAAGAACGAAACCCTCAGAAGAGATAAAGATATTAACAATAAGGTAACATTGCTCTTGCTCTGACCTGAGCAGAGTTCTCCAGGAGGTGTGATATATATAAGTGTGTTATATATAATATAATATTATATATTATATAACATATTATATAACATATTTTATAACATACAATCAGAACTCATCA
The DNA here is from genome assembly GCF_964638095.1 of Poromitra crassiceps. Lineage (NCBI taxonomy): Eukaryota > Metazoa > Chordata > Actinopteri > Beryciformes > Melamphaidae > Poromitra > Poromitra crassiceps. The sequence continues at coordinate 65,113,626 of NC_139626.1, read as the reverse complement.
TTTCTTTGATGCAAAACTGTATTAATCTGCCCGTACTTGAAAAACAGGTTCAGTATGTTGAACAGCCACAGACGTCTGGTTATGGATGAGGCATTAAACTTGGTTTGCAGTATATTAAATAAATGTTGTCACGATACCCAACAACATGGACATATTAACATGGTGGATGAGTTGAGTTCCCCTGCCTCCCCTGATATGTGAAGCGCTTTTAGTATCTAGAAAGGTGCTATATAAATCCAATGTAGGCTATTATCAATATTATTATCATTATTATTATGATCATTATCATTATTATTTTAAAAGACCGAGGATGTTGAATGGTGATGTGATGCCTCATCAGTGGTTGCAGTTTTGTAGATTGTCTTTCTTTGGACTTTTGGAAGCCCAGTCCTCAGGAATGTCCATTTCTGTCCCAGATGTTTGTGAACAGGTCTGTGAGGACCTTAACTGAGGTGTTGAGGTCAGTCTTCAGTATCCAGATGTTTGTGAACAGGTCTGTGAGGATCTTAACTGAGGTGTTGAGGTCAGTCTTCAGTATCCAGATGTTTGTGAACAGGTCTGTGAGGACCTTAACTGATGTGTTGAGGTCAGTCTTCAGTATCCAGATGTTTGTGAACAGGTCTGGTCTGTGAGGACCTTAACTGAGGTCAGTCTTCAGTATCCAGATGTTTGTGAACAGGTCTGTGAGGACCTTAACTGAGGTGTTGAGCTCAGTCTTCAGAATCCAGATGTTTGTGAACAGGTCTGTGAGGACCTTAACTGAGGTGTTGAGGTCAGTCTTCAGTATCCAGATGTTTGTGAACAGGTCTGTGAGGACCTTAACTGAGGTGTTGTTGAGGTCAGTCTTCAGTATCCAGATGTTTGTGAACAGGTCTGTGAGGACCTTAACTGAGGTGTTGAGGTCAGTCTGGGCATGAATGAAGTCAATGCCTGCAGTTTTCCCCTTCTTTGTTACTTTAATGCAATGGTACTCAAACTTGTCCTATTCAGAAGCCACACTGACAACAAAAATAAGCTTTGCAAGAGCCACAATAAAAAAAGAAAGTAAATTTCCTCCCATTAAATTTGATCAGATTTTTATTTATTTATTTATTTTAAGTAGGACTTAAAAGAGCCACAACTACCCATAAAGGAGCCGCATGTGGCTCTAGAGCCTCGGGTTGTATATCACTGCTTTAATGGCAGTCTGGTGTTGATGGTCAGTATGTTATCTGCAGGTGTGGAGGGTTAGCAGGATGTTCTGGTTCAGGGCGCTGAAGGACTTCATGAAAGTACTGCATCCATCTTGCTGCCTGTCCCCCTCTCTGTTAAGAGGTTGGGCTCTATCTTCCCAAAAGCGGTAATTTAGCGTTTGCGCTCGTTTAACGCCGTGCACAATGCAAATTGGGGGCGAGCACAAGCGCATGCCTGTTATAATTGTACTGGGCATAGGCGTGCCACATGCCAAAGCAGGCGTTTCAGCGCTAAAATGTGGGGATAGATGGCATTATCCTATCGTCAGCAGCATGCAATTACTTTGCGCTAAGAGTTTTTAAAAGGACCTCTTACGCGCTAAATACATAATCTCCGCGCAGCGCAGAAATGTCACGCACGGACATGGCACCCCAGGACATCAAATTCTGCTGCTAAAATTGGGTAACCAGCAGATTATTCGGTGAGGCAATCAACTATAATTCACTGAGAAACTTTTATCACATTGCAAGGAGGGGTTATGGTAAATTAATTGAGAGAACTTGTACATTGTAGCCTACTTGCAATAGGCTATTCACCTTCACCTGCTATAACCCAGAAGGTCGTTGGCATCACAGCCAATCTGGCACAAGTCTCGGCACGAGTCGAGTTTTAATTGAGTCCACTGTAAATCCTCAAATCTTTTCTTTTGTCTCCGCCGTTTACCCGCTGCAAACACGTTTCTATTGTCCCACCCCAGTCAACAAAATAACCTGAATTGCATCAAAACTCAGATGTTTTTAACAGGTATATGAGGTGATGGTGTCGTTATGAGATAGGGATAATATATACAGTCAATAGGCCTACACCTATCCAAATTACGCATGGGGAGAATTACAGCAAACTGTATTACATGGACAGCAAGACGGGAATCTGGTTTGATTGTAACGCCCAGGCATTGCCAGGCCACACCTGTGAATAATTCTGGTGGTTAACACCGCCCAAATCCTGTTTGCGCCGTGCATCAATGATTTGGCACACCTCTAATCTGCGTTTGCGCCCGTTGTTGTGACGAGTTATGCTTCCCCGCACCACCATGCATCGCCACCATATTTTGGGGCTGTTTTAACTTAAAAACAGGAGCGTCACATCTACCCAAATAATTATATAATTTTTAAACAGTTATGTTTCTGTATAAATCATTACAATATGTTCCCGTTAGGTGGGGATGCGTTTTGCTGCTGCCTGGCAGGGGTGCAAAACTTGGCATAACACCTGGACAGCGGACTGCAATCTTCCCTGCTTTAAGGCACGCGCAAACAGTTGCGCAAGCGCTAATAGGGGATATCGCCTGTACGAAGATAGGGCCCGTTGTCTTTTACAGGAGCAGACTGGATGATGTTTTTGCCACAGAGTAGTTTGGTGATTTTGGATAGCACTTATTTCACCTCTTGGGCAACACAAACAACACAAACAAACAAACTTTTTGCTGATATTCTGACATTTCAGTTTGTTCATGTCGAGTCGTCTCCTGCGTTGACTCTGCTGTTCTATTTCCTGGAGTTTCAGCCTGATGTTAGCTGTCATCAGATAGTGGTCACTGTTGGCATTTGTAGCATCAGACTCTAACATCTTGGCATTGATTTCTGTCACTTTGTCACATGACTTTTGCGTTGTATTTGGACGCACACGCTTGGGGTTAGGCAAGGAAAGCCACTTGGCTGGGGTTATGGTTTGGATATGGCTCGAGGTTAGAAACCGAGGCAAATGGAAGCCCCTCTCTCCCTCCCCCCTCATGTCGACATTATCTCCTCCAAGGAGATAATGACAATATTTTCCGTGTGTGTGTGTGTGTGCATGTGTGTGTGTGTGTGTGTGTGTGTGTGTGTGTGTGTGTGAGTGATAATATGACCTCCGACCTAATATCACATGTTTTGTTTCCCCCCCAGAGCTCACCAGGAGAGGTCAGAGGTTACCAGTGATCAGTCTGTCGAGGAGCATCAAACAGACCTGGAGTCCATATTTATGGTGTGTAAATAAACAACAGCTTTGACTTGAGCAACAAGTCAAATGCAAAACAAACATTCACTCTCCATGCTGCACTCTTTAGACCAGAGGCTTGTACTACAAAGCAAGATTTAGGTTGATCCTGATAAGTTTGGGTTTAAACCTGGTTTAGCCGTATTACAAAGCAAGTTAACTTCTTACCGACATATATTTCCATAGCAACTTATGCTTCACACTTAACCTGGTCCGCAGCAGGTTAAGTTGCAAGGATAAGATCAGACCTTAAATACACCGCCCACGAACCAATCGAATCAGCAGTTTGGAAAAATGGCCAACCCCTTTCTGGACGAGTTTCCCATCTAGGAAGGAGCACGAATTGTAATGTTGAATTAATCAAGGACTAAAGCCTTGCACTTGTTGGCTATTTTAATTAAGCCCTACTTACCACTTTGGAATATGTTTTTATATATTCATTTTTGTGCTCTCAAGTAGCCTAGATACGTTGTTTGACCCCGCTGATCGATTGCAGCTGAATAGTGAGTGGAGAAATATCACTAAACCGACATAAAAAGGTTACATAAACGTCTCCAAAGCACATGGTGCCGTGTGCGCAACGGAGCTGAGACTGACGTTGGGTTGGAATTGAAATGGTCATAGCCTACATGCCAGAATAGCCTACATCTAAGCAATTTAATATGGGATCACCTGCACACAGGCGATCCCATATTAAGATGATTCATATCTAGGCTACTCCTGCATTTTGCAGCTGCAACTGTGTTGCTTTTGGCCTGTATGATGTGATTGAACTTCATATTTCCAGCATCATTATATGAAATATGGAAAAATGCGACTCTGCTGACAATATACTGTATGTGACCACAAAATAGGCAATTTTTTATAAATTAAATCTATGCCCGCACGTACCGTGTCAATTCAGTTCAGAAGCCTTTTTTAATTTTATTATCATTCTTTTTTTTATTGATAGCCTATAGGAATTATTCAATCAGTGCGACTAAACACATCATGACATCATTATTATTCGTTGAGCCTAAATGGTCTATACATACAGATTTTGGACTGAGACATACGAAAGAAATAAAGAGGAGTCCCGCACACTGTCAATTACTTGCAAAAAAAACTTTAATTAACGACGTTTCGGTCTATCGACCTTCATCAGGTTAAAACTGACTGAGACATACACATTGCTTCCACTCGCAGTTTATTGAGAGGATGAATTGAGCTGCTGTAGGATACGTGGAGGCAGAAACCGCACTTCAAATAAATGACTGATGTGAATAAAAGTGGTAACTTTAGACAGTCATTCGGAACAGACTAATAATATCCAATGCGGATTTTGATTCTGACATAGTAGTAGATGGCTTTGAATAAATTAGGAAATAGGCGTGTCTGGCGCTGTAAAAGCTACGGTTCTGAGCTGGAGCAGTCCATATTGCATTGTGATTGGCTAGTTGTTAAAAACCACGCCTCTTTTGCGGGCACGAGCTCATATGCACGGGCATTTTCATGTGCACGCGCTCTCAACTTCATTAGAAAAACCTGGTTCCACTAAACGACTGGCAAACAAGGTTCGTAGTACAAGTTAACTACATTCGAGCTGATCTGGTTTAGACAAACCAGATCAAGGGACAGATCCTGGATCTTCTTATAGAACATTCGTAGTAGAGGCCCCAGGGGGGTGTACCACGAAACAAGATTAGTGGCTTAGCGAGGTAACTTCAGGTTTAACCCTAGTTTTGCCGTACCACGACGCTAGTTAACTTCTTAACGAGATAGACCACCATAGCAACTTATGCTCTACGGCTAACCTGCTTTGTAGCAGGTTAAGTTCAGAGGATAAGATCAAAACCCATGAAAGACCCACCTGCTTACCAATCAGCTCTCTGGAAACAGCGAGTCACCATTCATATGGTCCCCATATGAAAAATACATTGCATTCAAATGAAAAAGAAAAAGAAAAATGAAAAAAAAGGCTCCTGTTGAATTAATCAAGGACTAAAGCCTTGCACTTGTTGCAGGCTACATTTAAATTAAGCCCTACTTACCACTTTGGAATATGTTTTTATATATTCATTTTTGTGCTCTCAAGTAGCCTAGATACGTTGTTTGAACCCGCTGATCGATTGCAGCTGAATAGTGAGTGGAGAAATATCACTAAACCAGCATAAAAAGGTTACATAAACGTCTCCAAAGCGCACGGTGCCGTGTGCACAACGGAGCTGAGGCTGACGTTGGGTTGGAAATGGTCATACATGCTAGAATAGCCTACTACATCTAAGCAATTTAATATGGGATCGCCTGCACACAGATGATTCATATCTAGGCTACTCCTGCATTTTGCAGCTGCAACTGTGTTGCTTTTGGCCTGTATGATGTGATTGAACTTCATATTTCCAGCATCATTATATGAAATATGGAGATATGTGACTCTGCTGACAATAGCCTATATATGTGACCACAAAATAGGCTATTTTTTATAGATGAAATCTATGCCCGCACGTACCATGTCGATTCAGTTCAGAAGCCTTTTTAAATTTTATTATCATTCTTTTTTTATTGATAGCCTATAGGAATTATTCAATCAGTGCGACTAAACACATCATTAGATCATTATTATTCATTGAGCCTAAATGGTCTATACATACGGATTTTGGACTGAGATAGATTACACATTGCTTCCACTCGCAAAAAAGACATGCCGGTTTTATTGAGTTTATTGAGAGGGTGAATTGAGCTGCTTAGGATACTGGAGGCAGAAACCGCTCTTCAAATAAATTACTGATGTGGATAAAAGTGGTAACTTTAGACAGTAATTCGGGAACAGACTAATAATATCCGATGCGGATTTTGATTCTGACATAGTAGTAAAGCTTCACGATTTGGCTTGAATGAATGAGGAAATAGGCGTGTCTGGCGCTGTAAAAGCTACTGCTCTGAGCTGGAGCAGTCCATATTGCATTGTGATTGGCTAGTTGTTAAAAACCACGCCTCTTTTGCGAGCACGAGCTGCTGTGCACTGGCATTTTCATGTGCACACGCTCTCAACTTGATTCGAAAAACCTGGTTCCACTTAACGAGTGGCAATCTACAGTATGTTCGTGGTACAAGTTAACTACAATCGAGCTCCGTGGCAATTATCTGGTTTAGACAAACCAGATCAAGGGACAGATCTTGGATCTTCTTATACAACATTCGTGGTATACCCCTCAGAAGGCTTTCAGTCTATGATGGATCTGATCTTGTGTTCCATGATTCACTCAGAAATGTATCTCTGCCAGAGGCGAAGCCGAGGGGGAGATTATGTGATCGCTCGTGTCTGTCTGTTCCCTCCTCGTGATGATTGTGATGACATCATATGTATGACATCATAAGTGAAATCACCAACTTTCAACAGTGACATCATTATGTCAAGAATGACATCAGTTAAATAATCAATTCTTCTCGTTGGTGTTTTATGGCAGTTGGTATCCTTAATGTTACCGTCTTCTTCTGGATCATCCCTCCAATATTTTATATTTTCTTTCAGGAGATCAAGACATTACCATCCATTATATAAGTACATGTAGATAAATAGACATGTGTGCACACACACACACACACACACACACACACACACACACAAACACACACACACACACACACACACACACACACACACACACACACACACACACACACACACACACACACACACACACAGGGCCGATTTTACACTTCATGGGCCCCTGGGCTATTCATCTCTGCAGGGCCCCCCCCTCAAGCGGGGGGGCCCTGCACTCAAAAAAAATGTGAGTGTTTTTTTTTACCTTTTTTAGCCGTATTTAAAGGAATATCTAATTTTAAATCAACATTAGGATTATACTGTTGTGATGTCATTATTCAGTATCTTCTCCTTTTCTCACTAACTTTCATGTCACCACCTGCTCTCCTGTCAGCATTCTAACTTACAAACACAAACTGTAGGTTTAGCCATCATGTTCTTTCATAAACAGCCTGATTGGAAAGGAAAACAACAAGCACTTTTATTATTATTATTTAGTATTTATTATTGCTGTTATTATTACAGTGCACACACACATTCTCACAATTATTGCACAAATCAATCAAGCAGTATTCAAGTCTGTTCGTACCTGAAATGTCTTCTTCCTGACTTTTGCCGTGGCAAAGCGTTTGACTAGATTGGTGAAGTCCAATGTTCTAACAATGTCACTTTCCAATGACATCAATGTCAAGTGGGAGAGCCTTTCCTCCTCTCGCTGTTCCGACCTCCCCTCTCCCAGCCCCCATGCCTAAACCTAACCTCCCCCAGACCCTAACCCAAAACCTAACCTCTCCCACCCCCACGCCTAAACCTAACCTCCCCCAGACCCTAACCCAAAACCTAACCTCTCCCACCCCCACGCCTAAACCTAAGGTCGGCATTGCGAGTGGTCGGCATAGCGGGTGGACACCATCTCACAGTGGATGTTATTACTCTGCAAAAAAAAATTAATGGCGTCAGTAAAAAAAACATTTTTTGCGAAGACCCTGGACAGGGGGCCCAAAAAAAAACCATAAAGCGTCCCCAAAAAAAAATAAAATTTTTTTTTTTTTTTTTTGGGCCCCTTGATGTCCCGGGCCCCGGGCTTCAGCCCGGGTAAGCCCGTTGGTAAAATCGGCCCTGCACACACACACACACACACACACACACACACACACTCTCACTCTCTCTCTCTCTCTCTCTCTCTCTCACACTCACTCACTCACACACACACAGAGCACATCATGCAAGTATTACCTAAACAATACATAACCTTTCACCCTCTTAGTAGCTCTTTTATCTTATTGTATGATGACAGTGCTCTCACTTGCAACTTGCATTCTGGCCACTGATAAGAATTACATCAAGATAAGAGTTCAGTCATTGTTCAATCAATTGATGATAATGTCATCAAGATCTGCACTCTACTGAGTGCACTTTTCTAGTTAATATATTTTTCTGTTCCAGCTGCTTGAGGAGACCATCGTCACCTTTGTGAAGAAGGAGCTGAGAAGGTTCCAGAGGGTTCTGAGTCCAGATGAGGCAGAATGCTCAGAGAGTCAGAGGGAGGATGAGGAGGTGGTGGACGGTGGGGAGGAAGAGCAGAGGAGGAGCAGCACAGAGGCTTTTCTAAACATCACACTGCTCTTCCTGAGGAGAATGAAGCAGAAGGAGCTGGCTGAGGAGCTGCAGAGAAGTAAGAAGCTTTCACAGCTTTAATGTCATGGAGAGAGAGCAAAGATGGTGGAGAATAGGTGAATCATGTCTGTTAGAGCCAGTTTTGTTTTTCTTTTCAAGATCCTTCTCATCTAATTGATATAATGGATATAGTTTTAAATTAAAAAAAGCCATGACCATGTGTCCAAACTGCTGAAAACATAAACATTTGCCAAACAAGATCTATTCATTACAAGATAGAAAAGTAAATGAGTGAAGTCCCTCTGGATAATCTGGTAAAATTATTAATTTGTTAATGTGAGTGGAATATGCTGAACACAGTGGTGCACACTGGGAAACAAAACAGCACCACACCAGTTGTCTTTCACACTGAGCTGCACACAGTCAGGACCTATTTGTCCACTCACCAGTGATGAGCTGAAGAGATGTCATGGAGTGGAGATACACATTTACCAGGAAATGTTCACATTTCTCATACTGAAACATCTGCTCATTGTTCATTTGTTCTTTCAGAAACTCAACATGAACATCCACAACAACAACACAAATCCAGTCTGAAGGAGAGGTTTCAGTGTTTGTTTGAGGGGATTGCTAAAGCAGGAAAACCAACACTTCTGAATCAGATGTACACAGAGCATTACCTCACAGAGGGAGGGAGTGGAGAGGTCAATAATGAACATGAGGTCAGACAGATTGAAGCAGCATCCAGGAAACCAGCCAGACCAGAAACAACAATCAAATGTGAAGACATCTTTAAACCCTTACCTGGAAGAGACAAACCAACCAGAACATTGATGACAAAGGGAGTGGCTGGCATTGGGAAAACAGTCTTAACACAAAAGTTTACTTTGGACTGGGCTGAAGAGAAAGTCAACCAGGATATAGAGTTCATATTTCCATTCACTTTCCGAGAGCTGAATCTGCTGGAAGGGAAAAAGTTCAGCTTGGTGGAACTTCTTCATCACTTCTTTCCTGAGACCAAAGAAGCAGAAATCTGCAGATTTGACAAGTTCCAGGTTGTGTTCATCTTTGATGGTCTGGATGAGTGTCGACTTCCTTTAGACTTCCAGAACAACAAGATCCTGACTGATGTTACAGAGTCGTCCTCAGTGGATGTGCTGCTGACAAACCTCATCAAGGGGAAACTACTTCCCTTAGCTCGCCGATGGATAACCACACGACCTGCAGCAGCCAATCAGATCCCTCCTGAGTGTGTTGACATGGTGACAGAGGTGAGAGGCTTCACTGACCCCCAGAAGGAGGAGTACTTTAAGAAGAGATTCAGAGATCAGGGGCAGGCCAGCAGAATCATCTCCCACATCAAGACGTCACGAAGCCTCCTCATCATGTGCCACATCCCAGTCTTCTGCTGGATCACTGCTAATGTTCTGGACCATGTGTTGAAAACCAAAGAGATGGTAGACCTACCCAAGACCCTGACTGAGATGTACATCCACTTCCTGGTGGTTCAGTCCAAACACCAGAACATCAAGTATCATGGGAGAGCTGAGACAGATCCACACTGGAATACGGAGAGCAGGGAGATGATTCTCTCTCTGGGAAAACTGGCTTTTGAGCAGCTGGAGAAAGGCAACCTGATCTTCTATGAAGCCGACTTGAAAGAGTGTGGCATTGATATCAGAGCAGCCTCTGTTTACTCAGGAGTGTTCACACAGATCTTTAAAGAGGAGTGTGGGCTGTACCAGGACAAGGTCTTCTGCTTTGTCCATCTGAGCATTCAGGAGTTTCTGGCAGCTGTTCATGTCATCGCCTCATTCACCACATCTGGTGTCAATCTGCTGTCAGAACCACAATCAACATCCAAACCAGGTAAACAGAGACACAAATCTAAACTAAATCACCTCTACCAGAGTGCTGTAGACAAGGCCTTACAGAGTCCAAATGGACACCTGGACTTGTTCCTCCGCTTCCTCCTGGGTCTTTCACTGGATACCAATCAGACTGTCCTACGAGGTCTGCTGCCACAGATAGGAAGTAGCTCACAGATCAATCAGGATACAGTCCAGTACATCAAGGAAAAGATCAGGGAGAATCCGTCTTCAGAGAGAATCATCAATCTGTTCCACTGTCTGAATGAGCTGAATGACCGGACTCTTGTGAGGTTGATTCGAAACCACATGAGTTTTGGAAGTCTCTCCACAGGCAAATTCTCCCCTACCGAGTGGTCAGCTCTGGTCTTCATCTTACTGTCTTCAGAAGAAGAGCTGGATGTGTTTGACCTGAAGAAATACTCTGCTTCAGAGGAAGCTCTTCTGATGCTGCTGCCAGTGGTCAAAGCCTCCAATAAAGCTCTGTAAGTGCATACCAACTGAAAAGATTCAATATATGTTGTGAGGAGGGAAATAAACATTTTCAATGTTGTTTTTTCATCACTATTTCTCCATCAGGCTGAGTGGCTGTCAGCTGTCAGAGAGAAGCTGTGAAGCTCTGGCCTCAGTTCTCAGCTCCCAGTCCTCTAGTCTGAGAGAGCTGGACCTGGGTAACAACGACCTGGAAGATTCATCAGTGAAGCTGCTCTCTGTTGGACTGCAGAGTCCACACTGTAGACTGGAGACTCTCAGGTCAGGATCACTGTTACTGTTGAACAGACTGTTTAAATTCTGTTTTACGTGCACATTAATATCAGTGACAATACCTGAACTCTCATTTTCCTGCTGATGTGATGTGAAACCCAACATTTAGCTCTACTCTGTCTTCTCTGAGAGAACATGTCATTATTTTCTCACCTCACTGCCTCTTGTTGAAATAGAAAAGTTCACTTGCAAAAACAGATATCTTCATTTGTACTTTTTAATCCTTTGTGTGCTTCACACTGGTTCGCTCTCGAAAGTCTTGCACACTTCACGTTTTCGCGTACGCAGGTGGCCCACATGCCACCCCTCACCTTATTATAGTAGTGAGATATTTATGTATTTATGATCATTACTTGATGGGATTTTTTATCCCATTGTTATCCCCCATTAGTGCTAATTTAATTAATTTATCCGGGTTGCTGCTCCACCCTCTGCTGATCTGGGGAGAGCCAAAACTGGCTCCATGCTTCCTCCGAGACATGGAGTAGCCAGCCGCTTCTTTTTACCTGACAGGGGAAGCTTCACCGGTAGGACATAGCACGTGGGAGGATCACACTATTCCAATGAGTTCCCCTCCCTCCGAACAGGCACCCTGGACGACCAGATGAGGCACCACTTCAGCGACCAGGATATTGCATGTTTTTGGTGAGGGGTTCCTATGTGAAAGAAACCCCCAGGGGGCACGGGAAGAACATGCAAACTTTTTGGCAGTAATTAAAACATTTTCACTTAATCATGTTCACATAAATCATCTAAATCATTTATATGTGCACTCAAACGGGTGTTATTTGATTTTAAGAATGGCAGGTATCTGTTTTTGCAAATTAACTCTTCTTGAGCTCAGAAAAAAAAAAAAAAAAAAAAACCCCGCTCCTTGGGTCAACTTTTAATATTGGGGACAAAAAGCTGAGCATTCATTAAAGCCCCAATCAGTAAGATTTTTGACATTTTTTACTGTAATATAAGAGCTTTTTAGTCATAGGACATGGTAGATTGACTTGTAATAGGGAGACTCTCGCCTTTATTTATCCCACACCGCCCTCCATTGGCCAGCCCTGGGACTAAGCAGTTTGCTGCCAGCGTACCGAGGCAATAAAAAAAAAAAAAAAAAAAAGATGCGCGCATGCGCTCTACAGCGGCAACGTTGTGGTCCTGGAAACCAGGAAGTAACTCGATTCAGATTTGCTACGAAAATGATGTTTCACGGAACTATGGATTATTATTTCATCACGTGGTGAGTACCCGATGTCACAACATGTACATAGAGCTTTCTGGCGCTGTGTTTTGTTGACTTTGAACGGCGATATCGTTATCGATACTATTGCACGCAGAGGGCGCAGTTTCTCCAATAGCAAAACTTGGAAAACTTGCTGAATAGGGCTTTAATACACAGGACAAGATGTTACTATCCCTTGTGCCAAAATCCGAGGTAAAACACATTTAGAAGCCCAATCCAGATTAAAAATAAGATAACAAACAATATAATGAACAAGCTAACAGCAAGCTAACAAGCTAATCGTGCGTTCCTTTATTGCAAAATAACTGGGATGTGGAGGCTAAATGACATCACATCCGTTTTGTTAACGTTCCATTTGCAGAAAACTTGAGCTGGGAAGTTCACTGTTCATTGGTCAGATCCAGTCGCTAGCCAGGTTAGCCATTGTTAGCAATAGCAATTGACAACATGGCATTTCGCGGCATTTTGCGCATACAAACACTGCAGCCTCATGTCCACACAGATAGAAGTTAGGCAGTGCTGTGTTATACAGCTGATTTAATGAGACACAAACAAAACAGAAGTGCTAAACAATATTACTACGATTACTACTACTGTTTTTGCGCGGCATCTTGGATTTTTTAGGTTGGGGCTGCTGAGGCTCCTACGAGTTTGGAATGGGAAATACCAGCTCTGATGACGTCACCGCCCAGCTCATGACCTTTGAAGTCATAAGATTACCAGTCCCCAGTTATAAAGGAATGCACGATAACAAATAAGACACAAATCACCAGTTACCTATCCTAGCCAACAGCAGTATGAAGCATGTCATTGGGGTTTTACTTCGTTTCGAACTCAAGCTCTCACTCTAGTGCCATCTTCACTGCGCACGCAGCCACTGGAAGAATATTATTTTTGCTCCAAAAATGATCTTTAGATAAAACCAAACCACCCACCAACAGGTGGCGTGGTAATCCTGGGACTGAGGCGGGCACCCACATTCCTCTCCCCGTGACAAGGTCACGTCCGCCCAGATCCCACGAGGCCACTCCTTCGTTCTTCCAGCCCGCTGAGGACATATTATTCAAAGCTCCGTGTGCTAACTTAACGTTTGCGCTCTCTAGCCCGAGCTAATTCCGTCTTGCCCGACTAAACAAGGCGTACGGTGGACGAGATTCTTCAGGCTTCGGGGACCCATTCCTGCATCTCTTCACCAGGACGGACGAGCTCATCAAAAGCTAAGGGCGCCTTGCCTTTTATTGTGTTGTTAGCACATTCTGCTTAAGCTACCGCCGTGTAGCTTGCTTACGTTCACCCCGGCTGGGGTAACGTTGTTTCTGAGAGTATTAACTCGAGTGTTTTGCCGCTCTCAGTTATCAACTAGATAGCTAGCTTGCATCCGTGCGAATAGCATCTTGCCTTATTGTGTGTTAGCACATTCTACTTAGGCTACCGCCGTGTAGCTGGCTGCGTTCACCCCGGCTGGGGTAACGTTGTTTCTGAGAGTATTAACTTGAGTGTGTTGCCGCTCTCAGTTATTAACTAGATAGCTAGCTTGCATCCGTGCGACTAGCATCTTGCCTTATTGTGCGTTAGCACATTCTGCTTAGGCTACCGCCGTGTAGCTGGCTGCGTTCACCCCGGCTGGGGTAACGTTTGAATCTGAGCTCGAGTGCGTTGCTGCGGGAGCTTGCTGCTGGTTAGCTTGTCATTCTCATGCTATGAGCATGGAGAAGGGAGAGTCAGCGAGGGGTTGCGCCGTGTGCAAGGCTACGTTGGCCGACTTTGACCGGCACGATAGCTGCGTGTTCTGCCTTGGGCACGAGCACGCTGCACAGGCGCTGTTAAACCCTTGGTCTTGCAGCCTCTGTGCTACCTTCAAGTTAGTTCAAGCGACATAGAGCTACGCTCTTTGTTGAGGAGGACATAACTCCCAGCGGTACGCCTCTCGAGAGGAGCGCGTCCGCTGGGTCCGACCACCCTGTCGTGGGTGAAGCCCCTGCTGGTCAGGGCCTTCAGGCCCAGTCTGAGCAGCCTGAGTTTAGATCCATTCTTAGAGCAGGGTGAGTTCCCTACGTACGACCCCCTGGTCGATACCCCCCAGGAGGAAACCCCCCAGGAGGAGGTTTCCGGCGGGGAAGAGTGGGAAGGTGCTACCACCGTCACCACTACTGCGGAGGAGGGAGCTCGTTCGGAGGAGAACGAGCCCTACCAGAAGCAGTTTAGCAGGGTGATGTCCAGGGCAGCAGCTAAGCTGGCCATCGCTTGGGCCGACCCACCCCATCCCCCTGCCTCAGTGCTACAGGGGTGTTATTTTCAGGCACACCAGGCACCCCCCCCTCGGCGCCGCATGCCTGTCTGTGAGGATGTGGTCCGCGCCGTGCAGGCAGGGTGGGAAAGACCACAGGAGGCCAAGCCGCATTGCGCGGGCATGGCCCCGTGGTTTGCGCTTGACGGCGAGGAGCAGCTGGCATTCTCCAGAATGCCCCCCCTGGAGGAACTGGTGGCATCCCATCTGGCCTCCACCTCCGGCAAGCCGACACTGCCTTCAAAGGCGTGCCAGTTAACGGCCAAGCTGGCTGAAAAGTCGTACTTGACAAACAACCTGGCCATCCTGCAGGGCTACCAGGCCGTCCTCCTGAGGGAGCTGCAGGGGAACCCGTCTCCGGAGACGTATACGGAGCTCAGGATGGCCACGGACTACGCCCTCCGTATCGCAGAAAAGTGGTAAGGTTATGGCCTTCACTGTTCTCACGCACCGCCACCTCTGGCTCAACCTGACGCAGTTGTATGAGCCGGAGAAGAGGAGGCTGCTCGGGGCCAAGATTTCTCCTGAGGGCCTTTTCGGGCCATCATTGGAGAACATGGCCCAGCAGCTGGAGAGGCAGCAACGGGACTCCGCTGCGGTCAGGTCCCTCATGCCGCGACGGCAATGAGGGGACGGCCGCCGGTTTCTGGGGGCAGGGCGTAGGTTGAGCCGCCCTCCGGGGCCCGCCACTCCGCGAATGCCCCACGCCAGCGGGTGTGGCCGCCCCAGGGTCGTGCCCCCTCAATGGCTACGCCCCACCCGGCTGCAGTGGGCCCGTCCTGGGTCCCACGGCCGACCAGGATGCGCGGCCCTCGTCCCCAGCAGCGTGGACAAGGGGGTGCGCGTGCGGCTGGTGATCCGGCCCGCTCTTAGTCGCCTTCTTTGGGGGAGGGGGGGACTATGAGCCGCCATCGTTGGAGCTCAGTGCCCAACTTCGACCCGGAGCTCAGCAGGGACCTGCTCCGTCCGCCCCTTGCTGGCGCTACGCGCCAGGCTGGGGCGGCAGCTTGCCAAGGTCTGGGCTCAGGGCCAGCGTTCGGCTTGTAGCTTTAGGGACAAGCCCACCGTCCTCGGTGCCCAAGGTCGGTCGGGAGCTCTCCCGGGGTCTCACACCCGTCAACAAGGCTATCCTTGGTCCATGGCCACGGCCTGGCCTCGGTTGGTAGCATCCAGGACAAGCCCACCACCAATGGCGCTGCGTGCCCATTGTCGGTCGGGAGCTCTCCTGTGGAACACGCCCCCGGACATTGGCCCGCCTTCGGCGGGGCCCATATCCGTGTGCAGTCGGGCTCGAAAGAGGACTTCGTCCCCGCAGTCCTCCCAGCCAGCGAAAGTCGCGCAGCGGGTGGGTTACTCTGATCCGGCGCACCCACAGGGTGTGTCAGTAGTCGGGTTTGCGTAAGGGATTTTCTCCCGGCATGCCTAGCATCTACGGAGCTGACCATGCGGCGGGTGCGCACAGCCTCTCACGCCCTGCTCCCCCCATTTTCTCCCCCCATCGGGGCATCGGATCAGGTCCCGGTGCCCAACAATCTACACATGACCAAAGGTGCGGTTTCCGCTACTTCTGGCTACGAGAGACCAGCATTGTCTGACAGGCTCAGCGCCTGGGCGCTCCTATGTTCTCCGACCCCATGGTTATGGCGCACCCTTCGGAAGGGCTATGCTCTCCAGTTTGCCAGACCTCCACCCACGTTCGACGGGGTCCCCGATTCGGCCATGGAGGGGAGGTCCATGGACATACTCCACAAGGAGGTTACTTCGCTGCTCGCCAAGGGGGCGATTCGCTCGGTCCCCAAGGCAGAGGTGCGCTCAGGTTTCTATCACAAGTACTTTGCTGTGCCCAAGAAGGACGGTTCCATGCGTCCAATTCTGGACCTTCGGCGTCTCAACAAGACTCTGAGGAAGTTCCCTTTCCGAATGGTCTCTTTCCCCCTCCTTTTCAATGCATTAAGGCCGGGGGATTTCTTTACTTCCGTGGATCTAAAAGACGCGTTCTTCCATGTCCCCGTGGTTCTGAGGCACAGGAAATACCTGAGGTTCTCCTTCCTGGGAAAGGCTTACGAGTTCTGTGTCCTGCCGTTCGGCATGTCTTTGAGCCCACGAACCTTCACGGTGTGCGTGGAGACAGCCCTGGCTCCCCTCCGCGCAAGTGGGATTCGCGTCTTCCTCTATCTTGACGACGCTCTCATAGTGGCGGACTCGAGGGTCCGTGCCATGGAACACACCAAGAGTGTGACAGATCAGCTGCAGACCTTGGGGTTTTTGGTGAACTGGCAGAAGAGTTGCCTCGTCCCAGCGGAGGTGGCGACCTTCCTGGGGCTTGAGCTGGACTCTCGGGCCATGCTGGCCCGCCTTTCGCCAGTGCGGACGGCAAAGACGCTAAGTCTGTGTCCCTCTGTGTCAGTGCATCAGTGCACAATCATGCTGGGGCTGATGGCCTCAGCGGTGCATGTGCTCCCACTGGGGAGGCTACACATGCACCCGTTCCAGATCTGGTTTCTCAGGCATCGCCTGGACCCGGCCAGGGACCGTCATCGCAGGGTTCCTCTGATGTGTCCGGCCCGGCGGGCGCTGGCCATATGGGCGGACCCCCGTTGCCTCTCGAGAGGCACTCGGTTTGGCCCTGTCCCGCTCAGGTTGGTCATTCACACCGACGCCTCCCTCTGGGGATGGGTTGCGGTTTGCGGGCGCTTTTCGGCGAACGGCCGGTGGAGAGCTCAGGAGCTTCGCCACATAAACGTGCTAGAGCTGGAGGCGATTCGCCTGGCTCTGGTTCACTTCCAGCGGCTCATACATGGGCGTCATGTTCTGATCCGCTTGGACAATACAGCTGCGATCGCCCACCTGAACAAGCAGGGCGGTGTGCGGTCCGAGGCGCTGAACCGGTTAGCGGCGGAGATTCACCTGTGGGCGTATCCCTGTTTCCTTTCGTTGTCAGCGGTCCATGTGCCAGGCTGGCTGAATTTCGGGGCCGACCTGCTGTCTCGGGGCAATCCCCGTCAGACGGAGTGGTGCCTCCACCCTCAGGTGGTGGAACAGATTTGGGCCAGGTTTGGCTGCGCCCACGTCGATCTCTTCGCATCGTGGCGCGCGACGCACTGCCCGCTGTGGTTCTCGATCCAAGAGGACAGCCCCCCGCTGGGTCACGACGCGCTGGCGCATGCGTGGCCCCGGGACGGGCTCTATGCGTTTCCCCCGATCCCCCTGATCCGACAGGTGTTGGACAGGGTGAGGGAGCAGCGCCTACGGCTTATTTTAGTGGCCCCCTTTTGGCCCAAGCAGATATGGTTTGCGGACCTGATCTCCTTGGCGCAAGGTCCATCCTGGGCGTTGCCAGTGCGGGTGGATCTTCTATCCCAGGCGGAAGGGGAGGTACTCCACCCCTCCCCCAGCAGGTGGAAGCTAGCAGCCTGGTTCCTGAACGGGACCATTTGCCCGATAATGTGGTGTGCACTATTCAGAGTGCTAGGGCTGCTTCGACCCACTCTCAGTACACGTACAAGTGGCAGGTCTTTTCGCATTGGTGCACGGACAAAGGCGTGGATCCAGTGAACTGTGGTGTGCGGCCAGTTCTCTGTTTCCTTCAGAGCCTGCTTGACGCGGGCCAGTCCCCGCAGTCGCTTAAGGTGTACGTAGCCGCGATTTCTGCCCCGTGGGGGCGCTCCCTCTGGTCTCGCGCTTCATGTAGGGAGCGCGTAGGTTGCGCCCGCCATCGCGGTGCGTCTTTCCCAAATGGGACTTGGTTACGGTGCTGGACGGGCTCGCGGGTCATCCGTTCGAGCTCTTGGACTCCGTCGATTTGAAGTTTCTGTCTTTGAAGACCGCGCTGCTGCTGGCCTTGTCGTCAGGAAAGAGGGTTGGTGACCTGATTGCCCTCTCAGGGCAGCAGTCCTGTATGGTTTTCGCGGATGATGGCCGCAGGGTTACGTTGCGACCTAACCCGGCCTATCAACCTAAGAATATTAATGCCAGCTTTATGTCTATGGTCATAGACTTGTCAGCATTCTGTCCTCCGCCGTTCAGTTCGGACGAGGAGCGACGTCTGCACATGTTGTGTCCCGTAAGGGTGCTCTCTGCCTATGTGACCAGGACGCGCTCATTACGCACTTCAAACCAGTTGTTGGTTGTTGGTTTCGGGCAGAGGGCCCAGGGCGGACCCCTTTCCAAGGATCGCTTATCACACTGGATAGTGGAGGCGATTGCTTTGGCATACTCTGCCGCGGGTAAGGTACCCCCGGAGGGTATCAAGGCGCATTCTACGCGGGGCGTTGCGCGGTGTATCGGTGGAGAACATGTGCGCTGCGGCCTCATGGTCCTCTCATCACATGTTTGTTAGATACTACAGTCTTGACGTGTCCGGTTCGCGTTTCGTGCATGCGGTACTGTCAATGGCAAGAAGGTAGTGTCATTGCCTCTCCAAATGCCACACGGTTGGGCATAGGCGATTCGCCATGCGTCCGTTGTTCACTGATGCCTCTGGGGTCGCTCTGAGGAGTGCTCCCGGCAGCAAGGGCGGTTGAATTTGGCACTAGAGTGAGAGCTTGAGTTCGAAACAAAGTAAAACGTTAGGGTTGTGCTACAACCCGGGTTTTACGAGTGTTAACGAGAGCTCACTACCCAGCCTTGCTGCGTCGATGTGTCGTTGCGCAGGCGGGCTGGAAGAAGGAGTGGCCTCCTGGGATCTGGGCGGACGTGACGTTGTCACGGGGGGAGGAATGTGGGTGGCCGCCTCAGTCCCAGGATTACCACGCCACCTGTGGGTGGGTGGTTTGGTTTTATATAAAGATCATTTTTGGAGCAAAAATAATGTTCTTCCAGTGGCTGCGTGCGCAGCGAAGATGGCACTAGAGTGAGAGCTCTCGTTCTCACTCGTAAAACCCGGGTTGTAGCACAGCCCTAACATTTTCAAGTGGGCACCTTCCTTCACCGATGTTTCGTTAAGTTAGGCCCATGACACCTCAAGAAGGCTTAACGGTGTAATCCAGCGTCCTGGAAACACGCCCCTCTATGCTACCACCACACAACTCCATTTTACCTCACCATCTAATGCCTTCCATCAACCTAGTATTAAGGGACCGTTCGTTATTTAGAAGGGGGGTCACTGGAGGGATTTCGAGTCCTCTGAAATAAAAAGCTGTAACCCTCCTGTGACCAAAATATATTTTTCTTTGGCCCTCCCCAAGTGATTGGAAAAATGTGATTGACCCTCCCCTAACACATGTTAGCCTACTATTTTTGTTGGAAAAACAGTGTCAATAGCAATGTTCATTGTCAATAAAATCATAGGCAGCACAAGGCGGGCATCACGCATGAGGCAAAGCACACAAACACCTCGACTTGCACTATGAGATTTAATATAGGATCAATGCATTATTAAGCTCTCGTGCATTTTTTTTATTAAACGAGCTCCCGTTGCCAGCTGCGCTATGCGTAATAGGTTGAGGACCAGCATTTTATGGTTAAAACATCTTCATTCTTCACATCCTGTGTTCTGGTGATGGTAAAACTGCATGGATTTTTGGGGGGATTTTTTGCATGATTGCCGTCATCAGCAGACAGCAGACCAATTTAACGTAGGCTACCTCGCGTATAGCCTATGGCAAATGAGAGGCATGGTCTCATTCGAGCCAGCTTCTTCTGTGATAAGATTGTTCATTAGGCTATTTATTATTAGCCTATCTTATTATTTTCAGGTGGTCATATCATCTCCATTATAGCCTATAGACAGAAGTTGTAAGGGTTTTGTTGTTTTCTTTAACCAAGTTACCGCAGCCAAATGACAAATTAGGCCTACCGCTTGTTAATATTAGCCCTACTTTTGCGTTTTGCTCGCAGTCTTTGATTGCCAGGTGCTATAGCATGCTTGGCACATACGGAAATGTCAGTTGGGAGCTTGTGGATACAGAGCAAGTGGAATGACAGCAATCGGTTCTATTTTGGGGATTTCAGAGCGACGAACAGGTCTGTTATAAGAGCTTCAGGTGCAGGTTCACTGCATGTTGTGACGGACTGTGTCTCCCTTCCTCTACACATGCTGCATACACACACACACACGCAAAAACACACACACACACACACACACACACACACACACACACACGCTGAGCCTGTCACCATATTATGCATAGCCTAACAACACCTGTTGGATAGGTCATTTGGCAACAGTAAGTCATGGCAACTGATGATTTCAACTGCATTGAAGCCGTGGGTCGATTGTTTCAGTGGCTTTCATACAGCCCCCGAATCGCACGCTACAAGCTGAGAAAATTAACTTGTATATTGCTGCCGACTCCTGCCGAGGACAGAGAGAGATGGAGAGAGCTTGTCGACAGATCATCTGTGTTGCCAATGACCCTCCCGGTTATGGGAGGTGAAGGTGAATAGCCTATTGCAAGTAGGCTACAATGTCTACTTTTCTCAATTCATTTTCCATTAACCCCTCTTTGCGATGTGATAAAAGTTTCTCCGTGAATTATAGTTGATTGCCTCACTGAATTATCTGCTAATACCCCATTTTAGCAGCAGAATTGTATGTCCTGGTGTGGCACGTCCGTGCGTAATGACATATCCAAAAGGAATTCCTCTGCACTGCGCTGTCTGGATAGGCCAAGCACAAAGATCGACAGATAGGACCGCCAAAGAGAAACAGTGCACCGGGACATATCAAACAGTTTGGACAGGAGGGGTGAAGCAACTCAGTAGTTGTTGAAGTCCGAAAAGCAAACATAAAAAAAAAAAAAAAAGTTTATATATTTTTATCGAATCAAAATTGTATACCCCTCCCCTGGACTCAAATTAAAGAGAGTGTACCCTCCCTCTGACTAAATTTAAAACAGGATGACCCTCCCCTATTTTGCTCCAGTGGACCCTTCCCCAAATAACGAACGGTCCCTAACCTAGTTAGCCTTAGCCTAGCTATCCAGGTCTGTTCCGTATGACATTCTTAACTACACCACCACTGTCAATTATTCAGCCCTGTTGATGCGGACCGTCAATCATGACCAGAAACAAAAGCAATCAAATCAATCAATCAATCAATCAATCAATCAATCAATCTTACCTCAGCAGCTCCCCATGCTAGCATGTAACTAGCAGTGTACTATAACTCTTTTTAAAGAAGTTTATACTGAAAGCTGGGATCTCTTGCTCAGAAAACTTGTCTAAAATCATCAACCGTAAACAATCAAACTAATTTAGTGCTGGGTGATATGGATGAAAATGTTATCACGATTCAAATTTCCATATCAGGTGATGGAGTTTTATCACAGTATATGCTAGCCTAAAATGAGTGTTTCTGTCAAGTTTTTCTTCTGAATAACAGTGGAATAGATTTGAATGTTAACTTTGATTTAAAACACTTTAAAACACACTTATTTATTGCTAGAATAAAACTAAATAAAACTAAACATGAAACAAAAATAAATATAAAGAAAGAAAGAAAGAAAGAAAGAAAGAAAGAAAGAAAGAAAGAAAGAAAGAAAGAAAGAAAGAAGAAGAGACAACAAGCAGAAGTGAAAATGAAATGAAAGCCTGTTCTTCCAGTATGATCTGAACACAGCAGAAAGCCAGCAGGCAGCACAGTGATGTAAACATGACTGAGGGGACCGAAGTGCAGAGACAGAAACTCAACACAAATATTAAACTAAAAAGTGTCTTTACTTCAAAAATGCCAGTGAACAAAACAGCAAAACAAACATATTTTCTTGGTATCTCAAGTCACAATGGTGAAATCCAAGACAACGAGCAACTGAGAGCAGCAACTTAATATCAATACAGGACAGAGGAGACAGATGACCACAGTAAATTAATGAAACAGGTGGAAACAGTTGATCCATATTGACACCAAGTGGTCCAGATCAAACAGTTTAGTGAGGCCATCTGTGACCCAGGCTATGACAAGTAAACAGAGAAGCGAGTGAGCAGCGCTAAGAAAACATCATCAGAACTGAAATGTCTAATAAGTGTTCAGTCACATCTATCTGAAGACGTTTCACTGCAGTGAGAGTGTTACTGTGTTTGAACACTTTTTGGGTTCAACTGTGTGTGTGTGTGTGTGTGTGTGTGTGTGTGTGTGTGTGTGTGTCCTATACTTCACAATAGGGCCACAGACCCCATAAAGCCATATAAACATGAAGTGTGGACTACATGTATACCCGTTGAATCAGGTGCAGGTATTTCCCAGAGTTACTCTTCCAGACAAGAGGCAGCGTTGTTTCCACACATGAGATAAATCCTCTGGTGTAGAGACTAGAGATGGAGGGAGGGAGGGGGGGGGGGGGGGGGGGGGGGGGCAAAAGCTACCAGTCAAAATAGTAGTTGCACTAAAGTTAAATGGTGGAAAAGACGATTTTACAAGTGGCATTCAAGTCAAATCTGACTAGTTTTCAATTTATTTCTCCACAAAAGTTACATCTCGAATATATAGCCTAATGCAGCACTCATCTTCTTGTTGCATTTTCACGTTTCAAACGGGCAGATGGAGGAAAAGAAACAATTCTATTTTCACTTGTTTACTCATCAACTTGGCTCTCTTCCAAATAATCCAGCCACGTCCATTCATGAAATTAAATAGCACAGGGACATTCGATTAATGGTTTGTAAAAGTGCCATTTAACTCATTCTCTGCCAGGGTCATTTCGGTCTGTGTGCTCCCAGTGCCAGGATTTTGAGCATATTTCCTGATCTTCCAGGACCCACAGAATATTCTGTGCTAGGAATAAAATTACACAACATATCTCACAATAAAGCAGAGACTCTCTTCTTACCCCTTGTAAAAAACTGAAACTCGACCATGTTTCCTTGTTTAGTTACAAGCAGTGGAAGTTAGCTTGTTTTCACAAAAAATGCCCTCCTTTGTAACAGAAATAGGAGAAAAATAGGTTTTTAGTGAATGACACCGTTTCAAGCAGAACTCTCTTTTGAGCCTTTTATTTTTTGCCTCAGTGACACATCAGACATATACAGTATTTGTTTTCCCAAATAAATAAATAAAAAATAAGAGAATGTATTTGAGGGAGCTGTGTCGGTCTTAGCTTGATAAAAGCATAAACAAATGGAACGAACCCTTATGTGGTCACACTCACACACTCTCTCTCTCTCTCTCACACTCTCTCACACACACACACACACACACACACACACACACGCACACACACACACACACACACACACACACACACACACACACACAGGAATAACGAGTGCTGTAACGTTACCTGCTGTCACGTTACCTCTCATAACTAACGTTAGCACAGAAGATCACACAATAGCTACGTTAGTGCTGTAAACTTTGAAATGTTTATGTGACACATGTTTCGCCTTGGTTGCTGGGGACGGGTGTGTGACGCGGTTTGATGCGTTCATCGCTCTCTCCAAGTGGCACCCATTTCTCCTCCTCCGTTTTAGTTTTAGAACGCTGTGAAGGGGAGCCTTCGTCGCCATGGCGCTCCGTCGTGGAGCAATAACAAAAACGCTGGCGTCTTCCTCGCCATCGTCGCCAGCCGAGAACTCTGGATCGGACTCTGTTTCGACCACAGGCTCCACCCATAAATACTAAACTAGCGGTTTCCTTTTATCAGTTTGACTTGAAACAATGTCACAGGCTGGGAGAGTGTCTGATGTAATGTAAACAGCCAAAACATGAAAGTACGTCCGAGTACGTCTTTGGCACAGAACGCCATTGTTAAAAGTACGTCCGGGTACGTCTTTGGCAGAGAATGAGTTAACAACTATTTATAGGCTATAATAATCTTGTCTCGCTCGCGTTCCCTCTCTCCCACCCCCCACTCCACACTCTGGACATGAGGCTGGACCTGCTAAACTAGACCTGCTCTGTGAGCGACACAGACGTAGTATTTGGGGTTTGGGTGGGTAAGGTCTGTGTTCATGGGAGCATAACGGACATTCGGTGCTAATTAAACAGGCCATCTGAGTGAAGTCTGGATATGTTCAGGAGTTCACTGCATGTTTAGAAACAGTATTTGATGATTGTGTATCTCAGAACCAAATCTGGAAATAATGTTTTCTTATTAGAATGATTTTGTTCCTTAACTATCTGTATTGTTGATCAAGAGAAAACAGTGAAACATGACAAAAAAGTCCTCCTACAGTCTCTATGGCTGCATTTACACTGCAGGTCTTGATGCTCAGATCAAACTTTTTGCTATCAGATCTTTCTTGACCTTCGATCTGCTTACACTACTTTTAAAAGTGACCCATATCTGATACGTGTGTTTACACTTGCTTCACTTGAAACAACCCGCATGCGTACTAGGCTACATGAGGAATAAACTCATGATTGAGTATCACAGACCACACAATACAGCACAAGTCCCTACAGGAATATTATAGAAATATTATAGAGATATTATAGGGGAACCACACAACAAATATGCTTCCTAAACTCATTCTCAAGCACCACTGACTCACCAAGTCCAGAAATATTAAACGGATATTAAATCCTCGTGCTGATATTAAGCACATGAAAAGAGCTGCATGGTAAACAGCATCTTTCTCCTCCTTTGATAGAAACGTTAATAATAAACTGACCGGGAGCATAATCCTTGTGCGGACATTATTTTAATGTTTTTCTCAAGTAGTTGATTTGTCCACCTGCTTATTGAGAGCTCTGATGTGCAGGAATATTTCACACAAGCGGGTTCCTTGTAGCCTGATATTCAGACTGCATCTTCAATTCATGAACTCATTTCCTCTTCGTCTGAGATTGCACCCACTTCAGAGCTTTTCTATGAGGGGGCCGGGCTTTGGTCTTCCCTAACCAATCACTAGAGAGCACTGCACTAGTAGTAGTCATCAGTGTTGGGCAAGTTACTTTCAAAATGTAATATACTACATATTATTAGTTACTTTCATTTGAAAGTAATAAGTTACTTTACAATATTACTTTCTGTGTAGAGTAACTCGTTACTTATTACACTACTTTTGCATTACTTTTACCAAAACAAAAGCAGCAGCAGAATGACATCGCCGCCCCGGAACCATCCCGAAAAATAATTTCAACCGCCTTGAAGTCAGTGTAAACAATCCAAAATTCTAAATGTTATTATTTTCCTTTGTTATTCTCATCTATAATGGTTATTTGTATAAAAACACACAGTTTGGTTAGGAAATTATTGTATCTTTTTTAAATATGTGCTTTGATTTAATCAAATGTAACTCAATTTGTAACTTGAGTTACTTGACAAAGTAACTGGTATAATATTACTTAAATCCTATAAGTAATAAGTTATATTACTGAGTTACTGCTAAAAGTAATATATTACATGTAATATGTTACTTTTGTAATGAGTTACCCCCAACACTGGTAGTCATGCATAACAAACAGACACAGCAGGCATCTCTACTTTGGCTACTAAATTTACAAGTTGTAAAACAATTATATCAACGAGCAACGGATTGTCAAAACACATTTGACCATTGATGAAAAATGTGACTTGGACATAACAAGCAAGCTAGAAGCAAGATCGATCATCATTTTCTTGGGCGGCTGGCCGAACAGAGCTTCACTTACCGTTACTCCCCGCCCACACAGATAAAGCTCCAGCAGGCAGTGATCTTTCACAGGCAAGACTGACTGACAACAGCGTTAGCCAATCAGCGCCCGTCAATGGTTTTTCAACCGGAGGAAACTAAGGCTTTTGCACATGGCGATTCCAGACCAAGAAGAGACAAATTCACAACTGTGGAGTGGGCGTGGCTTCGAAGGTCTGGAGCCAGGCTAGGTTCCTTGTGAAGCAGAAAGCAAAATAAATAGCCTATCAAATAAACAGGCTGCATATGAGTATGTGTTTTTATGAACCTCCAACATTTAAAGGGGGACGACTTACCCCCCAGATATGTAACAAACGGTGATTTGAAAATACCTATGGAAAAAAACAAGAAATGACATATACTCTTGTCTATACTATACTCTTTGGCTGTGCTCAGCTCAGGATTTTTTTCCGGAAACCGACGCCATTACAGTTTGCCCACCGCCTCGAAAATAATTTAAATGAGAGCTGCAATATCTTTATAAATATCAACAACTAGCCAACGCTGGTGGCCTGTATGGAAACAGCGTTGCTCAAAATGGTTGAAAGTCAATCAATTTGGCCATTCAGTGGCGAACTAGAAATTTAATTATTTTTCTCCCATGTATGTGTGTGGCGGCTTGTCTAACTACGTGAGACTAGTGACGCGAGAGCGCAGCACAGCACAATAGTCACGACAAACGCCCCACTCTCACGCTCATGTAATCACAATGCAAGATTTCTCCACGTCATTCCCTTGTCCAACTTGCGATATACCGCGCCATGAAATCCGTTTTTAATTTTCGTTTGGGGGCTTTTCGTGATTCTTGTTAAAAAGTTACTGCACCTCTGATTTTTCCTCTCGGGCGCAGCGCAGGGCAGAGCTGCAGAGCTCCCACCTCCTCCTCCTCGGCCCATTCAGTCTGTCCAAACTCAATACCGATCTAATCTCAGTATGAGATGCAGGGAAATATATTATAGTAGCCGATGTGTTTAGAGCAGCTTTGTCACGTTGTCACGTCGTAGTATAGCGTTATATTTTACATGTGCGCTAAACTGCGATGAGATTTGTTTGCGGAAATGTCAGACTGTTCTCACCCCATGCCCAAGCCCCCGCCTCGGCCACATGAGAGCCGAGGAGGGCTGCTGCGCGCGGTCCAGAGCTTGGGGCTCGTGCATGAGCATATGACTCTCTCCCGCCTGACTGGCCGGGAGAGAGTGCTTCCAACTCGGACTGATAATATAAACAACATCATTTGAGCTTATCCAGGTAAGATATTAATAAAGTAATGACACATTCAGCGGGAAACTAACTATACTATACTATATAACTATAATTAAGACATGTGCCAACTTTGATGACGTTTGGTTCAGTATTTTAAGAGCAAACAGGTTTTTTTTAACTTCCTGAAAAGTTGCTGTTTTGGAGATTCGAGGTCCTGGAACGACAGCGACGATATATGGAATTCTGGACAAAATCATATCAATCATCTAGGCTACATAAAAAAAAAAAAAAAAATCAGATTTGCATCTGAGAGACCAAATCTCATCATAGGGCTCCTTAGTATGAAAAAGGTTGGGAATGATTTACAGCAACACAATGCCATGTCCTTCCTTTTATGATTATAGTGGCGTTTATTGATAGTATTGTGTTACATAGGAGTTGGTAGGAAAATAACAGGCAATTGTAATCAATTAACAGGTGATTAACAGGTCAAGTGACATCATGGGAATAGGCTTGGAGTTGTGAGGAGCTGAAAGGGTAC
Source organism: Poromitra crassiceps (assembly GCF_964638095.1). Lineage (NCBI taxonomy): Eukaryota > Metazoa > Chordata > Actinopteri > Beryciformes > Melamphaidae > Poromitra > Poromitra crassiceps. The sequence goes on along the minus strand of NC_139626.1, from coordinate 65,085,819 downwards.
AGGGGGAGTAGTGGAGTAACTATCTTGAAATCCCATAGTCTTTGGTTCATCGTGACGTCACGACGTATCAAATCTCCCATTCATTTGAGGGCAAAAAAAAGCAGTGTTCCACCCATAGAGGGCGCTTATGCCAGGTATGCTGCTGAAAAATGATACAAATGGTAGAATGGCAACAGTTTGGTGTCAAATGTGGAAATTTTGACCAGCATTCTTCACACATCACCCCCAAAGTCATATATATTGGTTAAAAGCTGAAAAAAGTGTTTTGGGGGTTAGTTACACTTTAAGAAACTGACAGCTAGGATATATAATCACAGAATGACCAAGCGAAAGTAAAAGAGATGATGTAGCCCAGGGGTGCCCAATACGTCGATCGCGATCGACCGGTCGATCGTGAAGGTAGTGTGGTAGATCGCATGGCATTGGGGAAGGAAAAAAAAAAAAAAAAAAAAAAAAAAGAATTCACTGTTTTTCCACTGTTTCCACTGTTTTTCCACTGTTTTTCCACTGTTCCACTGTATACTCAGTGTATATATATATAAATAAATATGTTTGGTAGATCACTTTGACTTGGTCATTTTAAAAGTAGCTCCCAAGCTGAAAAAGTGTGGGCACCCCTGATGTAGCCTATAAAAAAGGTAACAAAGATAAAGGTAAAAAAGGCAAAAAGATCTTGAGTGGTCATAAAAAAAGGGGATTACAAAAGGCATGTATTGAGTGATGTGTGTAATTATTCATAGATTATTATCTAACATCTCAATTTTGCTCTCAAAGTGCACCAAATTGATGCATTTTAATTTAAAATGTAAAAAAAAAAGTGAAGAAATAAATAAAAAATTCCGGTGGAGCATGCCCCCGGACCCACCTGGAGAGTCTGAGCTCCCCATTTTATTTTGCCCCCCCGACTTCTCAAACCAGCATTACTCCCTTGTATTGAACACAATCACCATGACAGTTATTGAAAGTTATCAAGCTGTGTTTATTTTGAAATCATGATTTCAGACGGACAAGCCCGTCTTTTATTGTCACACGATCACATCAACACATGCATGGCCACAAACACACTCATGCTGACGGTGGCCGGTGAAATTTGTCCTCTGCATTTGACCCATCCTGGCTTGTCCTTTCCTCCGGGGGGCAGGCCAGGAGCAGTGGTCGCTTTCTCGTACAGCGCCCGGGGACCAACTTCGGATGTTGTCGTCACTGGTCGGATGACGATGACGATCTGATCTTCTGCATGTTTTTAATGGGGGGATTATGTACGGAGGAACCCCCTGGGGGGAGCACGGGGAGAACATGCAAACTCCACACAGACAGAAAGGCCCTTATGACGAGATACCCCACCTGGGCAGTGGGCACTGAAGATATGGGGGGGAACACAACCACAGCGCCCACAGTGTCCCAGGCGAGAATCGAACTCAGGACCTTCTGACTGTGAGGCGACAGCTCTACCACTGAGCCACCGTGCCCCTTTAATGTAATGTAATGTAAATGTAATGTAATGTTATTGAGATAATTATCAATATTGTTGTATCACTCAACACTGCAAACTATTCACTAAAGAAAATGCTTTGGGGTGTGTGTGTGTGTGTGTGTGTGTGTGTGTGTGTGTGTGCGTGCGTGTGTGCGCACACGCGTGCGTGCATGGGTACGTGTGTGGTTGTCTTTGTGCAGGCTGTCAGGCTGTCTGCTCACAGAGGAAGGCTGTGCTTCTCTGGCCTCAGCTCTGAGCTCCAACCCCTCCCATCTGAGAGAGCTGGACCTGAGCTACAATCATCCAGGAGCCTCAGGAGAACTGCTCACTGCTGGACTGGAGGATCCACACTGGAGACTGGACTCTCTCAGGTACACTGTAAAAACTACAAGTTCCTCGAGGAACCTCTAGGTTACTCCAAGAACCTAGGGGTTCCCCCGAGAACTCAGAAGTTCCTCAATGCTCCTCAATGCTCTCAGAGGTGCCTGCAGGAACCTTTACTTTTTACGCAGTATGAATATGGTTCCTCAAAGAACCCAATTTGAATTAAGGTTCCTGGAGGCTCTTTAGGCTATATTTTGATATCATATGATATCCAAATATAGTAGCCTAAAGATATGTATGACTTGTGAGTATCTCTGGTATATATACTAGAGATACTCACAAGTCATTTTTGCAAGTCCAAGTCAAGTCTCAAGTCTTTGAGCTAGAGTCCAAGTCAAGTCTCAAGTCTTTACAAGTCGCAAGTATTTGAGGACAAGTCTCAAGCCAGGTCTCAAGTCACTGTATGTGTGACTAGTCCCCATCTTTATCATACTGTGAGGCTGTTTTTGAATTTATCTCACTGAAATCAAACTTTACTCTGAAAAGGCTTTCTTCTCCCAAGCATGTCTTTGAGTCATTGAAAAACACTATAAACTAATAATAATAATAATAATAATTATTATTATTATTATTATTATTATTATTATTATTAAATTATTATTATTATTATTATTATTATTATTAACAATAATAATAATAATATGATATAAAGAACATCACAGCAGACATTTTTAAAGGTTCTTCAAAGAGCTTCAAAAGGTTCCTCAAGTAACCCCAAGAATGGGTTCTTCGAAGAACCTTTTCTTGAAGGTTCCTCAAAGCACCTAGGGGTTCCTCCACAGCGACAAGCTGAAGAACCCCTAAAGGTTCCTCCAGGAACTTATAGTTTTAACAGTGTATGGAGATGCAACCTCTGCTAGAAGGCTGAGTGTCACACACATTTTCTGTGTCACACTGCAGACTGGAATCTAATAATTAATCTAATAATCCTCTATCTATGGCGGATATGAGTGGAAATCCTTCATATTGAAGGATATTAAATGTCCATGTTTCCATCATCAAAGAGAATCTGCCGGTCTGACTTTGTTTATTCCTCCAGGGTGGACCATGATGGAGCGCAGTGGCTGAAACCAGGCCTGAGGAAATGTAAGTGTGTATTTAGTTTGATTCATGAAAACAAATAAACATATTCAACTACTAAGATAGAAAATCCATCTACACCACATCTACATTCACATCCTACTGACTCAGGATGATGACATCATGTGACATCATCAAACTGCTGAGAAATGAATGATCAAACTCAATAAATCAACAAATAACCATACGGTCCTGTTTCACTTTCCTGCTAACTCAGTTAACCAGATAAGTTTGTTGACAATTTGGCATAAGTCCAGGATTTTCTGTTTTCACAAAGCCAACAATTTAGCCAGACTTGTTACTAGGGCAACAGAGCCTTAAGCCCAAACCTGTAAAAGTCAGGTTTAAGCTCAAGTTAGCTGATAGTTTGAACATATTATCATTATAAGAAGCATTTAGAAGATAATGTGCTTTTACACATAGACAGCCAGCATGATCTTTATGAATATTTTTCTAATATAATGTATTATTATTTTATTGTTGGCCTCCACTAAAGTAGCTTATTGCATCATTCATAGTTTAAAAAAACTCATTGTTTATCTTGTACTGGCTCTCACGGACCCCTTTTAGTCTTCTTCTGCGTTTTCCTGCAGCAGGGAATAAATCCGCTCGTCGTTTCCAGTCTTCCTCCTTCCTACATGTTATAGCCAGACGCAAAGCTACAATATCTGTCATCTGTCTGTCTGTCTGTCTGTCTGTCTATCTATCTATCTATCTAGATAGAGCTTTGTGTCTACTCACTTCTAAATCTCCTCTGATGCGCATCCATTCAAGTTTTTAAGGTGAGCCAATCAGAAGCAGAGAAGGGCGGAATCTTTTCCCTTGCCTTCCGAGGATAAAAATGGCGACTCACTTGCCTGCGGCCTACCCTTCCTGCCTGACCTGAGATGAGAAGAAGATGAAGCGAAAAAACTACTTACGCTACACAAACAAAACTTTTAGACTGCTTTCAGTGAAAACGACCTCGCAACAACGACCATGCTAATGCTAACGTTACACCAGTAGCCACTAGCCAGCAGCACAGCTAACGTCAATAGCGTGGTAATGTCATCGGTGCCATGGCACGAGTCCGATACCTCACGAGTCCGACACCTCACGAGTCCGAAAAAAGAGGCTAACTTCCCCCAGACCCTAACCCAAAACCTAACCTCTCCCACCCCCACGCCTAAACCTAACCTCCCCCAGACCCTAACCCAAAACCTAACCTCTCCCACCCCCACGCCTAAACCTAACCTCCCCCAGACCCTAACCCAAAACCATGAGGTGTCGGACTCGTGAGGTATCGGACTCGTGAGGTATCGGACTAGGGGGCAGTCCCCATGTCATCTCGGTCCTAGCGCTATTAACAGTTCAGCTAATGTTGCTATTGCTAGCAATAACATTACGGTGCTCAAACAAGTTGGAGAAGATGCCGACACAGACGCTGCCTCTTCGAATGAAGACGACAACCAAGGTGAGCACTTTTTAATAGAAGCACAACCTTTGCAATTTATCTTAACAACATGCCAGGGCTCGACATTATTTATCATTTGCCCGTTACTGTATGTCATGTGAGAACAACACATTGAGGGACGTTACTGTATGTCATGTGAGAAACAACACATTGAGGGACCGTTACTGTATGTCATGTGAGAAACAACACATTGAGGGACCGTTACTGTATGTCATGTGAGAACAACACATTGAGGGACGTTACTGTATGTCATGTGAGAACAACACATTGAGTGACGTTACTGTATGTCATGTGAGAAACAACACATTGAGGGACCGTTACTGTATGTCATGTGAGAAACAACACATTGAGGGACGTTACTGTATGTCATGTGAGAAACAACACATTGAGGGACCGTTACTGTATGTCATGTGAGAAACAACACATTGAGGGACCGTTACTGTATGTCATGTGAGAACAACACATTGAGTGACGTTACTGTATGTCATGTGAGAAACAACACATTGAGGGACCGTTACTGTATGTCATGTGAGAAACAACACATTGAGGGACCGTTACTCTATGTCATGTGAGAAACAACACATTGAGGGACCGTTACTGTATGTCATGTGAGAAACAACACATTGAGGGACCGTTACTGTATGTCATGTAAGAAACAACACATTGAGGGACCGTTACTGTATGTCATGTGAGAAACAACACATTGAGGGACCGTTACTGTATGTCATGTAAGAAACAACACATTGAGGGACCGTTACTGTATGTCATGTAAGAAACAACACATTGAGGGACCATTACTGTATGTCATGTGAGAAACAACACATTGAGGGACTGTTAATCTATGTCATGTGAGAAACAACACACTGAGGGACCGTTACTCTATGTCATGTGAGAAACAACACATTGAGGGACCGTTACTGTATGTCATGTGAGAAACAACACATTGAGGGACCGTTACTGTATGTCATGTGAGAAACAACACATTGAGGGACCGTTACTCTATGTCATGTGAGAAACAACACATTGAGGGACGTTACTGTATGTCATGTGAGAAACAACACATTGAGGGACGTTACTGTATGTCATGTGAGAAACAACACATTGAGGGACGCTACTGTATGTCATGTGAGAAACAACACATTGAGGGACCGTTACTGTATGTCATGTGAGAAACAACACATTGAGGGACGTTACTGTATGTCATGTGAGAAACAACACATTGAGGGACCGTTACTGTATGTCATGTGAGAAACAACACATTGAGGGACGTTACTGTATGTCATGTGAGAAACAACACATTGAGGGACGTTACTGTATGTCATGTGAGAAACAACACATTGAGGGACGTTACTGTATGTCATGTGAGAAACAACACATTGAGGGACCGTTACTGTATGTCATGTAAGAAACAACACATTGAGGGACCGTTACTGTATGTCATGTGAGAAACAACACATTGAGGGACGTTACTGTATGTCATGTGAGAAACAACACATTGAGGGACGTTACTGTATGTCATGTGAGAAACAACACATTGAGGGACCGTTACTGTATGTCATGTGAGAAACAACACATTGAGGGACCGTTACTGTATGTCATGTGAGAAACAACACATTGAGGGACCGTTACTGTATGTCATGTGAGAAACAACACACTGAGGGACCGTTACTGTATGTCATGTGAGAAACAACACATTGAGGGACCGTTACTGTATGTCATGTAAGAAACAACACATTGAGGGACCGTTACTGTATGTCATGTGAGAAACAACACATTGAGGGACCATTACTGTATGTCATGTGAGAAACAACACATTGAGGGACCGTTACTGTATGTCACATTTATTTTGGCTACTTTCAGGATATTTTGATCCTAATACTTTTGGACTTTGTCTTTTACAGCTGCCGGGACACGACCTGGTGATGCCCGCAGGCTGAAGCGGTGTTCTTCAGTCATGATTGTGATGTCATCAGTGATGATGTCATCAGTGACAGTGTGTTTTTACATTGTGTTTATAACATGTTTAAAAACCTGCCTCGATGATTTAGATGTTTATGTAAGTATTGATTTGCACTACCTAGTACCTACCTCATGTCCCTCCAACCAAAATATGAACACCTTTTTAAATAAACCCAGGCTTTAGGTGAGTCACCTTTTTGATAATAGAGCACTTAAGATTTGAGTGGTTTTGTGTCTGCCTCAGTTTGTTTTGATGTGTTTGTCACCTTTTATAGTCTTCATGGGTTTGCATCACTGATTCTTATTTACCGTAAATTCCGGACTATAAGGCGCACCGGTCTATAAGCCGCACCTTCAAAGGTGACTATTTTTTTCTTATATAAGCCGCACCGGTCTATAAGCCGCGGGTGTTTTGATGTTTAATTACCATATGTAAGGCTTCGTGCACAGAGGGGATTGTCGGGAAAGAGATGGCTGTTTGGGGAAGCTCCCATTTATTAACATTTCAACAAAACAAAAGTCAGGTCACTAATCCCCAGACCGCGGGTGTTTTAATGGTATTTTTTGTTTTTTTTACAGTGCACACAGTGTCCGCGGTGTGGTGAAAAGAGGGCAAGAGAGGAAATTAAAACAGAAGTGGATTTATAGTTAGAAAGAGTGCTAAAGAAGAGAGAATTCCGTTTTTTATTTTTTTATTTTAGTTACTCACAGTACTATTGACCAGTCCAACTCAAAAGATATTCGGCAGTTTCACTTTGAGCTCTTGTTCCGCCGCTGTCCATCAATGGTTATGACGAGTCTCGCTGGGTACAGTACGCCAAAGCGATATCCATTGACTTTAACCTTTTCGATGATGCTGTTGTATGTTGCGCGTTTCTGTTGCACCAACGCGGAGAGGTCCTGCCGGACGAAAAAGCGCGTACCCTCCCAGGTGAGGGGCTTCTTCCCCGCAGCCTGGAGGATGAGTTGACGGTCGGGCCAGCGGAGTAGGCAGATGAAGATGGCCCTCGGTGGCAGGCCGGGGTCTGGACGTGGCCGAGGCGCCCGGTGTGCCCTGTCCACCTCTGGTGGTTTCTCGCCTTCCTTCAGGTCCAGGATGTAACACAGGATTTTGCCACGAAAGCGTCCATGTCACCAATCTCAGCTCCCTCTTTTACATTGATCAGGCGAATGTTATTTCTTTTACTCCTGCTGATTAAGTCATCAACCTGCGTGTGCAGCGTTTCGATGTTTTTGCATTTTATCCACTTTCGGACTCACTGTGTTGTTTTTGTCCTCCAGTGCGCTGATGCGCTTTTTTTAGAAACTCTGTTCACGGTTGCATTATTTTCTTTAGTGAGTGAGTGGATGGACTTCTGCACGTTTTCAAACTTGTTTTCAAGCTGCTCAAACCTCTGAGCGATGTCGGACTTAATCGATAGTGTTTCACGGAGTAAAAGTTTAGCCCAAGCCGTGTATCTCCAGCCTCCAGCAGGTGAGTCATTTCCTCATTCATGGCGGTGATTGCTTCTTTCTTTCTTTCGTCTTTTTCTTTCTGCTTACCTGTGTTGTGTTATGTTATGTTATGTTATGTTATGTTATGTTATGTTGTTAAAAGAGGGCAAGAGAGGAAATTAAAACAGAAGTGGATTTATAGTTAGAAAGAGTGCTAAAAAAGAGAGATTTTTTTTTTTTTGGGAAAAAATCCATAGATAAGACGCACCGTTATATAAGCCGCAGGGGCCAAAAAAGGCCAAAAAACGGGAAAAAAGCCGCGGCTTATAGTCCGGAATTTACGGTACATTGTTTTTAATATATTGTGGAATTGTTTGCATGATGATATTTGCTATTTATGATATTTCTATATAGCTAAAGAGGAATGTCTGACTTTTTAAATAGTGTTCAGCTTTTCAAACTAAATTATTTATTTCAGTTTCAGTTTTAGGACTGAGCATTTTTCAGTTGAATTGGTTTTGATGTGTGGAAGAGGATAATGGTACTTACTGAAAATGCCTGATCTTTCTGCAGTGTTACACACTGTTTTTTCTTCTGTATGAGAAATAGTCTTTGTCTTTCCTCTCTGCTGTTGTCATAGCAGCACTTTGCTAATATGGTGTTTGGTTTGCTGCATGCCGACATGTTTATTAAAAAATAAATTAATCTCTGACTGAAACTGAAACACCATATCGCCTCATTGTGAATCTAAAATATCTTATATTCATGCATTAGGCTGTAAGACCAGTAAGATTTTGCAAACTGCCCCTTGAGAAAATAATGTTGTTTTACATGTCACAGTTTAACACAAAGCATGAATACATTGCAGGCTGCTTAAAAAACAACAACTCTCTCTCTCTCTCTCTCTCTCTCTCTCTCTCTCTCCCCCTCTCTCTCTCTCTCCCCTCTCTCTCTCTCTCTCTCTCTCTCCCCCCCCCCTCTCTCTCTCTCTCTCTCTCTATCGTCTTCATTGATTGTTCCCGCATTCATCATCATTTCAGGAACACTTCCTGGACTTCAGATGGGAAGGTCCGGTCTCAGCCCAGCAGGCTTGCCCACTGTCGCACGCACGCGCGCGCGCGCGCACGCACACACACACACACACACACACACACACACACACACACACACACACACACACACACACACACACACACACACACACACACACTCTCTCTCTCTCTCTCGCGCCGCGCGCTCACGCACACTCGCTCACTCTCGTGTCTTCACTCTTCACTCTTCCGTCATTCCTCTGTGTTTACAGGTCAGGACTGTGAAAATCATGAGAATAACAACCTCCTAAAGCTCAACTTTAAGTAGCGCGAGAGTGATGACTTTGTTAGTTTATCTGTTTGTTTCTGCATCCGGTTTAAAAGAGGGGAAATCTCCGCGAGACTTCACATGTTGAGACAGGCTTGGTGGTCCACTGTAAAAAATGGTGATTGACATGTTTTGAGCAGAGCACAATAGTAACGTGTGTATTTATATTATACAGCTGTAGTTTCAATGTGTTGTCCCTGCACACCTGACATCTGTTATTAAAGAAGGTTTATTTATGTTGCTGAGAAGTGTTTCAAGGTTTAATTCACTACATTCATGCATCTAGTAACACTTTAAGCTGCTAATTCTCCATTTTGAGTTTGGATCAAACCTACACTGTAAATGTTTATTTCCAAAATATTTCAAGTTAAATAACTTTCTCTATGTGTCCATGTGGAATGTTTTGAAAGGAGACGGCTAAAAATAGCTTTGAGCAAAAGTAAGCTTATTCATCTTGCTCAGTGAATTATAGGATATATTTAAGCAATATAGCATGAGAGCAAGTGTGTTGTGTTGAATATATCACACTGATAAGCTGTTATCCCACGAGGCCGCAGGCCGAGTGGGATAACAGCTTATCAGTGTGATATATTTCACAACACACGCTGCTCGAGTGCTATATTGCTTTTATAAAACGGTTTCCAAGTATAATAATATAATAATAATAATACTATAAGTCCGACTGGCATGGTTTTTCTTTAAGAGTCAGTTGAAACAATACTGTAAGGCGGGACCTCTAGCAAGAAGATAGACGTGCGGGTGATTTGATTGGATCGTTCTGGAGACTGAAGTCGACATTGGCCAATCCTGGCGCTTGCTGAGAGCAAAGCCCGACCAGGGGCCGGTTGCACCAATGGCGGCGATTGAGCCAGAAAGACAGTCTGAATGAAATTGAATGTAACGTTCCCAATTCTATGTATTAACTTCTAAAAAACTAACGGCAACATTTTGGAAGGCTAAGCCACACAACTAGTTAGTTATAATCTAACGTCGTGCTTTCAAAGACAGCGAACTGGCGGTGTTACGACGAACACGGCTCAGTTGACCGCAGTTACGACGATGACGGTCAAAAAGGTCTCCGCGGAGATCTCTGTTACAGGCAGTTAAGACCAGTGTAAGACCAGTTGGTGCAACCGGCCCCAGAGCCGTATGCCGACACCAAGTAACGTACTTTTAGTAAGAGAGTTGCGCCATCATGCGTCCATAATGACTCATTGTACAAAGACTTGAAGGACTAGTGACCCTCCATACAGCAGATCAGGAGAAAGCTGTTTGGCTCGAGCGCAGCACTGCCATTTAGTAAGAGAGTTGCCATGGTAACCAATAACCCATGGCCATGGGTTATTGAACTCGGTTACTGGAATTATACAATGGCTGTGAACCAATCAGATTGCTTGATTTGAGGTACCCATTTTATAAAGCATAGTATAGTATGGTATAGTATAGTATAGTATACTATATATATAGGCTACATATAGGAGGGATCAGCCGAGCAGCATTTTTGTAAACAAACCGTGTCACTGGGTGGCAACAGCAATGGAACTGTATGGAGCCCAAGTGGCGCGAGGCTTGCGTGTCTCACTCTAGCCGGCTAACTGCCGCGGGGTTCCGCATTTCTGGGTGGCAAGTGACGTCACGCTGATTCGTCCTATAGGCCTAGTGTATTCACCTTATCATTTATCATTGATCACCATTGTGGCAGCAGGAACAAGAGTTGTAGGAAGGTTCCTAGTAGAGGATGGATCAGATGCAGAGGATGAGTTTCCCCACAGAGACAAATGAACACAGACAGACAGATTGGTGTTAACACATGACAACCAAACATATGACCCCGGGTCATAACAGTGTGTGTGTGTGTGTGTGTGTGCTTACCTGTGTGTGTGTGTGTGTGTGTGTGTGTGTGTGCCTGTGGGTGTGCGTGTGCACGTGCGTGTGCACGTGCGTGTGCGTGTTCACACACACACACACACACACACACACACACACACACACACAGTGTATCTCTCTCTCACTCACACACACACACACACACACACACACAGTGTATCTCTCTCTCACTCACACACACACACACACACACACCTCTTCTTTGTAATGTTGTGGATTGTTTAAGTCGTATGTGAAACAGGACTCAGGTGTTTTAGATCAGAACCTGTTTCTATCAAACTCCCTGTATGTGTTTGATGCTGCTGAAACAACACAATGAATGTCCATGTGTGGACAATAAATACATTCTATTCTATTCTATTCTATTCTGTTCTGTTCTGTTCTGTTTTAAGCTGCTGCTGTGTTGTGTCTTGTTGTCTCATCAGATGCCTGTGAACTCACACTGGACTCAAACACAGCAGCCAGAAGCCTCCTCCTGTCTGAAGACAACAGAAAGGTGACGAGGGTGGAAGAGCAGCAGTCATATCCTGCTCACCCAGAGAGATTTGACGGCAGGTCTCAGCTGCTGTGTAGAGATGGTCTGACTGGTCACTGTTACTGGGAGGTGGAGAGGAAAGGAGTGGTTGTTATAGGAGTGACTTACAGAGGAATCAGAAGGAGAGAAGAGGGTGATGACTGTGAGATTGGACAGAATGAAAAGTCCTGGTGTCTGTGGTGCTCTGATTATCAGTACACTGCCTGGCACAATAAGACATCAACAGTCATATCTTCCCCCTCCCCCTCTAACAGAGTAGCAGTGTATCTGGACTGGTCTGCTGGCTCTCTGTCCTTCTACAGAGTTTCCTCTGACACACTGATGCACCTCCACACCTTCACCTCCACCTTCACTGAACCACTTTACCCTGGGTTTGGGTTTAACCCTGATGCCTCAATGTCTCTGTGTCAGATAGAGGAGTGAGAGAGAAACACTGTGACCAAACACAGCTGCTGAGATGATGCTTCACTCTGTACAGGATCACACACACACACACACACACACACACACCCACACACACACACACACACACACACACACACACACACACACACACTTATTGTTCAGGTCATGGCTGACTGTAGAGGAGCGAGTTTCTCCTCTCCTTTCCTCTTTTGATACAGATACAACATTCTCAGGTTCTAATGACATTCTAATGTGTGTGTGTGTGTGTGTGTGTGAGAAAGAGAGAGAGAGAGAGAGAGAGAGAGAGAGATTGTGTGTGTGTGTGTGTGTGTGTGTGTGTGTGTGTGTGAGAGAGAGAGAGAGAGAGAGAGATTGTGTGTGTGTGTGTGAGAGACAGAGTGTGTGTGTGTGTGTGTGTGAGTGTGAGAGATAGACTGTGTGTGTGTGTGTGTGTGTGTGTGTGTGTGTGTGTGTGTGTGAGAGAGAGAGAGTGAGAGAGAGAGAGAGACTGTGTGTGGGCACCGTGCACGCACACACACACTGTTACGACTGTGGTCATATTTAGGGTTATTTTTCATTAGGCTATGTCAGAGCCGTGTAGATAGAAGAGTCCCGACATCTCCATTCACTCCAATGGACCAGTTTTTTACTCTCAAGAGTTCCAGGAAGTAAGGTCCTGGATTAAGCAGCACTGTCGAGTTGCAGCAAAATAGACAGTTTGTGTTGTCCTCTGAAAGGGTTTTTCATCCCTTGAATCAAATTGTACATTATCAGCTTTATTTTAGCATGCAAACGTAGCGCGAGACCCATTCCTGGCTGTTCATTGGCTAATGAGTCTCGCATTTCGGTCCTCCGCTGACGCCACTCTCTCTCTAGAGGACACTAGGCTTGTGTTTGCTATATGAGTCAGGAGCCAGCAGGTGATTGGCTGGTTTTGATAGATGTGTCAGGAGCCAGCGGGTGATTGGTTGGTTTTGATTGATGTGTCAGGAGCAGCCAGCAGGTGATTGGCTGGTTTTGATAGATAAGTCAGGAGCTAGCGGGTGATTGGCTGGTTTTGATGTGTCAGTAGCCAGCAGGTGATTGGCTGGTTTTGATAGATGTGTCAGTAGCCAGCAGGTGATTGGCTGGTTTTGATAGATGTGTCAGGAGCCAGCAGGTGATTGGCTGGTTTTGATAGATGTGTCAGGAGCCAGCAGGTGATTGGCTGGTTTTGATAGATGTGTCAGGAGCCAGCAGGTGATTGGCTGGTTTTGATAGATGTGTCAGGAGCCAGCAGGTGATTGGCTGGTTTTGATAGATGTGTCAGGAGCCAGCAGGTGATTGGCTGGTTTTGATAGATGTGTCAGGAGCCAGCAGGTGATTGGCTGGTTTTGATAGATGTGTCAGGAGCCAACAGGTGATTGGCTGGTTTTGATAGATGTGTCAGGAGCCAGCAGGTGATTGGCTGGTTTTGATAGATGTGTCAGGAGCCAGCAGGTGATTGGCTGGTTTTGGGGAGGCCCAGCCCTTAAAAGAGAGCTGAGAGCATGCAGATGCTGGTGCACACAGGGGTCATCTCTCATCCTCCTCTCCTCCCAAACGACCACCACTTCACACCTGTTCTCTATCATTATGTTATTCTTTGTATATTGTTATTATAAATGATGCAGGAATGAAAACATGTTCACTTCATCATGTTCACATAAATCATCTGTTTTATAGTTTGTATTCATGTTGCAGCTGTAGGAGTAGCTGTCATTTCTGTGTCACTTTGTCTCCTGTGTTGTTAGGTAGGAAGGTAACAGACTGTCTTTAGCTTTTCTTTATTTTGAGGAAGGTCAGATTTAAACTCTTTTAGGTAGAATTGTTGGCACTGGCCTCCTCTGAAGCTAACTGTCCATCTCAAGCAGCTCAGCTTTACATCTGATGTTATTTAGAACTGTTCAAAATCATCTGTCTATTTAAACCTGTTCATCTTTATTCATTTGTAATAAATACATCATTTTTCTTGCCATCCAAACCAGTGGCTCGTTTCATGTTGCTTCAAGGTACCCCTAGTCACGCACGCACGCACGCACACACACACACACACACACACACACACACACACACACACACACACACACACACACACACACACAGACAGAGTGGAGTGAATGTGGTAACTGAACAGTTGTAACTTCACATGGACAACAACAGACTAGAGGTTACAGAAACATCATTATCTGTGTCTGTCTCTGTTTAACCAACAAAATGATCTGTCTCTGTATCCACATAGAAGACAGGAAGTGGGTGTGGTTTATACCAGAAGTCACATAAATCGGGCAAATGTATTTTCTAACCTAATATTAATTGTCAATTCAATGTTTGTGCCCTCAAAGAATACATGGCTTTAATCTTGACATATAATTTATTATGAAATATATTTCCAAATCCTCATGTTGTACTTTCTCTTTCTCTTTCTCTCTGCTGTCAATCATGTCTTGTTTTATGTGAATAATAACGAGCAACTTAGTAAATATCTGATTCCATCACCTGATCTGTGCTTCTCCTCATAACCACTTGTTACTGGAGAAAGTAATATTATTACTGTAATGTGTTACTATAGTAACTAGTTACTGTCCAACACTGCATGTGATGGTGTGTGTGTGTATCTGTCAGGCAGAAGACTCTCTTCACTGTTTCACATCTAACAGGCTTTATGAACGTGTTGGAAGTGTGTGTGTGTGTGTGTGTGTGTGTGTGTGTGTGTGTGTGTGTGTGTGTGTGTGTGTATTGTGATCAGTTGAGGGGTGTGTGCATGGGCGGGACTGTGTTACGCCTCATTACATTTGAGTTTTTTATTTGATTTAGTTGTATTTATTTGCACATATTAAAATCAAAAACAGTCAAAAGGAACAAAAGATTGTGCCGGTAGAGAGAACAAACCCTATTGGTCTTATTCTGGGTCTCTACCTAAGAAATTAAACCAATATCAATAATAATCCAAACAAAGCACACACACATAATATGTATAAAACCCTAATGGTTCCCTCACTTTGCGCAGGCTACAACACTGGTACATTTTAGCTCCAGGCTCGACCCCATGACCTCAAAACTTACTGAGGCTCAAACCCACGAGCTCGATAGTGCTGAGCAGTAATCCAACTCTCTGAGCCACTGGGTCACACTGCTTAAGACAGTTTCTCACAGTCTTTTACAGGGTGTCCACTTTCAAAACTCTGACTGAATGAGGCTCAAACCCAAAAGCTCCACATTGTGGTGTGGTCATAGGTGTCATTTACACTGGGGACACTTTCCAACACAAAGTGATGCCCTTGAGTGCTCAGATATCAAATATGGTCTGACAGAGAAGTCTGGAAAAGTCTTGAATTTTTGAAATGGAAAATGTGTAGGAACCCTGATTTATGTCATGAACAAATGTTTTGAGGAGACTCAGCTTTGATCCAGTCAGTGTAGTATTTGATATAGGTTCATGTATGTGACAGCAGCTGGCTCATCAGAACATCCCTCTATCTGAACATGATTCTGATCATCAACACAAACATCAAAGCTATAATTATGTGTGTATCGGACCTGAACCACAACATTTTCTAGACTTTTTCTTCTCCTCCATATTAATACCTGGAAACGATCCAATTCAGGTTCACTTCTCCAGACCTGCGTAGGAACCCTGCATGGAGCAAATGTGCAGAATCATCAATATAATCAGTAACACAAGTGGTCTGTGTGATCACTTTCAGGCTTGATGTGAACTCAGTTTCATGTCCTTCTGATGTCAAAATGTAGCATCACATCAGTCTACGAGCTCACTTACAAACTCACATTTGTTGTTTGTCAATAAAAAACAGACATTTGCATTTTATTTATGAATACCTAAAATAGTCTATTTGTGTTGTAACGATTTGACAATTCAGGCTAATTCAGTCTGATATCAGGCTAATTCAAACCCACATGAGCAGACCTCCATGTCCTGCTCAATGAGATGTGATGTTTACTGTACCTCCACCATGATGTTTAAGGGAGAGAGAGATAGAGAGAGAGAGAGATGTGTGTGTGTGTGTGTGTGTGTGTGTGTGTGTGTGTGTGTGTGTGGGGATTAGGCCGGTGTTTGTTCTTGTAATATTCATTTCGGCCACAAGAGTGCACCACTACCCCATGTTGTAAAATAGGACCAGAAGTGTTTTCTTCCAGGTGAGTTTCTCTCCATGCACTCTAACCACAAGGTGCATAATGTGTGTTAACAAGTCATGTCACATTACTGTCATGTCTTTCTTTAGGCTGAAATGTATTTAGGCTAAATAAAGACATGACAGAGTTTCTACAAAGCAGGTTAGAAGTGGAGCAGCAGTGTTGTCATGGTGACACACTGAAGCAGGTTAGAAGTGGAGCAGCAGTGTTGTCATGGTGACACACTGAAGCAGGTTAGAAGTGGAGCAGCAGTGTTGTCATGGTGACACACTGAAGCAGGTTAGAAGTGGAGAAGCAGTGTTGTCATGGTGACACACTGAAGCAGGTTAGAAGTGGAGCATCAGTGTTGTCATGGTGACACACTGAAGCAGGTTAGAAGTGGAGCAGCAGTGTTGTCATGGTGACACACTGAAGCAGGTTAGAAGTGGAGCAGCAGTGTTGTCATGGTGACACACTGAAGCAGGTTAGAAGTGGAGCAGCAGTGTTGTCATGGTGACACACTGAAGCAGGTTAGAAGTGGAGCAGCAGTGTTGTCATGGTGACACACTGAAGCAGGTTAGAAGTGGAGCAGCAGTGTTGTCATGGTGACACACTGAAGCAGGTTAGAAGTGGAGCATCAGTGTTGTCATGGTGACACACTGAAGCAGGTTAGAAGTGGAGCAGCAGTGTTGTCATGGTGACACACTGAAGCAGGTTAGAAGTGGAGCAGCAGTGTTGTCATGGTGACACACTGAAGCAGGTTAGAAGTGGAGCAGCAGTGTTGTCATGGTGACACACTGAAGCAGGTTAGAAGTGGAGCAGCAGTGTTGTCGTGGTGACACACTGAAGCAGGTTAGAAGTGGAGCAGCAGTGTTGTCGTGGTGACACACTGAAGCAGGTTAGAAGTGGAGCAGCAGTGTTGTCGTGGTGACACACTGAAGCAGGTTAGAAGTGGAGCAGCAGTGTTGTCGTGGTGACACACTGAAGCAGGTTAGAAGTGGAGCAGCAGTGTTGTCATGGTGACACACTGAAGCAGGTTAGAAGTGGAGCAGCAGTGTTGTCATGGTGACACACTGAAGCAGGTTAGAAGTGGAGCAGCAGTGTTGTCATGGTGACACACTGAAGCAGGTTAGAAGTGGAGCAGCAGTGTTGTCATGGTGACACACTGAAGCAGGTTAGAAGTGGAGCAGCAGTGTTGTCATGGTGACACACTGAAGCAGGTTAGAAGTGGAGCAGCAGTGTTGTCATGGTGACACACTGAAGCAGGTTAGAAGTGGAGCAGCAGTGTTGTCATGGTGACACACTGAAGCAGGTTAGAAGTGGAGCAGCAGTGTTGTCATGGTGACACACTGAAGCAGGTTAGAAGTGGAGCAGCAGTGTTGTCATGGTGACACACTGAAGCAGGTTAGAAGTGGAGAAGCAGTGTTGTCATGGTGACACACTGAAGCAGGTTAGAAGTGGAGCATCAGTGTTGTCATGGTGACACACTGAAGCAGGTTAGAAGTGGAGCAGCAGTGTTGTCATGGTGACACACTGAAGCAGGTTAGAAGTGGAGCAGCAGTGTTGTCATGGTGACACACTGAAGCAGGTTAGAAGTGGAGCAGCAGTGTTGTCATGGTGACACACTGAAGCAGGTTAGAAGTGGAGCAGCAGTGTTGTCATGGTGACACACTGAAGCAGGTTAGAAGTGGAGCAGCAGTGTTGTCATGGTGACACACTGAAGCAGGTTAGAAGTGGAGCATCAGTGTTGTCATGGTGACACACTGAAGCAGGTTAGAAGTGGAGCAGCAGTGTTGTCATGGTGACACACTGAAGCAGGTTAGAAGTGGAGCAGCAGTGTTGTCATGGTGACACACTGAAGCAGGTTAGAAGTGGAGCAGCAGTGTTGTCATGGTGACACACTGAAGCAGGTTAGAAGTGGAGCAGCAGTGTTGTCATGGTGACACACTGAAGCAGGTTAGAAGTGGAGCAGCAGTGTTGTCATGGTGACACACTGAAGCAGGTTAGAAGTGGAGCAGCAGTGTTGTCGTGGTGACACACTGAAGCAGGTTAGAAGTGGAGCAGCAGTGTTGTCATGGTGACACACTGAAGCAGGTTAGAAGTGGAGCAGCAGTGTTGTCATGGTGACACACTGAAGCAGGTTAGAAGTGCAGCAGCAGTGTTGTCATGGTGACACACTGAAGCAGGTTAGAAGTGGAGCAGCAGTGTTGTCATGGTGACACACTGAAGCAGGTTAGAAGTGGAGCAGCAGTGTTGTCATGGTGACACACTGAAGCAGGTTAGAAGTGGAGCAGCAGTGTTGTCATGGTGACACACTGAAGCAGGTTAGAAGTGGAGCAGCAGTGTTGTCATGGTGACACACTGAAGCAGGTTAGAAGTGGAGCAGCAGTGTTGTCATGGTGACACACTGAAGCAGGTTAGAAGTGGAGCAGCAGTGTTGTCATGGTGACACACTGAAGCAGGTGAGAAGTGGAGCAGCAGTGTTGTCATGGTGACACACTGAAGCAGGTTAGAAGTGGAGCAGCAGTGTTGTCATGGTGACACACTGAAGCAGGTTAGAAGTGGAGCAGCAGTGTTGTCATGGTGACACACTGAAGCAGGTTAGAAGTGGAGCAGCAGTGTTGTCATGGTGACACACTGAAGCAGGTTAGAAGTGGAGCAGCGGTGTTGTCATGGTGACACACTGAAGCAGGTTAGAAGTGGAGCAGCGGTGTTGTCATGGTGACACACTGAAGCAGGTTAGAAGTGGAGCAGCAGTGTTGTCATGGTGACACACTGAAGCAGGTTAGAAGTGGAGCAGCAGTGTTGTCATGGTGACACACTGAAGCAGGTTAGAAGTGGAGCAGCAGTGTTGTCGTGGTGACACACTGAAGCAGGTTAGAAGTGGAGCAGCAGTGTTGTCATGGTGACACACTGAAGCAGGTTAGAAGTGGAGCAGCAGTGTTGTCATGGTGACACACTGAAGCAGGTTAGAAGTGGAGCAGCAGTGTTGTCATGGTGACACACTGAAGCAGGTTAGAAGTGGAGCAGCAGTGTTGTCATGGTGACACACTGAAGCAGGTTAGAAGTGGAGCAGCAGTGTTGTCATGGTGACACACTGAAGCAGGTTAGAAGTGGAGCAGCAGTGTTGTCATGGTGACACACTGAAGCAGGTTAGAAGTGGAGCAGCAGTGTTGTCATGGTGACACACTGAAGCAGGTTAGAAGTGGAGCATCAGTGTTGTCATGGTGACACACTGAAGCAGGTTAGAAGTGGAGCAGCAGTGTTGTCATGGTGACACACTGAAGCAGGTTAGAAGTGGAGCAGCAGTGTTGTCATGGTGACACACTGAAGCAGGTTAGAAGTGGAGCAGCAGTGTTGTCATGGTGACACACTGAAGCAGGTTAGAAGTGGAGCATCAGTGTTGTCATGGTGACACACTGAAGCAGGTTAGAAGTGGAGCAGCAGTGTTGTCATGGTGACACACTGAAGCAGGTTAGAAGTGGAGCAGCAGTGTTGTCATGGTGACACACTGAAGCAGGTTAGAAGTGGAGCAGCAGTGTTGTCATGGTGACACACTGAAGCAGGTTAGAAGTGGAGCAGCAGTGTTGTCATGGTGACACACTGAAGCAGGTTAGAAGTGGAGCAGCAGTGTTGTCATGGTGACACACTGAAGCAGGTTAGAAGTGGAGCAGCAGTGTTGTCATGGTGACACACTGAAGCAGGTTAGAAGTGGAGCAGCAGTGTTGTCATGGTGACACACTGAAGCAGGTTAGAAGTGGAGCAGCAGTGTTGTCATGGTGACACACTGAAGCAGGTTAGAAGTGGAGCAGCAGTGTTGTCATGGTGACACACTGAAGCAGGTTAGAAGTGGAGCCGCAGTGTTGTCATGGTGACACACTGAAGCAGGTTAGAAGTGGAGCCGCAGTGTTGTCATGGTGACACACTGAAGCAGGTTAGAAGTGGAGCAGCAGTGTTGTCATGGTGACACACTGAAGCAGGTTAGAAGTGGAGCAGCAGGGTTGTCATGGTGACACACTGAAGCAGGTTAGAAGTGGAGCAGCAGTGTTGTCATGGTGACACACTGAAGCAGGTTAGAAGTGGAGCAGCAGTGTTGTCATGGTGACACACTGAAGCAGGTTAGAAGTGGAGCAGCAGTGTTGTCATGGTGACACACTGAAGCAGGTTAGAAGTGGAGCAGCAGTGTTGTCATGGTGACACACTGAAGCAGGTTAGAAGTGGAGCAGCAGTGTTGTCATGGTGACACACTGAAGCAGGTTAGAAGTGGAGCAGCAGTGTTGTCATGGTGACACACTGAAGCAGGTTAGAAGTGGAGCAGCAGTGTTGTCATGGTGACACACTGAAGCAGGTTAGAAGTGGAGCAGCAGTGTTGTCATGGTGACACACTGAAGCAGGTTAGAAGTGGAGCAGCAGTGTTGTCATGGTGACACACTGAAGCAGGTTAGAAGTGGAGCAGCAGTGTTGTCATGGTGACACACTGAAGCAGGTTAGAAGTGGAGCAGCGGTGTTGTCATGGTGACACACTGAAGCAGGTTAGAAGTGGAGCCGCAGTGTTGTCATGGTGACACACTGAAGCAGGTTAGAAGTGGAGCAGCAGTGTTGTCGTGGTGACACACTGAAGCAGGTGAGAAGTGGAGCAGCAGTGTTGTCATGGTGACACACTGAAGCAGGTTAGAAGTGGAGCAGCAGTGTTGTCATGGTGACACACTGAAGCAGGTTAGAAGTGGAGCAGCAGTGTTGTCATGGTGACACACTGAAGCAGGTTAGAAGTGGAGCAGCAGTGTTGTCATGGTGACACACTGAAGCAGGTTAGAAGTGGAGCAGCAGTGTTGTCATGGTGACACACTGAAGCAGGTTAGAAGTGGAGCAGCAGTGTTGTCATGGTGACACATTGTCACTTTGGAAGTTGGAAGATGGCAGCTTTCATAATGACGGGGTCACATGCTTTTATGGGCTGGAATCATGGATGTTGGAATGCTTATGTTGTCCCCCGGAACACTATCAAGCAACCAATGAAAACACACACACACACACACACGTGTGCACGTACACACACACACACACGCGCGCGCACGTGCACGTACACACACACACACACACGTGCACGTACACACACACACACACACACACACACACACACACACACACACACACACGTACGTTTTCCAGCAAGGAAAAGTCATGGGATTCAGATAAACAGTAAAACAGGTGTATATATAAGGTGGATTAACAAGGTGACATTTGTCTTTAATTGAGACACCAAAGATAGTCCAGACTAATATATTACAAAAGGTTTTATTGAGGCTGTACAGATTGTTAATGATCTTTGGCTGATGACCCAGCTGCTGTAACACACTACTTCCTGTTTGTTACAGACACATAACTCACATGAGAGCAGACATGTTTGTTACAGACACATAACTCACATGAAAGCAGACATGTTTGTTACAGACACATAACTCACATGAAAGCAGACATGTTTGTTACAGACACATAACTCACATGAAAGCAGACATGTTTGTTACAGACACATAACTCACATGAAAGCAGACATGTTTGTTACAGACACATAACTCACATGAAAGCAGACATGTTTGTTACAGACACGTAACTCACATGAGAGCAGACATGTTTGTTACAGACACATAACTCACATGAGAGCAGACATGTTTGTTACAGACACATAACTCACATGAAAGCAGACATGTTTGTTACAGACACATAACTCACATGAAAGCAGACATGTTTGTTACAGACACATAACTCACATGAAAGCAGACATGTTTGTTACAGACACGTAACTCACATGAGAGCAGACATGTTTGTTACAGACACATAACTCACATGAGAGCAGACATGTTTGTTACAGACACATAACTCACATGAGAGCAGACATGTTTGTTACAGACACATAACTCACATGAGAGCAGGCATCTTTGTTACAGACACATAACTCACATGAAAGCAGACATGTTTGTTACAGACACATAACTGACATGAGAGCAGACATGTTTGTTACAGACACATAACTCACATGAGAGCAGACATGTTTGTTACAGACACATAACTCACATGAAAGCAGACAGTTTGTTACAGACACATAACTCACATGAAAGCAGACATGTTTGTTACAGACACATAACTCACATGAGAGCAGACATGTTTGTTACAGACACATAACTCACATGAGAGCAGACATGTTTGTTACAGACACATAACTCACATGAAAGCAGACATGTTTGTTACAGACACATAACTCACATGAGAGCAGACATGTTTGTTACAGACACATAACTCACATGAGAGCAGACATGTTTGTTACAGACACATAACTCACATGAGAGCAGACATGTTTGTTACAGACACATAACTCACATGAGAGCAGACATGTTTGTTACAGACACATAACTCACATGAGAGCAGACATGTTTGTTACAGACACATAACTCACATGAAAGCAGACATGTTTGTTACAGACACATAACTCACATGAGAGCAGACATGTTTGTTACAGACACATAACTCACATGAAAGCAGACATGTTTGTTACAGACACATAACTCACATGAGAGCAGACATGTTTGTTACAGACACATAACTCACATGAGAGCAGACATGTTTGTTACAGACACATAACTCACATGAGAGCAGACATGTTTGTTACAGACACATAACTCACATGAGAGCAGACATGTTTGTTACAGACACATAACTCACATGAAAGCAGACATGTTTGTTACAGACACATAACTCACATGAGAGCAGACATGTTTGTTACAGACACATAACTCACATGAAAGCAGACATGTTTGTTACAGACACATAACTCACATGAAAGCAGACATGTTTGTTACAGACACATAACTCACATGAAAGCAGACATGTTTGTTACAGACACATAACTCACATGAAAGCAGACATATTTGTTACAGACACATAACTCACATGAAAGCAGACAGTAAAATCAATATTAGAATCATTGTCATTGCAGTACCTGTGGACACAGCTGTCACAGTTGGGGGAGCAAACATTAGTTTTATTTTCGTTACACTGATTTGCTTAGTTTAATTAAAGTGAAAGATTTGGGAAACGTAGTTCTGGTTCAAAAGCCTCTGAGAGCAACCACCTTCACAGTCATCATCATGATCATCGTTAGCTTGAACGCAGGCCGTCGTCGGCAGCATTGAAAATGTGTCGTTCAGAGAATAACATCTGTATTTCAGGTCATTATTTACACGTTTGTATAAAAAATACATTGTACATTTTAGCACAAATGAAACAAAATAAATTTGATAAGTCTAAAAATAAAAAACGTATTCACCTCCCTTTCTTCTTATATCTCCGTCTTATAGTGGTCGGCTATTAACAACGATAGTGGTCCAACTGAAGAGTCCATTTCCAACATGTATATCATGTATATACATTTTTGGAAACAAAAAAATCTAATTTGAAGTTCATCACTCTACACTAAAGAATCCAGTATGATAAAGCTAATGTTTTATCAACCAAAGACTTCATTTCCCACTGATCCTAAACAAAATAAAAAGCTTTTAATTTGAAAGGAAGAAAGAAACATTTCAAGAAACAGGATTATCCAGGCAGGTAACCCACGCTCCAGGTAAGGGGCTTCTCATCAAATTCAAATACTGTCTATTATATACTATAGCTGTGTGTGTGTGTGTGTGTGTGTGTGTGTGTGTGTGTGTGTGTGTGTGTGTGTGTGTGTGTGTGTGTGTGTGTAGCTGCGCTGCCAGTTATCCTCCTGTGTTATGATATCACCTTCAGGCAGGAAATCAGTCACGACGTCAGTCAGAGGATTTCCGAGAAATGTTAGAGAAGATAGCACGGCTGCTATGAGCTAAAGCAGTGGGCTGATGACTAGACACCTGGGATTGTTTGGAACGCACGTGGCGCTGTCGCCAGCCAACAGGCCACTGGCCGTCAGTGAGTTTTTCACTTATCTGCCTGACTGACTCTGTTTCTTGTAATATCGTCCAGATCTGAAATCAATAAGATACAAAAAATCTATAAGGAACAACTACAGGGTTTCATTGTCAAAACGCTATACAGTATATCCATTTTATAAAAAACAAAACAAAACAAAAAACACATAAAACCTGAAGTTCATTGTTCAGTACTGTACCTTTAACATATATTTTTTTATATTATCCAGTCTGCAGTTTATTCATTTATTTTCCCAAGCAAACCCTCCCCAGGGTACCTGCTGTCCATCCAAAAGCAGCAGAATTAGTTTAGTAATGTGGGATTTTGTGCTGTTAATGTTTTTGTCAGATTAGACGTCACTTGTTCATTTTGAAGCCAAACTCTTCAAGCTGAGGAAGAATCACATGCTGTACAAACAGATCAGAGACAGGTTTGTAAGAAAAGATGGCTTAAAGGGAGAGCTCACCCAAAATCAAAAATACATCTTTTTCCTCTTACCTCTAGTTCTATTAGTGCTATCTACATCTGGATCGTTTTGATGTTGGCGCTAGCAGCAGCAGCTAGCTATCAGCTAGTGGGTGTAGTTCGGCCTAAAGAAAACAGTTTCTACATGAAACTGCTCACAAGAAGGTCTGTGAAATATCTTGAGTAACCGGGTCATGATTTCTGGAAAGAGACATTGCTGTTGAGTTTTTCAAATGTATTTATTTATTTATTTTCGGTGCTTTAAGGACCACGGCGCGTGCCGTCCAGTTCCACTGTATTGGAGAGAAGACAGACATCTCTACAGCCAATATCTCCAAAACTCAGCAAACTCACAAAACCATTTAGAATGCTGGATAAATGGCACTACAGGTGAGAGGAAACATTATGTATTTTTGATTTGGGGGTGAACTGTCCCTTTAATTAGTCTCTGACGCCCGACACGTTTCACATCACACACTGAGGTTTGACAGCTTTCAGGGGCGGAGACTCACGAGACGCCACATGTCAGTGACCACGCCCACTTTCACCACGCCCACTTTCACTTCAAGTATGTAAGAACAAGAGAAAACGACAACATTGCAGTTAGAGGAGTGTGTGTGTGTGTGTGTCTGTTGTCCTCAGCAGACTTGTCTCCTCATTGGTTGGGCTCCACACAGCGGCCGTCCACGGCGTCCGGACAGCGGCAGGAGAAGCCTCCGAGGCGCGGTAGACAGAGGTGAGAGCAGCCGCCATTGTTGGAACAGTAGTTAAAACCTGACAGAGAAGAAGAAAGAGTCACATTAATGTAGTTAAAACCTGACAGAGAAGAAGAGAGAGTCACATTAATGTAGTTAAAACCTGACAGAGAAGAAGAGAGAGTCACATTAATGTAGTTAAAACCTGACAGAGAAGAAGAGAAAGTCACATTAATGTAGTTAAAACCTGACAGAGAAGAAGAGAGAGTCACATTAATGTAGTTAAAACCTGACAGAGAAGAAGAGAGAGTCACATTAATGTAGTTAAAACCTGACAGAGAAGAAGAGAAAGTCACATTAATGTAGTTAAAACCTGACAGAGAAGAAGAGAAAGTCACATTAATGTAGTTAAAACCTGACAGAGAAGAAGAGAGAGTCACATTAATGTAGTTAAAACCTGACAGAGAAGAAGAAGAGTCACATTAATGTAGTTAAAACCTGACAGAGAAGAAGAGTCACATAGTTAAAACCTGACAGAGAAGAAGAAGAGTCACATTAATGTAGTTAAAACCTGACAGAGAAGAAGAGAGAGTCACATTAATGTAGTTAAAACCTGACAGAGAAGAAGAGTCACATTAATGTAGTTAAACCTGACAGAGAAGAAGAGAGAGTCACATTAATGTACGGTAGTTAAAACCTGACAGAGAAGAAGAGAGAGTCACATTAATGTAGTTAAAACCTGACAGAGAAGAAGAGTCACATAGTTAAAACCTGACAGAGAAGAAGAAGAGTCACATTAATGTAGTTAAAACCTGACAGAGAAGAAGAAGAGTCACATTAATGTAGTTAAAACCTGACAGAGAAGAAGAAGAGTCACATTAATGTAGTTAAAACCTGACAGAGAAGAAGAAGAGTCACATTAATGTAGTTAAAACCTGACAGAGAAGAAGAGAGAGTCACATTAATGTAGTTAAAACCTGACAGAGAAGAAGAAGAGTCACATTAATGTAGTTAAAACCTGACAGAGAAGAAGAGAGAGTCACATTAATGTAGTTAAAACCTGACAGAGAAGAAGAGAGAGTCACATTAATGTAGTTAAAACCTGACAGAGAAGAAGAGAGAGTCACATTAATGTAGTTAAAACCTGACAGAGAAGAAGAGAAAGTCACATTAATGTAGTTAAAACCTGACAGAGAAGAAGAGTCACATAGTTAAAACCTGACAGAGAAGAAGAAGAGTCACATTAATGTAGTTAAAACCTGACAGAGAAGAAGAAGAGTCACATTAATGTAGTTAAAACCTGACAGAGAAGAATAGAGAGTCACATTAATGTAGTTAAAACCTGACAGAGAAGAAGAGAGAGTCACATTAATGTAGTTAAAACCTGACAGAGAAGAAGAGAGAGTCACATTAATGTAGTTAAAACCTGACAGAGAAGAAGAGAGAGTCACATTAATGTAGTTAAAACCTGACAGAGAAGAAGAAGAGTCACATTAATGTAGTTAAAACCTGACAGAGAAGAAGAGAGTCACATTAATGTAGTTAAAACCTGACAGAGAAGAAGAGTCACATTAATGTACGGTAGTTAAAACCTGACAGAGAAGAAGAGAGAGTCACATTAATGTAGTTAAAACCTGACAGAGAAGAAGAGAGAGTCACATTAATGTAGTTAAAACCTGACAGAGAAGAAGAGAAAGTCACATTAATGTAGTTAAAACCTGACAGAGAAGAGAGAGTCACATTAATGTAGTTAAAACCTGACAGAGAAGAAGAGAGAGTCACATTAATGTAGTTAAAACCTGACAGAGAAGAAGAGAAAGTCACATTAATGTAGTTAAAACCTGACAGAGAAGAGAGAGTCACATTAATGTAGTTAAAACCTGACAGAGAAGAAGAGAGAGTCACATTAATGTAGTTAAAACCTGACAGAGAAGAAGAGTCACATTAATGTAGTTAAAACCTGACAGAGAAGAAGATAGTCACATTAATGTAGTTAAAACCTGAC
This sequence comes from Poromitra crassiceps, assembly GCF_964638095.1. Taxonomy (NCBI): domain Eukaryota; kingdom Metazoa; phylum Chordata; class Actinopteri; order Beryciformes; family Melamphaidae; genus Poromitra; species Poromitra crassiceps. The sequence continues at coordinate 65,058,588 of NC_139626.1, read as the reverse complement.
AGAGAAGTAGAGAGAGTCACATTAATGTAGTTAAAACCTGACAGAGAAGAGAGAGTCACATTAATGTAGTTAAAACCTGACAGAGAAGAAGAGAGAGTCACATTAATGTAGTTAAAACCTGACAGAGAAGAAGAGAGAGTCACATTAATGTAGTTAAAACCTGACAGAGAGAGTCACATAGTTAAACCCTGACAGAGAAGAAGAGAGAGTCACATTAATGTAGTTAAAACCTGACAGAGAGAGTCACATAGTTAAACCCTGACAGAGAAGAAGAGAGAGTCACATTAATGTAGTTAAAACCTGACAGAGAAGAAGAGAGAGTCACATTAATGTAGTTAAAACCTGACAGAGAAGAAGAGAGAGTCACATTAATGTAGTTAAAACCTGACAGAGAAGAAGAAGAGTCACATTAATGTAGTTAAAACCTGACAGAGAAGAAGAGAGAGTCACATTAATGTAGTTAAAACCTGACAGAGAAGAAGAGAGAGTCACATTAATGTAGTTAAAACCTGACAGAGAAGAAGAGAAAGTCACATTAATGTAGTTAAAACCTGACAGAGAAGAATAGAGTCACATTAATGTAGTTAAAACCTGACAGAGAAGAAGAGAGAGTCACATTAATGTAGTTAAAACCTGACAGAGAAGAAGAGAAAGTCACATTAATGTAGTTAAAACCTGACAGAGAAGAAGAGAGAGTCACATTAATGTAGTTAAAACCTGACAGAGAAGAAGAGAGAGTCACATTAATGTAGTTAAAACCTGACAGAGAGAGTCACATAGTTAAACCCTGACAGAGAAGAAGAGAGAGTCACATTAATGTAGTTAAAACCTGACAGAGAGAGTCACATAGTTAAACCCTGACAGAGAAGAAGAGAGAGTCACATTAATGTAGTTAAAACCTGACAGAGAAGAAGAGAGAGTCACATTAATGTAGTTAAAACCTGACAGAGAAGAAGAGAGAGTCACATTAATGTAGTTAAAACCTGACAGAGAAGAAGAGAGAGTCACATTAATGTAGTTAAAACCTGACAGAGAAGAAGAGAGAGTCACATTAATGTAGTTAAAACCTGACAGAGAAGAAGAGAGAGTCACATTAATGTAGTTAAAACCTGACAGAGAAGAAGAAGAGTCACATTAATGTAGTTAAAACCTGACAGAGAAGAAGAGAGAGTCACATTAATGTAGTTAAAACCTGACAGAGAAGAAGAGAGAGTCACATTAATGTAGTTAAAACCTGACAGAGAAGAAGAAGAGTCACATTAATGTAGTTAAAACCTGACAGAGAAGAAGAGGAGAGAGTCACATTAATGTAGTTAAAACCTGACAGAGAAGAAGAGAGAGTCACATTAATGTAGTTAAAACCTGATAGAGAAGAAGAAGAGTCACATTAATGTAGTTAAAACCTGACAGAGAAGAAGAGAGAGTCACATTAATGTAGTTAAAACCTGACAGAGAAGAAGAGAGAGTCACATTAATGTAGTTAAAACCTGACAGAGAAGAAGAAGAGTCACATTAATGTAGTTAAAACCTGACAGAGAAGAAGAGAGAGTCACATTAATGTAGTTAAAACCTGACAGAGAAGAAGAGAGAGTCACATTAATGTAGTTAAAACCTGACAGAGAAGAAGAGAGAGTCACATTAATGTAGTTAAAACCTGACAGAGAAGAAGAGAGAGTCACATTAATGTAGTTAAAACCTGACAGAGAAGAAGAGAGAGTCACATTAATGTAGTTAAAACCTGACAGAGAAGAAGAGAGAGTCACATTAATGTAGTTAAAACCTGACAGAGAAGAAGAGAGAGTCACATTAATGTAGTTAAAACCTGACAGAGAAGAATAGAGTCACATTAATGTAGTTAAAACCTGACAGAGAAGAAGAGAGAGTCACATTAATGTAGTTAAAACCTGACAGAGAAGAAGAGAAAGTCACATTAATGTAGTTAAAACCTGACAGAGAAGAAGAGAGAGTCACATTAATGTAGTTAAAACCTGACAGAGAAGAAGAAGAGTCACATTAATGTAGTTAAAACCTGACAGAGAAGAAGAGAGTCACATTAATGTAGTTAAAACCTGACAGAGAAGAAGAGTCACATTAATGTAGTTAAAACCTGACAGAGAAGAAGAGAGAGTCACATTAATGTAGTTAAAACCTGACAGAGAAGAAGAGAGAGTCACATTAATGTAGTTAAAACCTGACAGAGAAGAAGAGAAAGTCACATTAATGTAGTTAAAACCTGACAGAGAAGAGAGAGTCACATTAATGTAGTTAAAACCTGACAGAGAAGAAGAGAGAGTCACATTAATGTAGTTAAAACCTGACAGGGAAGAAGAGAAAGTCACATTAATGTAGTTAAAACCTGACAGAGAAGAGAGAGTCACATTAATGTAGTTAAAACCTGACAGAGAAGAAGAGAGAGTCACATTAATGTAGTTAAAACCTGACAGAGAAGAAGAGTCACATTAATGTAGTTAAAACCTGACAGAGAAGAAGAGAGTCACATTAATGTAGTTAAAACCTGACAGAGAAGTAGAGAGAGTCACATTAATGTAGTTAAAACCTGACAGAGAAGAAGAGAGAGTCACATTAATGTAGTCAAAACCTGACAGAGAAGAAGAGAGAGTCACATTAATGTAGTTAAAACCTGACAGAGAAGTAGAGAGAGTCACATTAATGTAGTTAAAACCTGACAGAGAAGAAGAGAGAGTCACATTAATGTAGTTAAAACCTGACAGAGAAGAAGAGAGAGTCACATTAACATAGCGTTAACCCCTCACAGCCTCACATGGAGTGGTGTCTAGGAGATTTTAATTGGTCAGACTTTGATTCATTTTAACGGTAAAAGTGGGGCAGTATTTTAGGGTGAGCTCACCCTTTAATCATGTGTGATTAAGTTAATTAGTGCACTAATACAGGAGTGCTAATTAGGAAATACAAATGAGGGAACAGTGATCCACAGCCTGGCTGTTTCTCATGGCTTCATGCTGACTCTAAATCCACAGCTGGCTCTCTGAGCTCAGCTTCACCCTCTGGTTCCCAGGACCATATCATCCACATGGTACGCTCTGGAATCAATTAGTACAGTCTGCCCGGGGAACGTGAACACATGGGCCCCGTTCCAATACCCATACTTCCATACTATTTAGTAGGCAAAAAAAGATTTAGTATGTCCCAATACATAGTATGTCAGATGCAGTATGCCAAGAGTACCAGGATGTTGTACTACATCAGCTCCTATTTCGGAGTATGCATTGATGCATGCTGCACCAGGCAAACTTCCCCACAATCCTTTGCGCAGCAGGAAGTTATGTCTTCTTCTTCTCCTTCTAATGTTTTATGGCGGTTGGCAAACAACTTTTTGTGCATTACCGCCACCTACTGGAGTTACGTCGCACTGACTGAGCTGCGTGTTCATGAATGAGATAATTAACTTTAAGAAAGCCTTGAAATATGTTAAAACCAAACAAGCATGGTGTGTACCAAAACATGCATATCTTGATTCCTGTTTAGAACTCTGCCTTAATGTTTTTGCTTTATTTATTTTATTTTGTTTATTTGATTGTCTGTTCCAATTTTGTAAATGTTTAGTCTGAATTTTTTGTATAATGTACTGTTTGTTACTGCCAGACTTTGTTTATTGAATAAAAAAAATAAAAAATAAAAAATAAAACTCAAATGTGGCGCTGCGGACGTCGGCGGAAGTGAGCAAGAGGTCGGAGTTCAGGAAGCTCATGTGACGACAGATGTAGTGTGTCCCAATAGTATGCATTTTGCATGCATGCTGCACACTACAATCCATACTTTGTGAGGGCAGCGGCAGTACATACTACAAGAAAGAAGTACAAGTATGGGTATTGGAACGGGGCCATGTGCTCTCCACTGCATGCCTCTGCTCATTTCCTCTGTAGCTAGGAAGCAAATGCTCACTCAGGAAGACTGCTTCTTACACTCACGCACGCACGTGCGCACACACGCGCGCACACACACGCACGCACGCGCACACACACACACACACACACACACACACACACACACACACACACACACACGGAAGAGGCATATATGCACATATATGTAGTAAACATATATGTAGTATATGTTCATATAAGTATTCGACATATATCCACATATATATCCAGGATATATGTGCATATATGTGCATATGTATCACAATATATGAACATGTATGGAATTGGAACGTTTCATATATGGTCCATATATGTTTGTCCTATATAATTATATATGTGCATACATGTATAGATTGTATATGGACACATATGGCAATTAATTATATGTACATTTGTATGCATTGACACTATACGGACATATATGGTTAATACATATAAAACTATATATGAATAATAACTATACATACATATATGTTTTATTTTATATGAACATATATGACTATTACCTAGACTACTGCCCAACTGTATGGTCTAGCGCCTCTAAACAAGACCTGGCCAAACTCCAGCTGGCCCAGAACAGGGCGGCACGCCTCACTCTCCGCTGCTCTATGAGGAGCAGTGTAGAGGGGATGCATGCCGCACTGTCATGGATCAAAGTGGAACAAAGAATAGCATGCAGCTTGGTAACCTTTCTGTTTAACATCTGGAACACTGGGAAACCACAGGGCTTACATTCACAACTGTACCCCACTAAGAGTAGACATGGCTATACTACAAGACAGGCAGTAGATGCTCAATTCACTCTACCTCTACCAAAAACCAATGCTCTGAAAAGAACGGTAATGTATAGAGCAGTTGCGTATTGGAACAATCTACCAAGTAATATAACGGTGGCAAGTAACAAATTTTTGTTTAAGAAAAAGTTAAAACATGCAGTGATGAATAATGTGATAACTTTGGGTTATTAATTATTGTACACATATGTTGGATTGTATTGTATTGTACTGCAATATGCTATGTTATATTATATAACACTACACTGTACTAATTCATGAACTTATAAAAAAAAATTAAAAAAAAATGTTTGATTTGTAATAGAGTGAGGTGATTCACTCTCTTTTTGTCTTTGTTGTTATAATTATCAGCAATGTTACTGTATTATGTTTTCATTTTTATGTTATATGTTTGGACCCCAGGAAGAGTAGTCTCACCTTGGTGCAGACTAATGGGGATCCACAATAAACAATAAACAATAAACCTGTGTATAACTGTATGTATTTATCTGTATTCGACATATATCCACCTATATATCCAGGATATACGTGCATATATGTGCATATATATCACAATATATGAACATGTATGGAATTGGAACGTTTCATATATGGTCCATATATGTTTGTCCTATATAATTATATATGTGCATACATGTATAGATTGTATATGGACACATATGGCAATTAATTATATGTACATTTGTATGCATTGACACTATACGGGCATATATGGTTAATACATATACAACTATATATGAATAATAACTATACATACATATGTTTTATTTTATATGAACATATATGACTATTACCTGTGTATAACTGTATGTATTTATCTGTATTCGACATATATCCACCTATATATCCAGGATATATGTGCATATATATCACAATATATGAACATGTATGGAATTGGAACAAGATTGGAATCAAAACACATATCTCTTAATTAAAAGAAATATAATTTTCCAAATTATTTTTGATTGAACAACATCTCAGAAGTGAAACCCACCATAAAAATGGTTAGTTTTGTGCAAGACTTCCAGCACTACTGGATATTTTCAAGGTTTATCCAGTGTGCATGAGATTGAAAAATAAGGGTTTTTTGACAGTGGAGTCATTAAAATGCCCCATAGTCTATATTATGGTTTTAGTGTATATATTATATATGATTTAGAAGCTCATCGTAAAGCTGATTCCAAATATATAATTTAAAAGCTTCATAAATTAAATCCTGTGGAGTTATTAACCATATTAGATCCCTAATCTCTGCCCCAAATGCATCATGGGACTTCCATGCAAATTCTGGAGAAATGTTCACGCCCCCTCCAACCAGTCTCTCTGCTGCACCCTGGATTACTTACATGAACATAGATGATCACATGTATGAGAATACTCATATATGTTAATTGCTTATATGAGCATACCTGCTGACATATGTAAGTAAAGTCTTATATGTTAATTGCTGATATACACATATATGTAGACATATGTAAGTTTAACCCTATATGTTCAATGCTTACACAAACATATATATATATATATATGTTAATTGATTATATGAGCATATATGTTGACATACGTAATAATAATCATATATGTTTAATGCTTATATGCACACATATTTTGATATGCAAGAGAATAGCATATATGTGTGTTGCTTGTATTTGCATATATGCGGAAATATGTAGAAATATTCTTATATGTTAATTGCTTATATGTACATATATCTAAACATATGCAAGAATAACCCTATATGTCCATTACTTACATGAGCATATATGATCACATGTATGGGAGTACTCATATATGTTAATTGCCTATATGATCATACATGTCAATTTATATTTGGATCACATATATGATCCTCACATATATATGCATAACTCTTAGATGGGTTTGTATGCAAAGTGCATACATGTACATGTATGGTGACATATATGTGGACCTTGTGTCGGATGTATGTCCATATATGACATATATTACCTTTCCGTATGGGCACACACACACACACACACACACACACACACACACACACACACACACACACACACACACACACAGGAGATTTCCCTATGCTGTCATTTCCTGCTTCTACTCAAGCAAACTCTAAGAGGAGGAAGGGTCAGTGTCAGTGACAGCATGACCTTTGTGAGGTAGCTGGATTCAACCGGACGTCTCAACAGAGTTGTTTTCATTGTGTTCATCTAGAGATCACCCTGACATTTCACAAGTGTCCAGGGGCTCTATCTGGGTACAGGGGCTCTATCTGGGTACAGGGGCTCTATCTGGGTACAGGGGGCTCTATCTGGGTACAGGGGCTCTATCTGGGTACAGGGCCTCTATCTGGGTACAGGGGCTCTATCTGGGTACAGGGGCTCTATCTGGGTCAGGGGCTCTATCTGGGTACAGGGGCTCTATCTGGGTACAGGGGCTCTATCTGGGTACAGGGGCTCTATCTGGGTATAGGGGCTCTATCTGGGTACAGGGGCTCTATCTGGGTACAGGGGCTCTATCTGGGTACAGGGGCTCTATCTGGGTACAGGGGCTCTATCTGGGTACAGGGGCTCTATCTGGGTACAGGGGCTCTATCTGGGTACAGGGGCTCTATCTGGGTACAGGCGCTATCCGCTTTGTGTGCTTTGCGCACCTGTTTTTGCACCTGTTTATACTATCATCTCTGCACGATGATAGCAGTCTGCCATGCGCAAGTGTCCAGGTGTTATGCTGAGTTTTGCACCCCCGCCGCCAAACGCATCCCCACCTCACGGGAGCATATTGTAATGATTTATACAGAAACGTAACTGTTTAAAAATGATATAATTGTTTGGGTAGACGTGACCTCCCTGTTTTTAAGTTAAAACAGCCCCAAAATATGGTGGTGATGCAATTAAAAACGGGGAAGCATAACTCGTCACAACAACGGGCGCAAACGCAGATTAGAGGCGTGCCAAATCATTTCAAAGCACGGCGCAAACGGGATTTGGGCGGTGTTATCCACCAATATTCACAGGTGTGGCCTGGCAATGCCTGGGCGTTACATCAATCAAACCATGATTCCCATCTCGCACTCCCTGTACAGTTTGCGTGAGGCATGCTGTAATTTTCTCCATGCGTAATTTGGATAGGTGTAGGCCTATTGACTGTATATCCCTATCTCATAACGACACCATCACATCATATATACCTGTTAAAAACATCAGTGTTTTGATGCAATTCGGGTTATTTTGTTGATTGGGGTGGGACAATACAAACGTGTTTGCAGCGGGTAAACGGCGGAGACAAAAGAAAAGATTGGAGGATTTACAGTGGACTCAATTAAAACAGTCTCATAACAACTCGTGCCGAGGACAGAGAGAGATGGAGAGAGCTTGTGACAGATCGGCTGTGGTGCCAACAAGTAGGCTACAATGTACAAGTTTTCTCAATTTATTTACCATAACCCCTCCTTGCAATGTGATAAAAGTTTCTCAGTGAATTCTAGTTGATTGCCTCTCCGAATAATCTGCTGGTTACCCAATTTTAGCAGAATTTGATGTCCTGGGGTGGCATGTCCGTGCGTAATGACGTTTCTGGTTATTATGGTGCGATCAAGCGCAGCGAGTGTTTTAGCACCTAAGAGCGCAGCTAAGCTTTTCAAAGCTATTAGCGTAATTGTGTGCTGCTGATGATAGGTTAATGCCATCTATCCCCACATTTTAGTGCTGAAACGCCTGCTTTGGCATGTGGCACGTCTATGCCCAGTACAATTATAACAGGCATGCGCTTGTGCCCGCCCACAATTTGCACGGCGTTAAACGAGCGCAAACGCTAAATTACCGCTTTTGCGAAGATAGGGCCCATTCTCTGCAAAGTCCTCTGAGACATGCTTGTGAACTAGGGCTATACTCGACTTAGATATTGCTGGCTAACGTTAGCTAACCAAGGTCGGTGAAAATGGAGAACAGGGGCTTGAATACCTTGCTGGCAGCGCGTGGGCGCCGCCGCGATGCCGTAAAGCCGGGAGCGTTTTTGCGGCAGGAACTCGTCCGCCTCTCTCTGCGTCTGGCGGTCCACAGCGATCACCGCCTCCCTGCAAAGCAAACACACACAGAGCAGACACACACTCAGCACAGAGAGACCAACCAAACACACACACAGAGCAGACACACACTCAGCCCAGAGAGACCAACCAAACACACACAGAGCAGACACACACTCAGCTCAGAGAGACCAACCAAACACACACAGAGCAGACACACACTCAGCACAGAGAGACCAACCAAACACACACAGAGCAGACACACACTCAGCTCAGAGAGACCAACCAAACACACACAGAGCAGACACACACTCAGCACAGAGAGACCAACCAAACACACACAGAGCAGACACACACTCAGCTCAGAGAGACCAACCAAACACACACAGAGCAGACACACAAACTGCACAGCGGTGTCTGATCCACGGCTGTGAAAGTGCCAGCAGAGGTTGTTTTGAAAGTCCTTTGCGTCTAGAACAGGGGTGGGCAATTATTTTTCATGGGGGGCCACATGAGAAACCCAGATTGTTGCCGGGGCCGAACAAATATTGTCATGACGTAATCCATGGATGGGTAACTTTGATGATAGAGAGGGCCACAAAAAATGTCCTCGCTACCAGGTTTAGCTGAGGGCCGAACGGCACCAGCGCAAAAAATTTGGTGCATTTGAAGCCAGGTTTAGAGGAATAACTCATTTTAAATTAACAGTTGTGATGTCATTATTCAGTCTTAACCACCAATATTTGATCCTTTTCTCACTCATTCCTATGTCACCACCTGCTCTCAGGGCTTGAAATTAACCAATTTGGCTGCAATATGGCTGCTAGATTTTAAAGTTACCAGCCAATTAGAATTTCCACTAGCTGAAATGTTTTTCTTGAAATAAATCAGAATATGAGTGGGTTAATTTAAGCATAAGTATCAGTAAGTGTCCCGGGATGATCAAAGCCTGTGTTGAGGGTCACACGAACAAAAATGCAGTCTTGCTAAATAAATCCAAAACCAATGAGTTATTTAAGTTATTTAAATTTCTACTTCAATGTAGCCTTTTAGTCATAAAGATTATTCAAAGATATTCCATATTCCAGACTGAAATGTTATAACAGAAGTGGAGTATTGGCCAGAATATGACATGAACATTTGGACACTTATTCAGCGGGTATCTTGCATGTTGCGTTCAGGTGCACTGTGTGTGTAAAAAACCGCATCCGGCCCGCGGGCCGTATTTTGCCCATGTGTGGTCTAGAAGCTGAATCCGAATTAAGAAAACTCAATTTAAAACTACAGGTAAAAGTTAAATTCAATCATTTCTACAGGCAAATGTCAAGCCACTGCACTGAAGTCCAGGATCATTGATGCTAACACACTTGGAAAGCTTGAAATGAATAGAGCAAGAATTGGATGCTTTCTATGTGGAAGTTGTACAGATAGCATAGTAGCTACTGTAACAGTGTGAACACCAGATAGTAGCTACTGTAACAGTGTGAACATCAGAAACACTAGAACTGCTGGAGAACGTGGAGATCCGGCAGTGGTGTCTGTGAAGTGGTATTAGAGACTAGGTGAGGTGAAGGTGGTCAGCTCGTACCTCCTCCAGTCAGTGTAGTAGAGGTTCCTCCCGTAGGAAACCAGACCAAAGGGGTACTGGATGCCCTCCACCACCAGCCGCCGCAGCTTGCGGCTTGGATCCATGCACTCCACTTTACGAGTCCCTGCAGACAGATCAATACATTCTGATCAGACCCATCAATACAGCCTGATCAGACAGATCCATACTGTACATCCTGATCAGTGAGGAGAGGTTGTCTGAACCCCTTCTGGACGGCTGGTTCATCACTCACTTTACCAACTGTCAAATAATTTAATTACGCTAGTCTTCAGTAGAGTGTTATACCCAGGGGGGTAGACTTTTTGAAATGAGGCAGAGAGGTTACTCACCTATTCTCAGTTCAACTGTATCAATCAATGAGGGGGGAAACAAGGTGGCTAAACTACTCACCTTGGATAGTTTACCCACCCGTATTAATCTCTGTATAAAGTTTTGGCCCCCTCCCCCCCCCCCCCCCATTTTTTTATTTTTATTTTTTTAAAGAAACGCAAAGAAAATAAAACAGACAGGCTCAGACACAAGAAAAGAAAAGGAACTAAAACATATGTACATAATGAACATTCAATATTACAGTGGTTCTACCAGCCACGTCAGGTGCTTATGTGTTTGTAAGCGATGTACTAAGGGGTCTATATAGGAAACCAGCCGGGCGAGTCACCCGTCGCCCCTAACCTCATCGAGGTGGGCTAAAAACGAGTCCCATATAGTTAGAAATTTTCTAAGCGAGTTGGTTCTCAGGAACTGGAGTCTCTCGATCCGTATAACAGAGATGATGTCCGTCAACCACAATTGGAAAAAGGGTGAAGAATTAGAATTAGTTTTTTTTGGCAACAGTTGACCCCAGTGTCAGAGATTGTTGCACAGCTGTAGTGAAGTTCAAGTTTAGGCATTTTTAAATGGTCAAATTTAAACAACATATCAGTAGAAAATATTGTCCAGGGCTTAAAATTTGGCGCGGGATTGCGGGAATCCCGCACATTTCCCCGAATTCCCGCATATTTTCAATTTATAAAGGGGGAGTAATCCCGCAATGGTTTGCGCAGATCTATGCAAGCGAAATGTCTGTCTGTCTGACCCACTGAGTCTCTGAGCACAGACTGTAGAAAGAGATGCAAGATAGCCAAGCGAATGTGATTGGATGAACGTTTGACACTAGGCCAATCAGAGGCAGAGAGGGGCGGGTCAGGCCTTCGCCTTCGCCATGATGGGGGAAAAAATATCGCGTCCCTCAGTCCGCTCTCGACATCCACGCTCCTCTGCTGATCTCTCGGTGGATACAGACAGCTGCTTGCAAACATGATAGATCGCTGGCTAAAAAGGAAAATTACATCTTCAGAAGGGGGACCCGCTCAGAAAAAACAAGCAGGACAAGTCGAACAACAAGGCACTTCTAGTTGAAATGTCGAACACCGAGTAACATCAGTGTCAGTGATGTTTAGTGTTACGTTATTGACGATGAAGAATCTGATATCGATAATGACGTTAAAACGTTAATCCTCCTTATGCCGAGTGCCAGTGACGTCAACGTTGTTGTCGCCACTCAAATTACATTTCTCATAAAGCAGCGGTGAAAATCTGGTGGAAGCATTTTCAATAAAAAGTGAAACGACACACAGATGATTTATAGTCACTTCAATAGAACTCTCGCCAATGCAAAATTCGAACGGGTTTAGTTGCCAGTAATGACAGTAAGAAAGGCAGATGTAGTGAGCAAAGATGGATGATTTAATATTCCATAGCTCTGACCTAACCAAATCTAACTGACATCACTAATGTGAACACAAAACAAGGAACACTTCTGATATAATATGATATTAGTGTTTTAGTAGAGTGTATCACTCAATACAAAAAAATAAAGGCTTTCATAGAACCAAAAGCCTATGGCTTAGTCTGCAGAAAAAACATGACAAAAGCCATAGTAATTTAGACTCAGGTGTGCATAAACTACTTCCTTTTTTAAATACAAAAATGTGAAATTACAGTATTATTGGACAGGAGAAGCAGGTATTTGTCGGTTATATCGCCTAAAAATTTCCCCCTTAAAGTCTATAGATCCCCCCCGAAAATCTATAAATCCCGCCTATCTAACATAGGGGGGAATTACAAAGTGCTAGTTTGCAAAGTGAATTTTAAGCCCTGTTGTCTATTGGTGAAGAATTATAAGTATGGGCCAGTCGAACCAGTTTACTACCAACTCTTCCAATCTGAGCGTGTAACTCTGGTTGGTTCTTGTCCAAATCCATCTTGTTTAGTCCTGGGGAGCGCCGGGTCTTGTCTCACCTGCGTCGGCCCAGCACAGCAGCTGGGTGTCGGGGTCGTAGGTCAGAGCGTTGGGCAGCGCCAGATCATCCTTCACCAGCACCGTCCGCTCTGTGCCGTCCATGTTGGACATCTCAATCTTAGGGCCGTCCCTGTTCCAGTTCGTCCAGTACAACCGCCTGCAGGACGCACACATGGTTAGGACGACTAGAACTACCAAAGCTAATAATGATAGTAGTCTTGCTGCTACTACTACTCAGTCGCAATGACTCTATGCGCGACTCCACACACGGTCACACATCAGAGTGCTGTTGCTACCAGTGTTGCCAGATGGGCTGGTTTTCCGGCCAATAGACCAATTATACGCCTACGTCACAATGACAACAAAGCAAGCTGCGCGCGCAACGTGTAGGCAGAAAGTCATCAGCCCAGCATAGACAGACAGCGAAAACTCTGTCAAAGCCCCGCTGTCAGGACTGCTCATCTCAGTAACCCATCTGCAACACACAGTTATATTTTAGTTTTAAAATGCAGTTTTCGGCTTACTACCACAGCTTATCGCCTGGTGATAAGCAATGTTATGCATCGAAATTAACGTTGTTTAATGGGACATGTCTTACAGACCCATACGCACTGGCGCTGTCAATTGGCCAAGCCTAGTGGCCGGCAATACATATCGTGCATTCCTTTATAACTGGGGATAGCGTAGATAATTATTCTGTAACTTGCAAAGATATATTGTTATGTTGATAATGCACACAACTCAATGACATTATGTAACGTTACTTGGTCGTTAACTAACCGAGCGATGTGGCTGAGCAGCCTACAGCTACAGGCAGCTTACCTGATTATGAAGAGCACTACAAAGTCGGGCATTTTTAATGATGTCCTCGTTCCAATCAGTTCAACTTAATAATGACATTATTTAACGTTACTTGGTCGTTAACTAACCTAGCGATGTGGCTGAGCAGGCTACAGTTTCAGTTCAGGCAGCTTACCTGATTATGAAGAGCACTGCAAAGTCGGGCATTTTTAACGATTTCCTCTTTCGGCTTGCAACCAAAGACACCTACGGTTAGCCTCGCACACACGCAATAGAACACAACACAACACTGAACAGTCTGTTACACTATCAACAAAGCAAGGAGTAAAGTTTTACCGAATCCCATCAACTCATACTGCTTTTAATGCTAACCGTAGGTGTCTTTGGTTGCAAGCCGAAAGAGGAAATCGTTAAAAATGCCCGACTTTGCAGTGCAAAAGAGAGGTTTGGGCATTGCCCGTTCCAAAATAGGCGTTCCAGCGCAATGTGTTGGGCCTTAATGGGTGCTCTCAATTTTAACGCCAGCAAATAGGTCTTAGCGCAAACAACCCCATTACGCCAGGTGTATGCCTGATACCTGACAGTATTCTCCGGCGCAGTGCAGGAAATCCTCGCTTGGATAGGCCCATTACGCACGGCTCGCGTGCGGACACACAATTCGCTCCTCAGAATGCCACGTTGATTTTCAACTAACCTACACTGCAGAAAAAAACACACCTTGATTTAACAATGAGAATTCGTTTGTCATGGTTTTGTGCGAAAAAGTGATTTGAGTTTTGAATTGGATTACCAGGGGAACGAGGGTCTGGCGGGGCGGGAGTCTGTGTGTAGCGCGGGGAGGGGTGCTTTGTGTTCGGCTAGTGTGCCGGGTTGGTGGGTAGAGGCACTACCGAGGCACCGAGGCAGCGCTGTGCATGGTCCCGCGGATCAAAATCAGTTTCTGGCAGCAAATCACTTTCTGACACAACACCGGCCAGTAGGCTATACAGTAACCATTGATAGTATACAGTGACCTCTCTCCCTGCAATAGCTTAACCCGAGTGGACAATTCTGGTATAGGCTATTGAAATAAAATCTCACACATCCCTACCCTATTAAAGAAACGAATATTTTTAAATGTGTATGTGTCGCCAGTAATCTATGATATGTACTGTAATATGACTTACCTGTAGTGCCTATGGGTTGGACTGTAATATTATGTAGAGATTGGGGATATGGACTTACCTGGGTTTACATGGGTTGGGCTTTGGATGGACTGTGGGAGGGTGTCTAAAGATTGTTCTCAGGTGAGACGCATCAGTCGATTGCGGTGGGCGAGCCTACGGTGTGCTGAGCCTTCCAAGGGGCTATGCTGATTGGCTGGCTCCGGCGCCGAGCCGGTTCTTAACCTGCCGTTCTGTAGATGTCAGGGGCGGCCTGGACGAGTGATCACGGACACAGAGGGACAGCAGACCTCTACGGCAGATTGGCGAGACGAGGTGAGGGTCCGATCGCACCTGGCCAGCGGGGAGAAGCCATCAGGAACTTCCAATACAACGCTCGCTATTTTCCTGATGAAGGAAAGTTGGATGGCCATCACCTTCTGCAGCCTGTGAGTGTGATTGCCCTGCGAAAGAGCACTGTTTGTTCATTCCTGCTTTATTGTGTGTCCTGCCAGTTCAGGATCCGGTCGTCTGCGGTGATCGTTGGAGCCCCGAAAGAACCTTCAATACATCGCTTGCTATTTCCTGTAATAAGGAAAGTAGACTGGCCATCTGCGGCAGCTTGTGATTGAGCGCCCTGTGAAGGGAGAGCGCTATTTGTTGATTTCCTGCTTTTACTGTGTGTCCCGCCAGTTCCGGATATGGATCGCCTGGGTGTGTGGGGCCAGCGTCTCCTGTGGCCGCATCGATTGCTTGCTTGTATCCGCCGTCACAAAGACTGCCCCGCCGGGCTGGACTCTTTAAACAGACTGTGCTTATGGGAAGGGGTGAGACGGACAATTGTTTTTATTCTCTCGGCCGGAAGGCTCCGACCGAGAGCGGACATTGAAGCCTAAATTTATATAGCCAAACTGCCATTGATCACTGGTAACTCTTGTTTATAGCAGCCAGCCAGTAACATCCACTCTGTTTTAATAGTAGCAGCTTTCCCCCTGTTATCCCTATAGTGGCCACTAGAGTCCCAGAGTGTTCCACTGTGTGTTGGGAGTTTATTCCCCTTTAGAGTGATCTTTTATAGAAGTGCCATGCGCACCGTTATGTGCCATTTACATTGTAGTGAGTTTTCATAGAAGTGCTGTGTGTAGTCCTACAGGGACCTTTTGCAGAGTGATTTGCCTTACCCACTAGTTTGCACTCTTGACCCAATGGGTGAGAGGGGGGCTATAGCGCCCGTTTATATAGAACCGAAGTGCTCCGGTTGGGATTAGGCTATCTAGCATTGGACCAGTCGATTGTTTGGGGAATGGCTGTAGGCTGTAGGTGGTCAATTTTATTCAATTGTATTTTTGTATTAAATTCTTTGTAATAAAATCTATCTTATTGTTGAAACCTGACTTCGGCCTGTTGTGTGTGTGTGTGTGTGTGTGTGTGTGTGTGTGTGTGTGTGTGTGTGCCTTTGGGGGATCAAAGAACAAGTTGTTGAAGTGTCATTGCCCAAGGTGGGCTCTGTTCGCGACATATGTTATAGCCTATATGAGCGAAACGACTAATTAAAAGGCTACTAATTACAAAAGCATCAATTTTCGTTCTGAATCCGAACTGGTTCATCCTTCAATTCTCTCTTCTCTCTCGTTCTCTCCCCCCTCTCTCTCTCTTTGACTCTCTCCCTCTCTCTTTTCTCTCTCTCTCTCTCTCTCTCTCTCTCTCTCTCTCACTCTGTCACTGTGCTTGTACTAAGCAAGAAAGAAGCTGCTGCCTGTCACAGACGTGCAGGCGGTGACGTTGTGGCTTTTAAGGGGAGTGATCTCAACTTGTGGTGAATCCTGTTAATCTGGGCATAAACACGCCTATCGGGGTTTGCGCTGAGATGACGTGAAGCGCAGCGGCCCGACACGCCCACAATTAGGGCTTTGCGCGGCACTATTCCACTGCAAAATGGGCGCTAACACAAAATTACCGCCGTTGGAAAGATAGGGCCCTAAGTGTCCTCTAGCGGTTGTGTGAATAACAGGCCAGTCTCAGAGTTTGGTGAAAATATAACCTTGAACCTGGAGCCGCTGGCTTGACAGCTGTCATAACCACTCAGCTACCGGTTCGTTGCTGTCCATACCCCTACCACACATCTCATATATTTCCTATAGCCTGTCTTACAGTAACATACTGTAGGTCTACTACCACACATCTCATATATTTCATATAGCCTGTCTTACAGTTAAAATACTGTAGGTCTACTACCACACATCTGATATATTTCCTATAGCCTGTCTTACAGTAACATACTGTAGGCCTACTACCACACATCTGATATATTTCATATAGCCTGTGTTACAGTAACATACTGTAGGCCTACTACCACACATCTAATATATTTCATATAGCCTGTGTTACAGTAACATACTGTAGGCCTACAACCACACATCTCATATATTTCCTATAGCCTGTCTTACAGTAACATAATGTAGGCCTACTACCACACATCTCATATATTTCCTATAGCCTGTCTTACAGTAACATACTGTAGGCCTACTACCACACATCTCATATATTTCCTATAGCCTGTCTTACAGTAACATACTGTAGGCCTACTACCACACATCTCATATATTCCTATAGCCTGTCTTACACTAACATACTGTAGGCCTACTACCACACATCTCATATATTTACTATAGCCTGTCTTATAGTTACATATAGGTCTACTACCACACATCTAGGGGCTAGAAGTTAAATTCAGTGTCTCTGATTAACCCATTGATACCTGATGCAGCATTTCCGTGTATATCCCTAATTTGTGTGTGTATCCCTTTGCTGCATCAGGTATCAATGGGTTAAGCTGAATGCTTAGTCTCACTGTTGACGAAACTGGAAATCAAATCCATTGCCATTGTCTAGGCCAAAAACAAGTCACTGTTTCTGATTAAGCTGAATGCATAGTCATGGCTGGTGACGAAACCGGAAATCAAATCCATTGTCTTTGGTTATGCCGAAATCAAGTCACCATGTCGTCTAAGCTGAAAATCAAATGTATTGTGCTGATCAGCTGATTTCAAAGCCGTCAGTGTCTAGGCGGCGATCAAGTCATCATTGGCTAAGCTGAGATCAAACTCAGTCGCTGCTTGAGTCGAAAATGAAGATCAATATCGTTCAAGCCGGCAATGATAGCGCTTGCCTCTTAAACTGGGATTAAAAAGCATCGCAGTCCAAGGAAATAAGGAAATCAAACTTTAATGGCATCATTATTATTAGCAGGAAATGTTTTGAGGGCCTTCCGGAACAGGACGCCCGGAGCAGGTGCCGCCGCATTATGCATTGTCGGCGGACTTCCGGAGCAGGATGCCCGGAGCAGGCTACGGCTGGAGCAGGCTGTGGGAGCAGGCCCCGCCGCATTATGCATTATCGGGCTCAGACTGGCCGAGGTTCTTCTGGAGCAGGGTGCCCGGAGCAGGCTGCCACATTAACGGCCTCGGACTGCCCTCTGTTCCTCAGCAGCCCTGGGACGGGCCCCGCGGCCCCTCTGTTCCTCAGCATCCCTGGTCTTCGCCAGCCTACGTGGCCTACATCCGTCCGGAGCAGGCCGCCATATTATCGGCCCGAAGTTAAGATCCCTCCCTTCTTAATTGGGGGGAGATCCTGGGTCATCCAACTCTTCAAGCGGACGTTCCAGAAACGCAACCTCCTTAAGCAGCATGGCAAATGCAAACCCGTGCAGTAGCACCCTTTCATCGCATTTCGTTGGTGGTGGTCTCCCCGAAATTATAGCACCAGCAGTAAGCCGCCGTAAGTCGCTCGTTGCGCAGGGGCGAGTCTAAAGTCATAGTGCAGCAGTAGCAATGCTCCGAAGTAGGTCGGTGGAACGTGGAACAAGTGTCCCCTTCCCGCGCTCTCCCCGAAGTTATAGCGCAAGACGCTCGATGCGAGGACATGAATTCAGTGCACCGAAGTAAGGCGTATGGCTGGCTATCCAGTTTTGGGGGGTGCTAAAGTCATAGCGCCAGCAGTAGTAATGCTCTGCAGTAAGCCAGGTGCAGCAGTAGTAATGCTCTGCAGTAAGCCGGTCGAACAAGCGTTCCTCTTCCAGTGCCGCATGCGCGTAAGTCACTGGAGCCAGTCTATGTTGTGGTGAGTCCAAAAATGTTAATACAGCGCACAGCAGTAAACCGGTGCGGCTCCACCCAGCGCCCGCTGTATCACTGAGGCCAAGCCGGTCGGTGGTTTCTTAATGCGCTGAAGTAATTAGGGGTGGTTTTTGAAAGTCGCTGAAGAGACTGAGCGCATCGACGTAAGCCGCTTGGCGAACAAGTGCTTGTTCTATCCAGCGCCCGCTGTATCGCTGAGGCCAAGCCGGTCGGTGGTTTTCGTAAGTCGCTAAAAGCCCGGAAGCCCGGAGTTGTCTCTAAAAGTGAGTCCTTCCTTTTGGGGGATTCTCTATCCTAGTCTGAGCAGATGCCCTCCTCTCTCACCACAAGAAGAGAGGCATCTTACCACGGAGTCATTACGCCAAAGAATCACCCACTGGTCTCTGATTGAAATGTTGGTCTCGACCTAGTTTCAAGATGAGAACCAGTCATGTTACCTCATATCACAATAGGCATCAGCGCTCATCATAAGTCAAGTGTAATCCAAGTGTGACGTCCGTTATGCCGTGTGTCTCCTGACTCATCACCCCATCCTCAATAGCCAATCAGCCCCTGTCAATATGTAAATATGACGTTGGTAATGACGTCACTGCCGAGGCTATGACGTGGCAGTACATATAGCCATGGTCAGCGTGTCATCATCCTATTTCCCTGATCCTTCACCTCATGGTCGCTGTACCTGGGCTGATCGTATCCCATCTTCTGAAGCTGTGTTTCGCCCCACCCACCTCCCCAGTCCACCACCAACGTCTTGACTCCTGAAGAATTCCCTACGGGGGGATTCTCTATCCTAGTCTGAGCAGATGCCCTCCTCTCTCACCACAAGAAGAGAGGCATCTTACCACGGAGTCATTACGCCAAAGAATCAGTTGCCATGCTGCCATGCCATATAATTAGTTGCCATGCCATTTGTGAATAAAGCTTGCTTGTTAAATTTTAACAACTGGTCTCTCATGATTGAAATGAGTAATAGAGTGAATACTGAGTACTACTGGATATCCTACTGGGCAACACTGAATGATGAAGTAACATTGAATACGTTAGATTGATGTAGGCTAACCCCCCCCTTCCCATTGCAACTGCTTAGCCAGTAAATCAGTAGCCAAAACATCATTGGAATTCTGGCAATAGGGAAAAATGGAAAATAAGCTAGTAGCCTAGTCTATAGCCTATGCATTAAAAAAGTTGTGATCAGATCATTGCAAAAGTGTCAAATGTTTGAATGGATGACATAGCCTACTGTATTATTCAGTTAAGATGTCCTGTAATTAACTTATATAATGTAATAGTTGTATGGCAGTATGGTGTAATGTGATTTAATGTAATCAGGAAACATTTCATCATCTTTTATTATTTACACTACAGGAAATGACAGGGCATTAGTAGCCTAGTCTATAAGCCTATGCATTAAAAAAGTTGTGAATTATAAAAAGCTTTATGCATAATAGACCGCTTCTAGGTTATTATTTTCCATTTGAAAAACTGCAGACAATCAGAAATAAAATAAAAGCTACCCTAAACGTACTCACAGCCATTAGTGATGTTAAATACTCACAAAACAAGCTCATGAATGATGCTTTGCAGACTGGAATTTTCTCCTTCTCCTTCTCTCCTTTCTCCTTCAGAACAGAGTATTTCACACTCAGCTGTCTTTTGTTTGCCTGGATCATCCACTTTGGGTCTCCTGCGTTTAACTGGCATTATCTCCATGTAAGACAGCAGCATGGCATCTTGTTTTACTTTATCTGATGTATCATAAAGCACTCGATGTATACCGGCTATCTCTTCAGCAGACAACGTAGCTGCTTCACACACATTTCCTTTATTGTGGGTACAGGCTACCGATGGGATCCCCCCACTATGTTGCGCTTTTTTCATCACGTTACGAGCGTACGTGTCCGACTTCCTCTTCTTTTTACGTCCAGATGGCGATAAAACAACAGCCTCTTCTGTTTCATCAAAAATATCCATCCTTAGGGCCTGTGTCCACCTAGCGTCTTTTTCCGACGTTAAACGCTGGAAGTGTGCTGGGAAGCGCTGATCTCGGCACACAATATACCAAGGAAGCAGTCTGAAAGTAACGTTAGTTCAGCTTGATAGCTGACAGCTAGCAAGCTAACAACACAGGTAGGCTACGCTATTAAAAGCAGTAAGCACAACACTCACCAGAAATATTAAGTGTCTAGCCAATCTGCTCCCACAATTGAGCCTTTCTGTCTCTGTTGCGATAGTTTCTCCATATGATTAGTTGCCAGAAAAGGAGCACCCGACACCAGCGTCTTTCTGAAAAGTTAAATTATTCTCAGCTGGGAGCGCTGGGAGCCGGCGCACAAAAACACCGGAGCGCTCTGAAAATAGACGCTGGGTGCAGCGCACTTTGTATAGACGTCTTTGTCTAGACTCTCCCCCCATTGGAAACAACTGAAAAAAGACGCTGAACCTGAGGAAAAGACGCTAGGTGGACACAGGCCCTTAGTTTTACAGTTTTACCACCAAAACTCCCATTCAGGCGGCACAAGTCTGTCTGCTTCACATTGCGGCAGCCATTGTGATCACGTGGTCTAAATACGTTGCGCTGATTTGCTCAATGGATTTATCGGCTTCCGCAAACAAAGACCTGTGGCGCTTGTCGCTTCTTGCTAGGAAACATGAACTTTGAGCACTTCCGGAATGGGATTTATCGGCCTTTGCAACAAAATTGATTTTATATTCTAAAACAATGCTAACTTAACACATTGACTGCCAGCCGTTTTTTTCTTGCTGTAGGTAGCTTCTGCCAAGCCGTTTTTTGAGGATTGTGGCTCATTTTACAAGAGCCGAGGATTATTTTCTGCTTGGAGTTTGTGAACATACAATATCTCAAAAGTACTAATAGAATGTGTACTTTCTCTGTCTAAAAGAGTTAGTTTGTAGAGTTAGTAGTTATAAGCATTAGCAGTTGAATACAGCATGGTTTTAGCGTCAGAAAAAATATTCAGAGATAAACGGCTTTTTGTGAAATTCGATAGAACTGTCACTTTAACCATTCATTTTTGGCTCTCTCTCTCTCTCTCTCTCCCTCCCCCTCTCGCTCTCTCTCTCTCTCTCTCTCTCTCCCTTCCCCTCGCTCTCCCTCCCTCTCTCTCTCTCTCTCTCTCTCTCTCCCTCCCTCTCGCTCTCCCTCCCTCTCTCTCTCTCTCCCTCCCTCTCGGGAGGGAGACGCACTAGGTTTAATCCTAGTGAGAGGGGGAGAGGGAGAGAGAGAGAGAGAGAGAGAGAGGGAGGGAGGGAGAGAGAGAGAGCGAGAGAGAGAGAGAGAGAGAGAGGGAGAGAGCGAGAGGCAGAGTTGCTTCAACTCCTCCCTCTTCTTGGCTGCAGCGGCCGTCACAGTCTCAGTGCTTTTGCTGCTGTCCTGTGCCTGTCTGCACGGCTGCTGTTTGAGGAAGTCGGCATGGACTCGCTCGCTTCTTGGGAGTTTTGGTTGAGAGAAGCTTTTGCGATTCTGGTCATATTTATGCTGCGTGTTTCAAAGTGTGTTCCACCTGTAATGTATTATGTAAATTTGCAATCCCGCATCGCCAGCAATCAGCGCGAAAACGAGAGCGTTTTCCCCCAACCATTTTCATGAGAATGTAATACTGTAAAATCGCCTCGCCATTTCCTTGAATGGCTTGCTCCCTTTTTCTTTGATTTCGCTCGTCTGGGGGAGCACTGTCAACACTTAGTGGGTCGGTAAAATAGATTATACACATTCAATACCTCCAATAATTGTATAGGAGACGTAAAAGGGATTGATCAACGCCCCACCGTCAAAAAAAAAAAAACGATTTTTTTGACGTATCAATACGTCGCTGGCAGTCAACGGTTGGATTCTGCTTGACGTATCAATACGTTGTTGGCAATGAACGTGTTAAGCATTATTTACCACAGTCAGCTCTCAATTCTTTCCAAAATGGCGTTTACCTGTTTTTGCAAATGAACTCTTCATTAACAAAAACAAAAACGATTCAGTCGCCGCCTTGGGCCCGAGGTACAAAATGTGTCCCCCCCACCTTTGAAATCGTAGCTACGCCCCTGGAATGTAGGCACCTTGTAAAGCACTTTGGATAAACGCTCTCTATAAATGCAGTCCATTTACTATTTAAACATTAATCCACATTACACAATAATACACATTAATTAATTCAACATTAAAATGAACACATAATAATAACCGATTACATCATAGTGTGTGTGTGTGTGTGTGTGTGTGTGTGTGTGTGTGTGTGTGTGTGTGTGTGTGTGTGTGTGTGTGTGTGTGTGTGTGTGTGTGTGTAGGTCACTCACTGTCCCTCAGGTTGTGGCATGTTGTGACATAATGGGCCAACTGTCTCCTCCTAGGATTATTTTTAATTTGAGAGCTCATTAAGCTCTTTGAAGTCTGGAATTATAGAGTTGAACTTGCTAAAGTAAATCTTATTTTCTTCTTCCAATTTTTCGCATTGTAGGAGGAAGTGCATCTGCGTCTCGACCTCACCTGTCAAACAGTCACCACACGTTCTGTTTTCTTTTGGTTGCCATGATTTTTTGTATCTTCCTTTCTCGATTGCCAACAGTCACGTGACATTTCTTGCCCCGGAAGTGAGTTTCTCACTGGTTTTCTCCATAGACATTTCAAAAATCCTTGAAGCTGGAACCAAGCCACCCTGTGACTTACTGAATCGTGAGTGACCATAAAACATTTCATTTGGAGCAAAAACTAAAAATAAACATGGGGAAAAAAATCGAAAATGTGTTATTTCCCTCAATTTTTCTAAATGTCTAATGAGAAAATGAATGGGAAAGGGAAACTCACTTCCCAGTGCAAAATATATCACGTGACTGTTCAGCTCTATTGCTGGTCACTGGTGAGGATCCATCTCTGCTCTCTATCTGTGACTGTCTCTCTTTTTCTCTGTCTCCCTCTCTCCCCTCCCCACTCTTTCTCTCTCTTTCCTCTATCTCTCCTGTACTCTCTCCCCTCCCCTCTCTCTCTCTCTTTCCTCTATCTTTCTTGTACTCTCTCTCCTCCCCTCCCTGTCTCTCTCCCTCTGTCTCTCCCCCCTCTCTCTCTCTTTCCTCTATCTCTCTTGCACTCTCTCTCCTGCCCTCCCTGTCTCTCTCCCTCTGTCTCTCCCCCCTCTCTCGGTGCAGATTATTTTCTAAGGTAACGTTAGGTTAGCAGTGGGAGTGTTCAACCCACAAACCATATTTGGAAGTTCAATTTCCTTCACCAGAAAGGGAGAAGCCTCCTTTCATGCATTACAGTATTATGGTTCCACACAAGACCCGCCCTACTCTACCTGTGATTGGTTGTGTTTAGACATTACATGAGGAGTTGGTTGGGTTTAGGCATGAGTGATGATTGGTTCTGGTTAGGGTAAGAATATCAACGTAAGCCAGGGGTGACTTTTTTGACAACATTTTTTGAATAGGGGCCAGATTAGATAATTCATCTGAAAACATTACTGTAGTTCTTCTGCCTGTGTTGTTCCTACTTGGTGCTTGTCTACAAACTGTATGATAGTGCTGTCATTGTTAGGTGAATGGTAAAATGCAAATAGTGAACTTGTTTGATTAAAGGACGGCTTTCCCCTGGGGATTGGGGAATATGAATATATATTAAATCTCACGCCCCTAAGGTTTTCGAATCCGTTGAAATTTTTGAAATTGCTTGTTCACAGCCAGAGATATCAACCGAAATCCACTCTGTGTGTGTGTGTGTGTGGGGGGGGGGGGGGTGGGGGGTGGAGGGGAGGGGCGGGTGCGGGGACCCGAAATCCTACATTTCCCACAATGCACTGGGCTCGCGTGGCCTTCGTTTCCACGCCCACCCCTCAGGCATTTGGCTGATATCAAACTCCAGTAGGTGGCGGTAATGCACATATATGCTTGCCAACCGCCATAAAAGTCAAAGAAGAAGAAGAAGAAGAAGGCTTCGACATAAAAAGATTTAGAAGAACAAGAAAAAAAAAAAAAATTTGCCTCCAAATTGCACCAAATTTAAATGGTAGTATATATGTCGGGAGATGTCTTCATAAAAAAGAAATTCATGCATTTTAAGGCATTTTCGTAGGAGTTACGCGCATCTGATGTTGTAACTATTTCATGTAAAAATGTGTAAAAACGGGTACATTGCTCAGCGTTGATTTCGTTACTTCAACGCACTACTACTAGATGTAAAATTTGACGAGCTTTCCAATGCCGCCAGTCCCGTGTCTGTACGTGCTTCCGTTCCCAAGATATGGTCTCTTTGCAAGGAGCTATGGAAAGCTAACCTAGCTCGGGGGTTAATGTCATATGAGCTGGCTCCTCGGGGGTTGATGTCGTATGAGCTGGCACATCTGGGGTTAATTTCATATGAGCGGCACCTCGGGGGTTAATGTTGTATGACCTGGTAGCTCAGTGGTTAATGTCATATGAGCTGGTGCCTCGGGGGTTAATGTCATATGAGCTGGCACCTCTGGGGTTAATTTCATATGTGCGGCGCCTCGGGGGTTAATGTTGTATTAGCTGGTACCTGGAGGGTTAATGTTGTATGAGCTGGCATCTCTGGGGATAATGCCGTATGAGCTGGCACCTCTGGGGTTAATTTTATATGAGCGGCACCTCAGGGGTTAATGTTGTATGAGCTGGTACTTCAGGGGTTAATGTCATATGAGCTGGCGCCTCGGTGGTTAATGTTGTATCAGCTGGTACCTCTGGGGTTAATTTCATATGAGCGACGCCTCGGGGGTTAATGTTGTATGAGCTGGCACCTCCGGGGTTAATTTCATATGAGCAGTGCCTCTGGGGTTAATGTGGTATGAGCTGGCGCCTCGGGGGTTAATGTTGTACGAGCTGGCACCACAGGGGTTAAATTTGTATGAGCTGGCGCATCAGGGTTAATGTGGTATGAGCTGGCACCTCGGGGGTTAATGTTGTATGAGCTGGCGCCTCGGGGGTTAATGTCATATAAGTTGCCGTCTCTGGGGATAATGTTGTACGAGCTGGAGCCTCAGGGGTAAATGTGGTATGAGCTGGTGCCTCGGGGGTTAATGTCATATGAGGTGCCTCGCGGGTTAATGTATAAGGGTTAGGGGGTTAATGCCATATGAGCTGGCAACCTTGGGAGTTAATGTGGGTGTCTGTGTGGGTGGGGGTGGTAATTGGTCCGATGTCACAATCATGACATTAGGCCTGCCCAGTAATGTAACTCATACCTCAACTCAACCTGTGCATTCTGGTGAGTTACCCCCTTTTTGCGTTGCAGGGCAGAGCATTCAGAGTGCAGTCAAACCAAACCAAACAACCGTAACTGATGTTACCTTAGTCTTGCTTGGCTTTTCTAGGGCTTTTGGAAGTTACTGTAAATATGACCGCCTATTTTCTCCAAAAAACAACACAATTGACTCAAGATATTTTTCCACATGACAAAGCAGATCTTCAATGTTCCAAAAATGACAAAAACTCATTTTTGCCAAAAATTGAGTTACCCCCTTTTAGCTTTGCAGGGCAGAGGCTAGGCGGTGGAAAAATATGGCTGCCTTTTGTTTTTCTTCAAGACCTCTGAAGGGGCATGGAGGACCTCTAGAGGCGGGACCATGGCCCACAACAATTGTAGTTCATAGGTGCTCGACTTCCCCAAGGCGGACTTGGGCCAGATGACTCGGCTGGCCCAAAAAATATGTGAGAGATGGTTGATATCTCTGGCAGTGAACAAGCAATTTCAAAAATTTCAACGGATTCGAAAACCTTAGGGGCGTGAGATTTAATATCTATTCATATTCCCCACGGTAAAGCTGTCCTTTAACCATACTGTGTGGAGGGCCAGGGAGAGACAAGCCAAAGGGCCACGGGCCACTTAGAATCGGTCGACGGGGCGCATGGACTTTGGACATGCCTGATAGCCAATCAGAGGCAGAGTAGGGTATTCAGGTGCAGAGTGGTGGGTACCCTGTAGTTACTGGCTAAATTTACTTCTTGTACCCCGTAGTTACACTATAAGTACAGGTGTGGTACCCCGTAATTACCCTATAAGTACAGATCTTGGTACCTTGTAGTTACATGCTAAATTCACTTCTTGTTACACTATAAGTACAGTGTGGTACCCCGTAATTACCCTATAAGTACAGATCTTGTTACCATGTAGTTACAGGCTAAATTCACATTGTGTACCCCGTAGTTACGCTATAAGTACAGGGGTGGTACCCTGTACTTTGCCTGTAAGTACAGAATCGGTCCCCTGCTTTAGAATACAGCCCGCGCATCTGTAGTTACACTGTAGTTACTATGTAAGTGTGGGCGAATTGACACAGCTTCAGAATACAGCCCGCAACCCCGTAGTTACCCTGTAAGTACAGGTGTGGTACCCCGTAATTACCCTATATGTACAGATCTTGTTACCCTGTAGTTACAGGCTAAATTCACTTCTTCTTCCACTATAAGTACAGTGGTACCCCATAATTACCCTATAAGTACAGATCTTGTTACCCTGTAGTTACAGGCTAAATTCACTTCTTGTACCCCATAGTTACACTATAAGTACAGATGTGGTACCCCGTAATTACCCTATAAGTACAGATCTTGTTACCCTGCAGTTACATGGTTATTTGCGGGCTATATTCTAAAGTGTTACCAAAATAACACCCACCTCTCCCAAAGAGGAAGAGGTGGTAAACAGGACATTTAGAGGCACTGAGAAGCAGGAGTTACATTACTAGACAGCAGAGGTGGGGTTGGAGGTAAAAGGAAAACTGCAGGTATACATGAAAATAATTAAATAACACAGATAAATAACAGATTCAGTGTATTTATACATGTCATAACAACTTTTATTATGTGTGTGTGTGTGTGTGTGTGTGTGTGTGTGTGTGTGTGTGTGTTTGTGTTTGTGTGTGTGTGTGTGTGTGTGTGTGTGTGTGTGTGGGGGTGTATGTGTGTGTGTGTATGTACATGTATGTGTATGTGTATGTGTATGTGTATGTGTATGTGTATGTGTATGTATGTAGCTATGTGTGTGTGTGTGTGTGTGTGTGTGTGTGTGTGTGTGTGTGTGTGTGTGTGTGTGTGTGTGTGTGTGTGTGTGTAAAGTTGGCCCTTTGTTGGAGTTTCAGTGAGGAGGCAGGAGGCAGATGAAAGCATTTAAAAGGCTTGGTGAGGGTATTTTTTGCAGTAAAGCTTGTACAGGTGCTACCAGCCCCAGCAGGTGCTACCAGCCCCACCAGCATAACCCAACAACAACGCATCTCCCACACACAAGTCATGCTTTAACCCTCTTCCCAGGTAATAACACTGATTGAGACAATTGGGACAAACTATATTGACAGGGGAGCTCCAACAAAGACACAAAGAAACACATTTACACATATATATATACATACATACATACATACATACATACATACATACATACATACATACCAGTATATTATTTACAATTTCCTATATCTATATCCAATATCTATATCCAATCATGAAGAACTATTAATTGTTAACATAACCTATCATATAACTCCCTTTTAACATGCTATCCCCCCTTCAATGTAGCAGTGGGAGGATCCAGGATAATAGACATGTGAGCAGCAATCAGTAGCAACTTGTAGCAGCTAAGCATGATTGCTTTAGGCCTTCAACAATTGACCCAATTGTTGTCTCCTGCCTTGTGTAGGAATGAATGGCTGCCACAGTGCCACTGCAAGCTAGTGAGTCCTCCTATGAGATACAAACACAGAGTTAATGCGCAAGCACGACAATATACTGTGAGGGAGGTGAGGGAACTCCGTCACAGTGTGTGTATATATATATATATATATATAGGGTTGAAAATACAATGCTTCAGCATGCGCTGGGACGCGTCATCAGTGATGTTACCTGGGGTCGTAAGGTGTTTCGGGTCTATCGAACATCATACACCCTCGCCCAGTAGACCCAGCCGAGGCCGATTAAGACCCCGACTCGCGTCCCAGAAGCAGCCGCTCACGGATCAGCCTTCCTACTCTGTCTGCAGCGTTGCCCACGGAAGGGTTGATCATGCCCAATCCGCTGCAATAGAGCTAGTGCTACACCGCAGTATTGAAAGACCCTTCGGTGCATGGAGGGCTAAGGCTCTGTGGGTTTCTCCCGGCCGCGCTCCTCCTTCGTCTCACCAGACCTCCAAAAGGCAATCCTACTATGCCGCACCATAGACAAAGAGGATGCCTCTAGGAGGCCTGTGCGCTGCACGTCATTCGCCTGCGGCGAGCACCTCACTCTAGCCTGAAGGACCCCAGGCCACGCCGATCTTTATACAGCTTTTCAGGAGGCTAATCCGTAGCGTTTGTGGATTTCTCCCTCACGAGAGAGCCAGGATGGGGTGCTAACCCATCCCGTACCGGGTGCCGTCTCTCCGGCCGTCAACTGTCTCTCCAGCTTGTCACCAATCTATACTTGGTTGTCACCTAGACTATTCCTAAGTGTCACTGGCCATGGGAGCCATACACATACGGTTGAAAATACAATGCTTCAGCATGCGCTGGGACGCGTCATCAGTGATGTTACCTGGGGTCGTAAGGTGTTTCGGGTCTATCGAACATCATACACCCTCGCCCAGTAGACCCAGCCGAGGCCGATTAAGACCCCGACTCGCGTCCCAGAAGCAGCCGCTCACGGATCAGCCTTCCTACTCTGTCTGCAGCGTTGCCCACGGAAGGGTTGATCATGCCCAATCCGCTGCAATAGAGCTAGTGCTACACCGCAGCATTGAAAGACCATTCGGTGCATGGAGGGCTAAGGCTCTGTGGGTTTCTCCCGGCCGCGTTCCTCCTTCGTCTCACCAGACCTCCAAAAGGCAATCCTACTATGCCGCACCATAGACAAAGAGGATGCCTCTAGGAGGCCTGTGCGCTGCACGTCATTCGCCTGCGGCGAGCACCTCGCTCTAGCCTGAAGGACCCCAGGCCGCGCCGATCTTTATACAGCTTTTCAGGAGGCTAATCATATATATATATATATATATATATATATATGTAGCCTGTGTGTGTGTGTGTGTGTGTGTGTGTGTGTGTGTGTGTGTGTGTGTGTGTGTGTGTGTGTGTGTGTGTGAAATCCGAGACTCTGAAGGAAGAATGAGTGACGAGTCTCGCGCTAACTAGCTGGCTGCTAGCTGGCCGCTAGCTACTTTTAGGTGATCGCTCGCCTCAAACTCGATTCTTCGGTGATATTTTAATTCTGTTTTACACAAGGCGCAAACTACGGCTCTTGACTTATCCACTGTGCCATTTGGGAAGTAAAACGAGCCATTTAAAAGCGTATTGCTGTCATTCTCGCCTGCACAAGCAGGAGACAGGAAACCGAACTGCTTGACTACAAGTACGGGTGCGCAAAGGGACAAAATAGCGGCATGCGCTTAACGCGATTAAAACAAAATAACGCGTTATGATCGGCGCGCGTTAACGCGCGATTAACGCGTTAACGCTGACAGCCCTAATAATTTTATATATTATATAATTATATATAGCGTGATGTCACTTGCCACCCAGAAATGTATGAGTTGTGCCAAACAAACATTAATATCTCAAAAACTATACATGACATCGCTTATATTTTGACATTCTGAGTGAGAGCAGAGCCCTATACTACAAAGCTATCTTAACAGATCCGCGATCCGCGATAAGTCCCTTTGATCTGGTTTGACTGAACAGGATCAAAGCTATCTAGTTTAAGGATACTACAACGCTGGTTTTCTACTCGATAACTGAAGCTGGATTTATCTGGGATCTGCCTGTGCACGCGCACGTTTTTCGCTCGTGCACAGGCGCGCGTCCACGCGAAAGAGGTGCGCTAGCCAATCACATTATGAACAGCTGAGTGCCACGGGCAGGCACACCCATTTCCTCGTTCAATGAAAGCGCAGTGTGATCAGAGTTTTTAGCGGATATTTAATGTAGCCTATGTCAGAATGAAAATCCGCGTTGGATATAGTTTGCTGAAGGACCGTCTAAAGCTGCCGCTTGTATTCACATCAGTCATTTGATTTACTTTGATCAGCGATTTCTGTCTCCTACAGCAGATTTTTGCGAGTGTAAATGTAAATGTGTAATCTCAGTCTATAAATTTCCACAATCTGTAAGCCTATTTAGACCATAGATTTAGAAACGCATGCTCAATGAATAATGATCTCTATCACTCATTATGTGTGTGGTTGCACTGATCGAATAATAAAATAATGATATCCTAATATAAAAGAGAAAACTGCTGAACTGAATTGAGACGATGCGGGCATAGTCTTCATTGATAAAAACTAGCCTATTTTGTGGTCACATATATAGGCTATTGTCAGCAGAGTCGCATCTCTCCATATTTCATATAATGATGCTGGAAATATGAAGTTCAATCACATCATACAGGCCAAAAGCAACACAGTTGCAGCTGCAAAATGCAGGAGTAGCCTAGATATGAATCATCTTAATATGGGATCGCCTGTATGCAGGTGATCCCATATTAAATTGCTTAGATGTAGTAGGCTATTCTAGCATGTAGGCTGTGACCATTTAAATTCCAACCCAACGTCAGTCTCAGCTCCGTTGCGCACATGGCTCCGTGCGCTTTGGAGACGTTTATGTAACCTTTTTATGCCGGTTTAGTGATATTTCTCCACTCACTATTCAGCTGCAATCGATCAGCGGGGTCAAACAACGTATCTAGGCAACTTGAGAGCACAAAAATTAATATATAAAAATATATTCCAAAGTGGTAAGTAGGGCTTAATTAAAATGTAGCCTGCAACAAGTGAAAGGCTTTAGTCCTTGATTAATTCAACATTACAATTCGTGCTCCTTCCTCGATGGGAAACTC
Organism: Poromitra crassiceps; assembly: GCF_964638095.1. Lineage (NCBI taxonomy): Eukaryota > Metazoa > Chordata > Actinopteri > Beryciformes > Melamphaidae > Poromitra > Poromitra crassiceps. The sequence continues at coordinate 65,027,107 of NC_139626.1, read as the reverse complement.
GTCCAGAAAGGGGTTGGCCATTTTTCCAAACTGCTGATTCGTTTGGTTCGTGGGCGGTGTATTTAAGGTCTAATCTTATCCTTGCAACTTAACCTGCTGCGGACCAGGTTAAGTGTGAAGCATAAGTTGCTATGGAAATATATGTCGGTAAGAACTTAACTTGCTTTGTAGTACGGCTAAACCAGGTTTAAACCCAAACTTATCAGGATCAACCTAAATCTTGCTTTGTAGTACAGGCCTCTGGTTAAGTGTGAAGCATATTGCTATGGAAATATATGTCGGTAAGAAGTTAACTAGCTTCGTAGCATGGCCAAACCAGGGTTAAACCTGAAGTTACCTCGCTAAACCACTAATCTTGCTTTGTAGTACAGGCCTCAGAAGTAGCTCAAGAGTTTGATGTATAATATATGCGTGTAGTGTTAACGTTGTGTGAACTGTCGCAGTTTTTAAAATGTAAACAGAGTTAGCTGGCTAGAGTCAGACAATCAAGCCTCGCGCCACTTGGGCTCCATAGGGTTCCATTGCCGTTGCCACCCAGTGACGCGGTTTGTTTACCAAAATGCTGCTCGGCTGATCCCTCGTATATACTGTATGATCATAAACCCTTGAATATAAACATTTCATTGAAATTGATTGAGAAGTGTTCTTTATCCTGAAAAATCACAGCTCCCCTGTTCACATAAACGTTTTATTACATGGCAAGTTCATGTGCTTTTTCTTAGTTTCTGTTTCCCTGCTTTTTCATTCCGTAGCCTCTATGGAGCACAGCAACATATAAACAAAGCTTAGCCTACTGTACTGAAAAATATAAACAAAGCTTAGCCCCTCCTTTCTCTGTCCCTCTCTCTGTTTCTCTCTCCCTCGCTCTCTTTTCTTTCTTCTCTCTCTCCTTCTCTAATACTTAAATAATATATATAAATCTATAAATGTTTCTTTCTCTCCATTTCACTTTCTTTCTCTTTCCTCTCTCTGTTTCTCTCTCTCTCTCTCTCTCTCTCTGCCTCTGTTTCTCTCTCTTTCTCTCTCTCTCTGTTTCTCTCTCTCCCTCTGTTTCTCTCTCTCCCTCTGTTTCTCTCTGTTTCGCTCTCTCTCTCTCTCTCTCTTTGTCTGTCTCTGTCTCTCTGTGTCTCTCTCTCTCTCTCTCTCTCTCTCTCTCTGCGCAGAGTCATTTCTTCACCAAAAGGTAACGTTAGGTCAGCAGCAGCAGGAAGTGTTCTTCAGCCCACAATCCATATTTGGACATTCAACTTCCTGCAGCACAAATGTTTTTTGCCAACTAGAAAAAAGAAAAGAGGAACTTGAGAAGAAGCCTCCTCCCCTCTCTGGGTTGGTTCATTTCCTTGTTCAGTGTGACGCAGATAACCTTCTCCGGCTAAAGGTATTGTAACAAGAGTTTATTGACAGCTTCCAGTCAGTCTTACTTTCCTGACTCTTATCAGCAGATCTTTAGTGCATGTTACTGCCTGCCATTAGCTGTTATTTAAACTAGGACGGGGGGAAATCTACACGCAGCTGTTAAAGTTGTGGCTGTTTGTCTGATGTTTAGGCCCAAAACAGGCAGAAACAATATGTCACTCTTCTAACGGTTTTCCAACATGTGTTTTCATGTTCATATATAAAGTGTAAAGTAGTTAGTTAGTAATTAGCTGTGTTGGTTTCTGCCTGCAGGTTTGAGGGAAAAACCTTGTTCTGTTTTACTCTCACTAGCAGACAGTGATGCTAATGGAGCCTAGTGGTGATGCTAACATGAGGCTTTTGGACCATTTCTTAAGTAAAAAAAAGGGTAACCCTTTATTTTACAGGTACCCTAGTTAGATATGACCTATTTGTAATTACACATGAACACCAAATGTAATTACACAGTAATTACCAATAGTTATAAATTAAGTTCATATGTAGTTACATTGTAACAGACCTGTAAAATGGAGTGAGTCTGTTCAACTGTAGTTAATTTCTGCAGTGTGGCTGTGTCAGCCCCCCCCCCCCCCCCCCCCACACACACACACACACACAAGCTGTAAATGGCTCATGTGACTATTTATATTTTTAATATATTTATTATTTATTTATTTATTATTATTATATTATTCATTTTTGTATGGGAATCTGGACAAAATCATATCTACAACTAACAAAGTATAAATATGTTCCCCAAGTCTCTGTTTATAATAACAAAGCTATGAAGTGACAACTACATCTGACTGACATACAGTTATCCTTTCAAACTCGACCATGAAATGTGGAAAGCCCTCGTGGCTGAGTGGTTAAAGCTGCCTGCTTTGCAATCAGAAGTTCAGTGGTTCGAATCCACCTGGGTATACGGTACCATGTAACTACATATGACCTACAGTTGAATAGACTCACTCCACTTTACAGGTCTGGTAACATTTAACTACATATGAACTACAGTTGAACAGACTCACTCCACTTTACAGGTCCGGTTCCATGTACCTACATATGAACTACAGTTGAATAGACTCACTCCACTTTACAGGTCTGTTACAATGTACCTACATATGAACTACAGTTGAATAGACTCACTCCACTTTACAGGTCTGTTACAATGTACCTACATATGAACTACAGTTGAATAGACTCACTCCACTTTACAGGTCCGTTACAATGTAACTACATCCCCCCTATTGCCTATGGCTACGCTATGTAACCCTAGTTCTGCATGAGTATATATACAGAGTACAGTAGTAGGGTCACTTCTGGGGCTGGGCTGCGAGCAGCACGGCCTGGTAACGTGTTCAGTCATGATGCTTCATCAACAATATTGTGGAAACTCTATTTTAATGTAACACTGACTTCCTGTTTTCAACTAAGGCCTAAGAGCTGAGGAAGCAAATTACAACATGAAGCAATATGTTAAGTAGAATAACTAACAACATGAAGTGCAAAGTAAAACTGTTATCACAAGACAGTAAAATATCTTGCTAAAATGGAAGAGGAATTTCCTGTCACATGCTCCACCTCAGTAAGAGACTGGTTTGAGGTCAAATCAAAAAGTGGCTTTCTCTATCGAATGCGCTCTTCATTTACTCTCTCTGCTAGACTCACCCTGGTTAAAATGACAGTTCTTCCCATGCTTGACTATGGTGACACCATTTTTCGATCTACCTGCAAAACTACTCTGCAAAAGCTAGATGTTATCTATCACTCTGCCATCCGTTTCACTACTAATGCCCCTTTCAGAACTCACCACTGCACTTTATATTCCTCTGTAAACTGGCCATCCTTGCACACCCATCGTGAAATACACGGGTTCATGCTAATCTACAAAACTCTCCTAGGTCTGTCACTACCTGTGTAGTTTGCTGCAAATTGCACCTGCTGCCTACAACACCCGTTCTGCTAACCTCATCCTGTTGAAAATCCCCAAAACTCATTCTGTAATCGGTCATTCGTCATTTCATTCTGCCATGCCCACAGACTGGAATGGATTACAAAAAAGACTAAAACTGGTAAATTTAATCTCCAAGTCAGCTTTCAAGGACTCCATCATGGACATATTCACTGACACATGCAACTGCTTCCTAAACTAACTCTTATCCGCTGCCTGTCTGCTCCAACCGTTTGTTTTATTTGCTCTGTCTGTCTGCTATGTTTTTAACTGTGTTTTAACTTTTGTTTTAATATGTTCTAAGTAACTTTGTATTTATTTTATCCCCTACCCCCTATCCCTCAAAAGGCTGTGCCTTCTGCCAGGTCGCCAATGTAAATAAGAATTTGTTCTTAATGACTTACCTGGTTAAATAAAGGTTAAAGAAAAAAAGAAAAAGATATTACAGCTGTGATGTGACGTCAGACAGAGACATCTACTCTCTTATTCTCGCTCTGTGACTGAATTTTAAAGTGATCTGAATTTCTCCTGTATGCATCTGTACATGTCTGTGTGCTGCTCTGCTGGTTAGTTCCCTGTAGATGATGTGGGTAATGTTTCCATCTAATGGACAAACAGTGGAACTACATCAGCTGATCTGTGGTTTCTGGCTTCAGGTTAGAGCGGTTGCCTGTCGCACACACAGGCTAGAGTGACTAGACTTCTTAACTTCCCCTGAAGTTCTGAGGCCGCACCCTCATATCAAATGTTCACAGAACCAGAGATGAGAAAAGTACACACATTCTTTACTTAGTTATAGTACAGTTAGGCTACTTGTGTAAAAAAAGAGGTAGGCTACAAGTAGAAGTAGGCTACTGATTCAACTTGTTTACTCAAGTAAAAGTAAAAAAGTACAGGCTCATAAAGCATAAAAGTAAAACAAACTTTCTACTGGGTGTTTCTGTGCAAAGCTCACTGAAACTCACATATCTTCTTCTATATAATTTCTGTTTAAATATTAAATATTAAATATTAACTTGTTCAACTTTTTCAAGTGTCTGTGTAAAGTTATCCGGTATGCAAGTGTAGTGATGTGCACAGACATTTTGGGGGGCAGGTGCTCAACAGCCAAAAAAGGGCACCTCTCTCATAATTATTTATTTATAAAAACATAACATACAGTCTCAGATTAACACAGTGAGGTGCCCCTGGGTGACCACACTTGAAGTGCTCCCCTCCTTCTACATGTAAAAAAAAAAAAACATGTTAAAAAAATATAAATGTACTGGCAATAAAGACAGCAGATTTACATGAACTTATTGCTAAAGAACAGGCTCAACACAGACAGAAACATGTAAGCTACAATGTGTTTATTCTCATCTGAAGTTCCATGGCGAATTTGTTCAACTTGAAAAGCAAACTTCCTGTGGTGTAAAGTTCACATCTTCATCAGGTTCGGTGGATTCGTTCTTTGGACTTCCTTGTCCGTCTTCATATCAGATGCTTCATGGTTCAAACGTTCAAATCTTTATTATCCCTGAGGATCCATTTGTTGTACAGCCAGCAGGAACATAACCATCATCAGACAAACCCTAATAGGTAACACATTACAAGTTAGCAAGACGGTTGGTACCAATGGATGCATTCGGTCCGTTCTTCTAGTTTCATAATGATATCAGTATCTTCACTATAGCTTTATAAACGTCTTCTAGTTTCATGATATCAGTATCTTCACTATAGCTTTATAAACAGTCTTCTAGTTTCATAATGATATCAGTATCTTCACTATAGCTTTATAAACGTCTTCTAGTTTCATGATATCAGTATCTTCACTATAGCTTTATAAACAGTCTTATAGTTTCATAATGATATCAGTATCTTCACTATAGCTTTATAAACAGTCTTATAGTTTCATAATGATATCAGTATCGTCACTATAGCTTTATAAACAGTCTTATAGTTTCATAATGATATCAGTATCTTCACTATAGCTTTATAAACGGTCTTCTAGTTTCATAATGATATCAGTATCTTCACTATAGCTTTATAAATGGTCTTCTAGTTTCATAATGATATCAGTATCTTCACTATAGCTTTATAAACAGTCTTCTAGTTTCATAATGATATCAGTATCTTCACTATAGCTTTATAAACAGTCTTCTAGTTTCATAATGATATCAGTATCTTCACTATAGCTTTATAAACAGTCTTCTAGTTTCATAATGATATCAGTATCTTCACTATAGCTTTATAAACAGTCTTATAGTTTCATAATGATATCAGTATCTTCACTATAGCTTTATAAACGGTCTTCTAGTTTCATAATGATATCAGTATCTTCACTATAGCTTTATAAACAGTCTTCTAGTTTCATAATGATATCAGTATCTTCACTATAGCTTTATAAACGGTCTTCTAGTTTCATAATGATATCAGTATCTTCACTATAGCTTTATAAACAGTCTTCTAGTTTCATAATGATATCAGTATCTTCACTATAGCTTTATAAACGGTCTTCTAGTTTCATAATGATATCAGTATCTTCACTATAGTTTTATAAACAGTCTTCTAGTTTCATAATGATATCAGTATCTTCACTATAGCTTTATAAACAGTCTTCTAGTTTCATAATTATATCAGTATCTTCACTATAGTTTTATAAACGGTCTTCTAGTTTCATGATGATATCAGTATCTTCACTATAGCTTTATAAATGGTCTTCTAGTTTCATGATGATATCAGTATCTTCACTATAGCTTTATAAACGGTCTTCTAGTTTCATAATGATATCAGTATCTTCACTATAGCTTTATAAACGGTCTTCTAGTTTCATGATGATATCAGTATCTTCACTATAGCTTTATAAACAGTCTTATAGTTTCATAATGATATCAGTATCTTCACTATAGCTTTATAAATGGTCTTCTAGTTTCATAATGATATCAGTATCTTCACTATAGCTTTATAAATGGTCTTCTAGTTTCATAATGATATCAGTATCTTCACTATAGCTTTATAAACAGTCTTCTAGTTTCATAATGATATCAGTATCTTCACTATAGCTTTATAAATGGTCTTCTAGTTTCATAATGATATCAGTATCTTCACTATAGCTTTATAAACAGTCTTATAGTTTCATAATGATATCAGTATCTTCACTATAGCTTTATAAACGGTCTTCTAGTTTCATAATGATATCAGTATCTTCACTATAGCTTTATAAACAGTCTTCTAGTTTCATAATGATATCAGTATCTTCACTATAGCTTTATAAACAGTCTTCTAGTTTCATAATGATATCAGTATCTTCACTATAGCTTTATAAACGGTCTTCTAGTTTCATAATGATATCAGTATCTTCACTATAGCTTTATAAACGGTCTTCTAGTTTCATGATGATATCAGTATCTTCACTATAGCTTTATAAACAGTCTTCTAGTTTCATAATGATATCAGTATCTTCACTATAGCTTTATAAACAGTCTTCTAGTTTCATAATGATATCAGTATCTTCACTATAGCTTTATAAACAGTCTTCTAGTTTCATAATGATATCAGTATCTTCACTATAGCTTTATAGAGCAGCCTGTAGTCACACCACTAATCAGACCCCAGCAGACTACTCAAAGTGTTCTACGTGTCGAGCAGCCTGTGAATGTTCTAGGTGCCGAGCAGCCTGCAAGTGTTCCGGGTGCCGAGCAGCCCGTAATCTCCCCACTAATCCAGACCCCAGTGGACTACTCGAAGTGTTCTAGGTGTCGAGCAGCCTGCAAGTGTTCCAGGTGCTGAGCAGCCTGTAGTCAGGGGGGGGGCTCAATCCAAATCTCAAAACCGAGGGGGCTCAATCCAAATCTCAACACTGAGGCAGCATCACTAATTCAGACCTCAATAGACGACTCGAAGTGTTCTAGGTGTCGAGCAGCCTGCAAGTGTTCCAGGTGCCGAGCAGCCTGTAGTCACATAACTAATTCAGCAAGACCTCAGCAGATGACTCGAAGTGTTCTAGGTGCCGAGCAGCCTGCAAGTGTTCTAGGTGCCGAGCAGCCTGTAGTCAGTCAGTTTGGGGGGGGGTTCAATGCCGAACCATGCCAACGCCGAATTATGCCGGACTGGTCGATCATCCCGCGCCCGCGCATCGCAGCAGCCTCGCCCGGCGATGGTTCCGTAAGTCGCCGTGCTGCCGAGCCAACCGGTCGGCGACAAGCGTCGCCTTCCGCTCAGCGCCCGCTGTATCGCGAGGCGAGCAGACCGGTTGGCCTTTCAGGCTTCTCTCTTTTGGGGGGTTCTCCGAGCACATGCCCTCCCGCCTCAAGAAGAGAGGCATCTTGCCACGGAGTCACTACGCCAAAGAATCAGTTGCCATGCTGCCACGCCATCAGAATTAATGCCATACCGCTTCAGGCCATGAATCCTATCGCCATGCCATACTTTAATAAAGCTTGCTGATTAACCTTACCCTCTGGTCTCTCATGATTGAAATGATGGTCTCGACCTAGTTTCAAGATGAAGACCAGACACGCTGCCTCACGCCACATGTAATCTAGAGACATAGCGACCTCGGCATCACATGTAATCCTAGCGTGACGACAAGTGCAGTAATCCCAGAGTGACGTCGTTAATGTCATCAGTGCCGAGGCCATGACGTGGCAGTATTTATAGCCACGCCGGGCGCACCACAGTAAATGGTCTTCTAGTTTCATAATGATATCAGTATCTTCACTATAGCTTTATAAATGGTCTTCTAGTTTCATAATGATATCAGTATCTTCACTATAGCTTTATAAACTGTCTTCTAGTTTCATAATGATATCAGTATCTTCACTATAGCTTTATAAACAGTCTTCTAGTTTCATAATGATATCAGTATCTTCACTATAGCTTTATAAATGGTATTCTAGTTTCATAATGATATCAGTATCTTCACTATAGCTTTATAAACAGTCTTCTAGTTTCATAATGATATCAGTATCTTCACTATAGCTTTATAAACGGTCTTCTAGTTTCATAATGATATCAGTATCTTCACTATAGCTTTATAAACAGTCTTATAGTTTCATAATGATATCAGTATCGTCACTATAGCTTTATAAATGGTCTTCTAGTTTCATAATGATATCAGTATCTTCACTATAGCTTTATAAACAGTCTTCTAGTTTCATAATGATATCAGTATCTTCACTATAGCTTTATAAACAGTCTTCTAGTTTCATAATGATATCAGTATCTTCACTATAGCTTTATAAATGGTCTTCTAGTTTCATAATGATATCAGTATCATCACTATAGCTTTATAAATGGTCTTCTAGTTTCATAATGATATCAGTATCTTCACTATAGCTTTATAAACGGTCTTCTAGTTTCATAATGATATCAGTATCGTCACTATAGCTTTATAAATGGTCTTCTAGTTTCATAATGATATCAGTATCTTCACTATAGCTTTATAAACAGTCTTCTAGTTTCATAATGATATCAGTATCTTCACTATAGCTTTATAAACGGTCTTCTAGTTTCATAATGATATCAGTATCGTCACTATAGTTTTATAAATGGTCTTCTAGTTTCATAATGATATCAGTATCTTCACTATAGCTTTATAAACAGTCTTCTAGTTTCATAATGATATCAGTATCTTCACTATAGCTTTATAAACGGTCTTCTAGTTTCATGATGATATCAGTATCTTCACTATAGTTTTATAAATGGTCTTCTAGTTTCATAATGATATCAGTATCTTCACTACAGCTTTATAAACAGTCTTCTAGTTTCATAATGATATCAGTATCTTCACTATAGCTTTATAAACAGTCTTCTAGTTTCATAATGATATCAGTATCTTCACTATAGTTTTATAAATGGTCTTCTAGTTTCATAATGATATCAGTATCTTCACTACAGCTTTATAAACAGTCTTCTAGTTTCATAATGATATCAGTATCTTCACTATAGCTTTATAAACAGTCTTCTAGTTTCATAATGATATCAGTATCTTCACTATAGCTTTATAAACAGTCTTCTAGTTTCATAATGATATCAGTATCTTCACTATAGCTTTATAAACGGTCTTCTAGTTTCATAATGATATCAGTATCTTCACTATAGTTTTATAAACGGTCTTCTAGTTTCATAATGATATCAGTATCTTCACTATAGCTTTATAAACGGTCTTCTAGTTTCATAATGATATCAGTATCGTCACTATAGCTTTATAAACAGTCTTCTAGTTTCATAATGATATCAGTATCTTCACTATAGCTTTATAAACAGTCTTCTAGTTTCATAATGATATCAGTATCTTCACTATAGCTTTATAAACAGTCTTATAGTTTCATAATGATATCAGTATCTTCACTATAGCTTTATAAACGGTCTTCTAGTTTCATAATGATATCAGTATCTTCACTATAGCTTTATAAACGGTCTTCTAGTTTCATAATGATATCAGTATCTTCACTATAGCTTTATAAACGGTCTTCTAGTTTCATAATGATATCAGTATCTTCACTATAGCTTTATAAACGGTCTTCTAGTTTCATAATGATATCAGTATCTTCACTATAGCTTTATAAACGGTCTTCTAGTTTCATAATGATATCAGTATCTTCACTATAGCTTTATAAACAGTCTTCTAGTTTCATAATGATATCAGTATCTTCACTATAGCTTTATAAATGGTCTTCTAGTTTCATAATGATATCAGTATCTTCACTATAGCTTTATAAACGGTCTTCTAGTTTCATAATGATATCAGTATCTTCACTATAGCTTTATAAACGGTCTTCTAGTTTCATAATTATATCAGTATCTTCACTATAGCTTTATAAACAGTCTTCTAGTTTCATAATGATATCAGTATCTTCACTATAGCTTTATAAACGGTCTTCTAGTTTCATAATGATATCAGTATCTTCACTATAGCTTTATAAATGGTCTTCTAGTTTCATAATGATATCAGTATCTTCACTATAGCTTTATAAACAGTCTTCTAGTTTCATGATATCAGTATCTTCACTATAGCTTTATAAACGGTCTTCTAGTTTCATAATGATATCAGTATCTTCACTATAGCTTTATAAACAGTCTTCTAGTTTCATGATATCAGTATCTTCACTATAGCTTTATAAATGGTCTTCTAGTTTCATAATGATATCAGTATCTTCACTATAGCTTTATAAACAGTCTTCTAGTTTCATGATATCAGTATCTTCACTATAGCTTTATAAATGGTCTTCTAGTTTCATAATGATATCAGTATCTTCACTATAGCTTTATAAACAGTCTTCTAGTTTCATGATATCAGTATCTTCACTATAGCTTTATAAATGGTCTTCTAGTTTCATAATGATATCAGTATCTTTACTATAGCTTTATAAACAGTCTTCTAGTTTCATAATGATATCAGTATCTTCACTATAGCTTTATAAACAGTCTTCTAGTTTCATAATGATATCAGTATCTTCACTATAGCTTTATAAACGGTCTTCTAGTTTCATAATGATATCAGTATCTTCACTATAGCTTTATAAACGGTCTTATAGTTTCATAATGATATCAGTATCGTCACTATAGCTTTATAAATGGTCTTCTAGTTTCATAATGATATCAGTATCTTCACTATAGCTTTATAAACGGTCTTATAGTTTCATAATGATATCAGTATCGTCACTATAGCTTTATAAACGGTCTTCTAGTTTCATAATGATATCAGTATCTTCACTATAGCTTTATAAACAGTCTTCTAGTTTCATGATGATATCAGTATCTTCACTATAGCTTTATAAACATCTTCTAGTTTCATAATGATATCAGTATCTTCACTATAGCTTTATAAACAGTCTTCTAGTTTCATGATGATATCAGTATCTTCACTATAGCTTTATAAATGGTCTTCTAGTTTCATAATGATATCAGTATCTTCACTATAGCTTTATAAACGGTCTTCTAGTTTCATAATGATATCAGTATCTTCACTATAGCTTTATAAACGTCTTCTAGTTTCATAATGATATCAGTATCTTCACTATAGCTTTATAAACAGTCTTCTAGTTTCATGATGATATCAGTATCTTCACTATAGCTTTATAAATGGTCTTCTAGTTTCATAATGATATCAGTATCTTCACTATAGCTTTATAAACGGTCTTCTAGTTTCATAATGATATCAGTATCTTCACTATAGCTTTATAAACGGTCTTCTAGTTTCATAATGATATCAGTATCGTCACTATAGCTTTATAAATGGTCTTCTAGTTTCATAATGATATCAGTATCTTCACTATAGCTTTATAAACAGTCTTATAGTTTCATAATGATATCAGTATCTTCACTATAGCTTTATAAACAGTCTTCTAGTTTCATAATGATATCAGTATCTTCACTATAGCTTTATAAACGGTCTTCTAGTTTCATAATGATATCAGTATCTTCACTATAGCTTTATAAACGGTCTTCTAGTTTCATAATTATATCAGTATCTTCACTATAGCTTTATAAACAGTCTTCTAGTTTCATAATGATATCAGTATCTTCACTATAGCTTTATAAACGGTCTTCTAGTTTCATAATGATATCAGTATCTTCACTATAGCTTTATAAACAGTCTTCTAGTTTCATAATGATATCAGTATCTTCACTATAGCTTTATAGTCTTCTAGTTTCATAATGATATCAGTATCTTCACTATAGCTTTATAAACGGTCTTCTAGTTTCATAATGATATCAGTATCTTCACTATAGCTTTATAAATGGTCTTCTAGTTTCATAATGATATCAGTATCTTCACTATAGCTTTATAAACAGTCTTCTAGTTTCATAATGATATCAGTATCTTCACTATAGCTTTATAAACAGTCTTCTAGTTTCATAATGATATCAGTATCTTCACTATAGCTTTATAAACAGTCTTCTAGTTTCATAATGATATCAGTATCTTCACTATATCTTTATAAACGTCTTCTAGTTTCATAATGATATCAGTATCTTCACTATAGCTTTATAAACAGTCTTCTAGTTTCATAATGATATCAGTATCTTCACTATAGCTTTATAAACGGTCTTCTAGTTTCATAATTATATCAGTATCTTCACTATAGCTTTATAAACGGTCTTCTAGTTTCATAATTATATCAGTATCTTCACTATAGCTTTATAAACGGTCTTCTAGTTTCATAATTATATCAGTATCTTCACTATAGCTTTATAAACAGTCTTCTAGTTTCATAATGATATCAGTATCTTCACTATAGCTTTATAAACAGTCTTCTAGTTTCATAATGATATCAGTATCTTCACTATAGCTTTATAAACAGTCTTCTAGTTTCATAATGATTTCAGTATCTTCACTATAGCTTTATAAACGGTCTTCTAGTTTCATAATGATATCAGTATCTTCACTATAGCTTTATAAACAGTCTTCTAGTTTCATAATGATATCAGTATCTTCACTATAGCTTTATAAACGGTCTTCTAGTTTCATAATTATATCAGTATCTTCACTATAGCTTTATAAACGGTCTTCTAGTTTCATAATTATATCAGTATCTTCACTATAGCTTTATAAACGGTCTTCTAGTTTCATAATTATATTTCAATCAGGAGAGGCCAGTTGGTAGGATTAGACAAACTTTATTTAGCAATCGGCATGCATGGCAAATGCTTTGGCGCTTGACTCCATTGGCCAGTGGCGCTGCTCTTGAGGCAGAGGAGGGCGCCTGCATGGGCTAGGAGATCCCCCCATTGGCCAGTGGCGCTGCTTTTGAGGCAGAGGAGGGCGCCTGCATGGGCGACTCCATTGGCCAGTGGCGCTGCTCTTGAGGCAGAGGAGGGCGCCTGCATGGGCTAGGAGATCCCCCCCCCGTGGGGGATCGGGAGTCAAGACTCGTTGGTGGTGGACTGGGGAGGTGGGTGGGGCAAAACAACGCTTCGGAGGCCGGCTTCAAGGGAGATGGACTGCCGTGGGCTGCTGCTGCTATGATCGGCCAGAGAGAGAGAGGTGACGTAGAATCCTTGCTATATATATGAGGATTAACTGACGTCATGTTTGACGTCATAGCAGACGTCATACTAGGATTTTTGACCACGTTGAGATCGGATTACGCGTGAGTGGCCTTCTGCTTGAACTATGGTCTGGAGACCTCACTTCAATCAGGAGAGGCCAGTTGGTAGGATTAGACAAACTTTATTTAGCAATCGGCATGCATGGCAAATGCTTTGGCGCTTGACTCCATTGGCCAGTGGCGCTGCTCTTGAGGCAGAGGAGGGCGCCTGCATGGGCTAGGAGATCCCCCAAAAGGAAGATCTGATTACCGGAAGTTAATTGAGATCTGCAGGCGCCAGTAGTTGATTGTACTTTTCTGGCCTTCGACCTTTTAGCGACTTACAGCTATTTGCGGCTGGCGCTCCCAACTCGGTCGGGCCTTCGATCTTGATACGTTAATGTTTACTTGGTACGTGCTTATCCTGCCTTCGACCTTTTTTGCGACTTACGGCTATTTGCGGCTGGCGCTCCTAACTCGGTCGGGCACCTCGCGATAGCGCTTCCCAGCTTGGCCTACCTGGCCGCCTTGGCGCTTCGCGATTGTACTTTTCCGGCCTTCGACCTTTTTTTAGCGACTTACGTTATTTGCGGCTGGCGCTCCCAACTCGGTCGGGCCTTCGATCTTGGTACATTGATGTTTAGCTTGGCGCTTCCCGGCTTGGCCTACTTGGCTGCCTTGGCGCGACTACCCTGACTTTCTCCGGCTCTCTCTTTTTGTTTAGCTTGGCGCTTCCCGGCTTGGCCTACTTGGCTGCCTTGGCGCAACTACCCTGACTTTCTCCGGCTCTCTCTTTCTCTATCCCCCCCAAAAATTGTACTTTTCCGGCCTTCGACCTTTTTAGCGACTTACAGCTATTTGCGGCTGGCGCTCCCAACTCGGTCGGGCACCTCGCGATAGCGCTTCCCAGCTTGGCCTACCTGGCCGCCTTGGCGCCTCGCGATTGTACTTTTCCGGCCTTCGACCTTTTTAGCGACTTACAGCTATTTGCGGCTGGCGCTCCCAACTCGGTCGGGCTTACCTGACTTAAGGCGCTTCCCGGCTTGGCCTTCCTGGCCGCCATGGCGCCTTACCTGACTTAAGGCGCTTCCCGGCTTGGCCTTCCTGGCCGCCATGGCGCCTTACCTGACTTAAGGCGCTTCCCGGCTTGGCCTTCCTGGCCGCCATGGCGCCTTACCTGACTTGGCGCTTCCCAGCTTGGCCTACTTGGCCGCCTTGGCGCCTCACCATTTTAACTTGGCCTTCTTGGCCCCCTGACTTGGCCTTCTGACTGACCCTGACTTTCTCTGGCTCTCTCTCGGGGTTGACGTAGGACGACGGGACCCCCGGGCGACTCCACCCGCAAGCCGCACTCGTGCGACGGAGCGGGGAGGAAGCGCATTAAGCCCCCCGCCTCCCCCGGAAGGGGAGAGCGAGTAACGGGCACCCGGAGGCGCACGACACGAGGAGTGGAGCGCGTAGGACGACGGGACCCCCGGGCGACTCCACCCGCAAGCCGCACTCGTGCGACGGAGCGGGGAGGAAGCGCATTAAGCCCCCCGCCTCCCCCGGAAGGGGAGAGCGAGTAACGGGCACCCGGAGGCGCACGACACGAGGAGTGGAGCGCTCCCCGTGCCGCACTAATTTTCAGGTTCCGAGGTCGGATGGCGTCCGGTTACCAGACAGCCCCCTGCCCGAGGCGCCCCGTGTCAAGCCCGCCGCTCCCACTCCAGGAGACGTCGGGACAGGCCACGGGGACGAGTGCCCCGGGAGGGACCGCAGCGTCCGGTCGGATCGGCCACCCAGAGTCAGAGGTGTTCAACGCGCGCCCGCCGCCACGCAGCCTCTCCCCGGGGGGAGAGAGAGACGAGACGGACGGACGCGGCCTCGAGCCAGGCCGGGACAGAGGAGGGGGTTACCCCCCCCCAAAAATAACCGGGAGATTTACTGCGCCTTGCTGGGCACCCTGCTTTTCGGGGAGCCACCACCAACGAGACATTATTTGGCACGGACGTCCGGGACACTGTTCGTTGCCATGCTTGCCGATGAAGGGAGGAGGGTCCTTTGGGCCGCCGGTATGGCCACCCGCTCCGGGCGGATGTAGCTGGAGAATGCTGATGAAGACCGGCGGCCCGTTTGCTGGAGGGAGGCGGAGGACGCTCCTTGCACGGCGGCTGAGGTGGCCGCTCCGATCCTGAAGGAGTGGCTGGAGAAGTTCTTTGTCGGGAGGTTGCACTTCTGGAGCGTCCGCTCGAGGTGCAGGACGAACCAGGATCTTGTCATGTGGTGACGAGGTGCGATGAGGAACAGGGGAGCCGGGGGCCGGTCTGGGGCCTGAGCGGTCTTTCCCCTGATTTTGGGCTTAGCTGCAATGCTGTATGGGTCAGCAGTCATCACGTGATGAGATTGATGAGCTGAAAATAAACGATATGACACGTGGACAGGATCGCTAGCTGGAGAGGCAGACAGAATTCACCCGATGCAAGATTCTTATGATAATAGCTTCAGCGCTCTCAGCCCTTTCAGGGACAATTATTTCAGAATTACGAGCCAATAATTCATGGGAATGCAAGCATTATTAGTAGCTAGCTATTTGAATGAAAAGATACGGTGCCGGCCGGTGATGATGTCCTCAGATGGCGACCATCTTTTCCCCCCATGGGGAAGTCTGGGCAGATTCACGGTGATTGACGGGACCCGGCCTGGAGACGCACTGATGCTGAAGTGCCATAGCATCTCGGGCACTCTGGACAGACCGAAAGATCCATGGGGCAAACGGTTCATTCTGGCGGCAACCCTATAGAGCTGAAATGTAACGCTTAATGCATGGGATATAAAGACCTGGTTAATAAACAAGTAAAGAAAAACAGTGGTTTCACCGCCTTGCAAGTGCACCATAGACTGCTAGTTGCAACCATGGACCCATCATAAGATGGACTGGGCATCACACTGGTTCAGTGAAGCCGCTGCATGTTAGATCGCCGCTCTGGCGGTTGAATCCAGTGTTGGGTCACGAGGCCCGCCTCCTCATGTTAGTGGATGGGAAAATCAAAACCGAAATAATCACAGTATACGTCGGATGATTTTTTTTTTTTTTTTTTTTTTTTTTAAAGGTGGTTTGTATAATTTTTAGATAGTCATTATCATGCTAATGCCTGTGCAGGTGGTCATTTTTCTGATCAGTTTGTTTTTTAAGTAGTTATTTGACGTATAAAAAGGGATAAAAATGGGTGATTGGCGGCTGTGGCAGCCAGTCTCAAGCCGTCATTGGCTGGACAGGCTCTTCACATTATAGATCTATCGTGATAGACAAGACACGCGGCTTCATTGTTATGTAATGCTGCCTGGAGGTCGGGTGGCTCTGCTGGGTGTGTGGGGCCGGGAGATGGGCTCTTAGCCTGGGTAGTGCAGGCCTGGAGGTTGGGGTGGCTCATGGGATGAGGCCTAGTAGTACACGCGCACCGTTAGCTCATCGCTAGCGGATTAGCATCACGTACGAACGGACGTTTTATTTTTGTAGGCTATTAAAGCAACAAACGTTTTTATATGCATATCTGGGGGAAATGCTTTGACTGTGGGGATGTTCGTTCTTCACAAGCTCCTCTCTTAGTAACGATATACCAGGCGATAGACCGGGCAGCCTGGCTCGCGCACTCACTGGGCTAACGTTAAACCCAGGTGGAGCAGTGCTAGCGACCTGTTCTGTAAGGCGAGGGTGGCCATTTTCCAGGCGCTCCTGAGAGATCTGAGGTACAGGTTCATCTGTAGATTGAACGTGTCTCAGAATGTTATTATTAAGTTGCTCACTGACCTTGGGCTAAGCACTGTGAGATACCAGTCACATATGTGGAAATTCTGGTATGACTCTCTTTTATAATGTACTTTGTTCTTTTATTATGCCCTTATGTGCTTTTTTTTTTTTTTTTTTTTTTTTTTTTTTTTTTTTTTTTTTTTTGGAATTGTGTATGTGTCATCTATGGACCAAGCGTCTGCCGATAAAGGTTTGTTTGATTGATTGATTGGTTGATAACAGTGGGATTCGCAGCCTCTTGTTACATGACTAGCGTGACACTGTATTAATTATTTTAGCTTTGGTATTATTTATGGTTATGTGGTGACCCACATCGAGACACTAGGAGAGACATTCGCCAAAGGAGACTTGTGCCTTTAAGAGCGGGGGTTAAGGTTACCGTACTTCCGGTTACGGGTTAGGTCTGTTATTGCTGGTTGCTAACCGCGGTGAATGTAAACATTTATATGGATAGAAGTAAACTACCTCGACCAACCTTCGTCTACTGTCTCACTGTTTCCTAATTCCCACAGTTAAAAGAAACGCCAGGGCATTTTACTTTGAAATTTGTTAAGAACAGGAAGTGGTGTATTAAGACTGGGTAGCTTGACACGGAAAGGCGTTAGCATTCCCTGGGCCGTCTGACTTCGGTCTGGAAGTTATACAGTAAACACTCATTCTAACCTGATTCTAACTGATGCTCGGACATGCTCCGTGGTGAAGTATGCAATGTGCGGTGATAACGTCACCGTCATCAGGCAGCGACGTGACGTCTTTTACTCACGCAACCTCCCGTTTATTTACGGTTAAAGTAAAGACTTAACTGCCCGGTGATAGCAGAGGGGTCTGCGCCTGCCGTGCAACTGACCACAGCGACGTGGATGGAACGGCCTGTGATGCCTGCTTGGAGGAGAAGCCTGGGGCTGGACGCCTGAACACCCGGGACAGGAACGGCTGCTGAGCTGTGGCGCGGCCCGTCGCAGTGGCGCGCCCCGTGCCTTCTCATTGTGGCTACGTTGGCGGCCTGTGGCACGGCCGCTTCGCCGGTGTCGTCAGGCGTCTCGGAGGGCAAATACGCTCCGTGGCTGATCCGGAACGGGGTATCGTTGTTTAAGCTGTCGTCACTGTCCAGGACTGCTCTGGCTCGGGATCCGACATGCCAGGAGTGGGTGCTGATTCGGTCTGCAGATGTGGTGCAAAACAGCCGCAAAACAACGCTTCGGAGGCCGGCTTCAAGGGAGATGGACTGCCGTGGGCTGCTGCTGCTATGATCGGCCAGAGAGAGAGAGGTGACGTAGAATCCTTGCTATATATATGAGGATTAACTGACGTCATGTTTGACGTCATAGCAGACGTCATACTAGGATTTTTGACCACGTTGAGATCGGATTACGCGTGAGTGGCCTTCTGCTTGAACTATGGTCTGGAGACCTCACCAGTATCTTCACTATAGCTTTATAAACAGTCTTCTAGTTTCATAATGATATCAGTATCTTCACTATAGCTTTATAAACAGTCTTCTAGTTTCATGATGATATCAGTATCTTCACTATAGTTTTATAAACAGTCTTCTAGTTTCATAATGATATCAGTATCTTCACTATAGTTTTATAAACGGTCTTCTAGTTTCATAATTATATCAGTATCTTCACTATAGCTTTATAAACAGTCTTCTAGTTTCATAATGATATCAGTATCTTCACTATAGCTTTATAAACAGTCTTCTAGTTTCATGATGATATCAGTATCTTCACTATAGTTTTATAAACAGTCTTCTAGTTTCATAATGATATCAGTATCTTCACTATAGTTTTATAAACGGTCTTCTAGTTTCATAATGATATCAGTATCTTCACTATAGTTTTATAAACAGTCTTCTAGTTTCATGATGATATCAGTATCTTCACTATAGTTTTATAAACGGTCTTCTAGTTTCATAATTATATCAGTATCTTCACTATAGCTTTATAAACAGTCTTCTAGTTTCATGATGATATCAGTATCTTCACTATAGTTTTATAAACAGTCTTCTAGTTTCATAATGATATCAGTATCTTCACTATAGCTTTATAAACAGTCTTCCCGCCGCCTCATCATCACCTCCAACTCCTATCCTCCCCTCCTCTTAATCATCACCTCCGACTCCTATCCTCCCCTCCCCTCCTCTTAACCCATGTCACCAACGCGGACTCATGGATTCCTCAGATCATCCTCATGGAACTCCCAATCTTGTTACCCCTTTTTTCACCTAGCTAATTAACTAGTATTCTCTAAACCTACGAACACTTAAAGACTGCATTTTCTATTTCTTTTTGGACTCTACTTTTTAGATTTTCAACTCCCTTCCCTGATCTTAGGATAATTTAAAAATTACATTTTTATATCCCTTCTGTTGGACTCTTTTTTTACATTTTCAATTTTCTGTTCTCTTGTAAATTTTATTTCCATAATAAACCATTCACAGAGTTTCATTATCGGAAACTCTGTGCATGGTTTAGCCCGGCATCTCTCGGCCTGTCTCGGAGGCGAGTCCCCAGATGGGGGTCCGCTGCTGTGGCCTGGGTGGGCCCGTCCCCCGCGTGGCCTGCTCTCACGCTCTCAGTCACTATGCTGGTGGCTGGGGGCTGGGGGGGCGGGTCGCGTGGGGGCTGGGTCCGCCCGGGCCGCAGCAATGGGCCCCTAGCACAACGACCTCACAAGGTTCCTCCTCAGCCAAGTCACTGGGGCAATCCATGTGGCGATCCATGTGTGGATTGCCACCATATGGTGGAAAGGTTTTCTTGCGTTCACTGGGGGTGAGGGGGTGCCGCTGTGTCCCGGCCTGGCCTTCCCTCCCAAGCCTTATGTGGGCGGGGGCCGGGTCGGGGGGCATCGGTGCTCTTCATCACTGGTCGAGGGCTGCCGGTTGGTTTAGAACAGCTTAGGTAGGCGATAGATTAGCTACAGCCTAAGGCTGACCTGTTAGTGTTCAGGCTAAAATCAGACTAGAGCAGGGTAGGATAGGCCAGATTAGGCTGTAGATTAGCTAGATACTATGTCCCAGTTAGCTCTGGTTAATGCTTAGAGTAGTCAGTTGTCTGATCTTCTCCCCCCCCCCCTCTCTCTTTCCCCCTTCCCCCGCTTCTTCCCTTCTTCCCCCTTCTTGTTCTCCTCTCTTTCCATGCTCTTTCCTCCCCCACATCCCACCGCCCCCCCTCCCTTCTCCTGCTCTCTCCTCCTTCTCCCCCCCTCTGCTCCTTCTCCTCTTCTCCCCTATTTTCCTGAATCCCTGCCACTTCCTGCTCTCCCTTCTCTCACATTCCCCCTGCTCTCCTTCCCCTGCACCCTCCCACCTCTCCTTCTCTGCCTCTCTCCTCCTCTCTGTCCTCCCCCCTCTCTCACATTCCCCCTGCTCTCCTTCCCCTGCACCCTCCCACCTCTCCTTCTCTGTTCTCTCCTCCTCCACATTTCCCATTTTCTCCCCACCCTCGCCCTAATCCGGGCCCGTATCCTACTCCCTCCCTCCACCCTAGACCCTACCTCTACTCTACCTCCCCTGTACCCTTCCACCTCTCCTTCTCTGTTCTCTCCTCCTCTCTGTCCTCTCCCCTCTCTCACATTCCCGTTGCTCTCCTTCCCCTGCGCCCTCCCACCTCTCCTTCTCTGTTCTCTCCTCCTCTCTGCCCTCTCCTCCCTCTCACATTCCCCCTGCTCTCCCTCCCCTGCACCCTCCCACCTCTCCTTCTCTGTTCTCTCCTCCTCCACATTTCCCATTTCTCCCCACCCTCGCCCTAATCCGGGCCCGTATCCTACTCCCTCCCCTCCCCCAACCCTAGACCCTACCCCTACCCTGGCTTTCCCTCCCCTGCACCCTCATCTCTCCTCCTCTGTTCTCTCCTCCTCCACATTTCCTATTTTCTCCCCACCTCCCCCCTCTCCTCCCTCCTCCCTCTCCCTCCCTCCTCCACTCTCCTGCTTTCTTCAAATGTTCAAATGTTATCTTTATTCTGTATATTCTTGTTACTGTGTGTTAGCTAGAATCAGCTAGACATACTTTCTGTGAAGCCCTCTGAGACATGCTTGTGAATTAGGGCTATATAAATAAACTTGACTTGGCTATATAAATAAACTTGACTTCTAGTTTCATAATGATATCAGTATCTTCACTATAGCTTTATAAACGGTCTTCTAGTTTCATAATGATATCAGTATATTCACTA
This sequence comes from Poromitra crassiceps, assembly GCF_964638095.1. Classification (NCBI taxonomy): domain Eukaryota; kingdom Metazoa; phylum Chordata; class Actinopteri; order Beryciformes; family Melamphaidae; genus Poromitra; species Poromitra crassiceps. Next base: position 65,005,780 of record NC_139626.1, on the reverse strand, counting down.
TAGCTTTCTAAACTGTCTTCTAGTTTCATAATGATATCAGTATCTTCACTATAGCTTTATAAACGGTCTTCTAGTTTCATAATGATATCAGTAGAGGCGAAGGCAGCAACACAAAAGACTGATGGAAATATACATAACAGAAGAGAAGGTAAGCCCACTAAACTGGTATGCAGCATTGCATTGACAGTCAGTAGATAGAGTAAACACGTTTCTGCCTGACCAATCAGTCGTCAACAATGTTTTCACGTCACCGTATGGTACCGGGTTCACAGAATAGAACCCCGACAGGCAGGTACGAAAAGTAGCACGACTCGACCCCAATACAACCCGGGCTGGGACAGTTTTTAGCGGTGGAATGAGACCAATTATCGAGTCGAGCGGAGCGGGATCGCGCTACTACCTGCGGTGGAAATGGGCCATATGTATGTATTTATGTAGAGATGGGGACTTGGACTTGAGACTTGGACTTGAGTCGCACTTAAGTCACACACACAGTGACTTGAGACTTGACTTGAGACTCGTCCTCAAAAGACTTGAGACTTGACTTGGACTTGAAGGTTTGGGACTTGTGAACAATCTTTATTTTTCTTTGTTTACAGTTTTAGATACTGATTTTGTAATGTGATACAAACTGATTGAAAATCGGTGGAGTGATCTTACTGGACTTACTGGGCATTTTACATGGACTTAATAATTTCATGGTCATTTACATGGACCCTGCTATATGTCACTTAGACTTTTACTTTACACTTCATAATTAATCATTTGAATATTGTCTTTCTGTCTGCTCCATATTCTGTTATTGCTGTGATTGCTGTGCTGCATAGGCTACTGTACAAAGACACATTCCTCCTGTGTAACATGTTTACTCACTATGCCTGTTCAAATGATCTTCAATCTTGAAAGCTTGACTGAGTCCAGCTAACTGTGTGTGTGTGTGTGTGTGTGTGTGTGTGTGTGTGTGTGTGTGTGTGTGTGTGTGTGTGTGTGTGTGTGTGTGTGTGTGTGTGTGTGTGTGCGTGCGTGCGTGCGTGCGTGCGTGTGTGTGTGTAAAGGTGTTGGCTCTACTATGAGTGAGTCTGAGGAGAGAGAGGAGCGGCTGTCTCTGTCTGGCGAACATGACAGCCCGAGCAAAGCTAAGAGGTAAGATGAGGATCTCTGTCCATGACATCATTCGAGCTCTGCAGTGACATCATTGTATTAGATATTCCAAGGGCCCTTGACTGACAGGGGCCCTGACAGGTGCCCTAAAAAGAATTGAAGACTGGATTTTTTTGCAGTATTAAATTATTAACCTATCGTCAATAATATAATATTGTATTCACAATGTACTAATACAACTAATGGTTTATTTTTATTTTTATTGTATTTTGGCAAAAAAAAAAAACATCCACCCTCCTCCCCCTTCGGTTTTCATAAAATGGTTCAGTCCTGCCTCAAGTCCGCCCCCAAACCACGCAGAACTGCCGGCTTCTATCAGAAATGCGTAGTGAGTGAGATCATGGCAGCAGCAGCATCATCATGTCTAAATAAGGCAAGAGAGACAATTGAACAAATTAAATGGTCAAATAAAGTTGACATTGACATTTAAGGTATTTTAGATAGGCACCCCCTTCCCTGCCCGGCATCGGTGGGCCCGATGTTGTATCCTTTCATGGGGCCCAAAATCCACAAACGGCGCAAAACAGTGCGCAAATACAACTCCAGTTACATACGGTTAGGATTCAGCTGCGGTGGGACGGAGGAAGAGCCCAGGCAACAGTGCGGGCTGAGCAGGAGCATTTAATAGAGTTGAAAACAGTGAAAACACTGAAGCCTGCTTTCAGAAAGTTGTTGGACTTTTGGATAAAACAACAGAGAGAATACCCTGCCCTGTCTGACAAAGCTGTGCGCTTCCTCCTTCCTTTTGCGACCACATATCTGTGCGAGAAAGGCTTCTGTTCACTTGCTGCCATCAAAACCAAATACAGAAGCAATGCTGAGCCAGACTTGAGACTGAAGCTCACCTCAATTGCCCCAGACATCAAATGACTGTGTTCACAGAGACAGGCACAACCTTCACATTAGGCTTATGTGGGTTGTCAATGGACATCAACATGCTCTGTATGTGTGTGTAATGTTTGAAGTACGATTGTTTGCTCTGTGTGTGTGTGTGTGTGAGTGAGTGTGTGTGTGTTTGTGTGTGTGTGTGTGTGTGTGTGTGTGTGTGTGTGTGTGTGTGTGTGTGTGTGTGTGTGTGTGTGTGTGTGTGTGTGTGTGTGTGTGTACATTGTGGCTGTGGCTGACAAAAGTTAACAATAAATCATGTTATTAGGAATAAGTGTGCCTCCTGTGTAAACTGTGCAGCTGAATAGACTGTATTTGAACGTCGGTCATGGGGGTACTTGGAGAGCGAACTAATTTCTCAGGTGGTACTTGGTGTAAAAAGGTTGAGAACCACTGCTGTAGAGGGTGTGAGGTAGCTGCACTTATCTCTTTAGCCTGTAGAGGGTGTGAGGTATCTGCACTTATCTGTTTAGCCTGTAGAGGGTGTGAGGTATCTGCACTTATCTGTTTAGCCTGAGGGTGTGAGGTATCTGCACTTATCTGTTTAGTCTGTAGAGGGTGTGAGGTATCTGCACTTATCTCTTTAGCCTGTAGAGGGTGTGAGGTATCTGCACTTATCTGTTTAGCCTGAGGGTGTGAGGTATCTGCACTTATCTGTTTAGTCTGTAGAGGGTGTGAGGTATCTGCACTTATCTGATGTTTAGCCTGTAGAGGGTGTGATGTATCTGCACTTATCTGTTTAGCCTGTAGAGGGTGTGAGGATCTGCACTTATCTGTTTAGCCTTTCTGTGTACGGCACTGTCAAATATATTGCAGTTGTTTCTGTGAATTGCAATAACTGTGCCTAGGTACTGTGTTGGTACAAGTGTTGGACTTGTTCTACAGGCTGGTTATTGAGTATGACAGGAGTGATCAGATCCAGATCACTTCCCCGATGCCAGTCCTGCAGTACAGTACAGTGACCTGGCTGGAGTAAGTATCCTGCAGCAGTGTTTCCCACAGGATTTGGAGTATTTGTGGTGGTGGACCACAGCCCCCCTAGGGGGGTGCAGGGGCATGCCCCCCCTGCGAGATTTTTTAAAAACATTTTAAAGTAAAATGCATGAATTTGGTGTACTTTGAGAAAGCTTAAGAGCAAAATTAAAAGGCTCGATCTATGAAGAACATGTCATCATTACTGTGCTGTGGGTTTACAATGACAAACTAAATTTCTCCCTATAGACCCCTTATACAGCTGTCAACATTGGAGCTGCGCGCGCATCGTGTCGGCAAAAAGCCGTGAGCCCAGCATTGACAGACACAGAGAACTGTGTAAAAGCCCCGCTGTCAGGACTGCTCTGTGCCCATCTGCGACACACAGTTAGATTTTAGTTTTAAAATGCAGTTCTCGGCTTACTACCACAGCTTATCGCCTAGTGATAAGCAATGTTATGCATCGAAATTAACGTTGGTTAATGGGATATGTCTTACAGACCCATATGCACTGGCGCTGTCAATTGGCCAAGCCTATAGTGGCCAGCAATACATATCGTGCATTCCTTTATAACTGGGGATAGCGTAGATAATTATTCTGTAACTTGCAAAGATATATTGTTATGTTGATAATGCACACAACTCAATAATGACATTATGTAACGTTACTTGGTCGTTAACTAACCGAGCGATGTGGCTGAGCAGCCTACAGCTTCAGGCAGCTTACCTGATTATGAAGAGCACTACAAAGTCGGGCATTTTTAATGATGTCCTCGTTCCAATCAGTTCAACTCAATAATGACATTATTTAACGTTACTTGGTTGTTAACTAACCGAGCGATGTGGCTGTTACTAGCAGCCTACTACAGCTTACCTGATATGAAATGAGCGAGCACTGCGAAGTCGGGCATTTTTAACGATTTCCTCTTTTGGCTTGCAACCAAAGACACCTACGGTTAGCATTAAAAGCAGTATGAGTTGACGGGATTCGGTAAAACTTTAGTCCTTGCTTTGTTGATAGTGTAACAGACTGTTCAGTGTTGTGTTGTGTTCTATTGCGTTTGTGCGAGGCTGTGTATGTTCCCTCGAGTTGCATAGAACAGGATATGTGGGGATAAGCTTGTTATAACGTTACAGCCTGGCTCTATCGTTTATTATTTTATTAACCAAGTGTGAATAGGCGGACCCGAACACTCTGCTACAATAGCTTTCCGATTCTGGCATCGCAGTGCACAACACGAAGACATGTCTTGCTCGAATTAGTTTTCCAGCCATTGGAAAACTACTTGACAGGGCTGCGCGGAGTCTGTCTTTCTGCCTCCGTCTTGCGCATCGACGCTGCGTGATGTCAGTCTGACGTAGTCGTATAAGGGGTCTATGGGTCAAGGATACTCAACTTGCTTTGCCACTTTCGTGAAATGATAGAAGGCGAGGGGCCAGTTAATAAACAAACAATATACATTATTCTGTAGCGGATTGTGGGTTTTTGGGGTGTCAGCCGGAGTTTAGGCTGACAATGTTGTGCACACCGGATAGTTAGTTAGCTTAAGTAGATACATAAGTGCCTGGGTAGCGAGCAGATGGCGGTATTTGACAATTTAGCAGCTAAATCATAGATTATTGAAAGATATTTCATACTGAAATGCTATAACAGAAGTATTGGCCAGAATGACATGAACATTTCTTGGACACTTATTCAGCAGGTATCTTGCATGTTGCGTTCAGGTGCACTGTAAAAAAACATCAACATCTTTTTGTGGCGGTCAAAATCCTTTTGTGGCGGCCCACCACAAATTCCTTTATGTATGGGAAACACTGCTGCAGTACAGTATAGTGACCTGCAGTACAGTACAGTGACCTGGCTGGAGTAACCATCCTGCAGTACAGTATAGTGACCTGAAGTACAGTGTAGTGACCTGGCTGGAGTAAGCATCGTGCAGTACAGTATAGTGACGTGTCTGGAGTAAGCATCCTGCAGTACAGTATAGTGACCTGGCTGGAGTAAGCATCCTGTAGTACAGTATAGTGACCTGGCTGGAGTAAGCATCCTGTAGTACAGTATAGTACAGTACAGTGACCTGGCTGGAGTAAGCATCGTGCAGTACAGTATAGTGACCTGGCTGGAGTAAGCATCCTGCAGTACAGTATAGTGACCTGGCTGGAGTAAGCATCCTGCAGTACAGTACAGTGACCTGGCTGGAGTAAGCATCCTGCAGTATAGTGACCTGGCTGGAGTAAGCATCCTACAGTACAGTATAGTGACCTGGCTGGAGTAAGCATCCTGCAGTACAGTATAGTGACCTAGATGGAGTAAGCATCCTGCAGTACAGTATAGTGACCTGGCTGGAGTAAGCATCCTGCAGTACAGTATAGTGACCTGGCTGGAGTAAGCATCCTGCAGTACAGTGACCTGGCTGGAGTAAGCATCGTGCAGTACAGTATAGTGACGTGGCTGGAGTAAGCATCCTGCAGTACAGTGACCTGGCTGGAGTAAGCATCGTGCAGTACAGTATAGTGACCTGGCTGGAGTAAGCATCCTGCAGTACAGTATAGTGACCTGGCTGGAGTAAGCATCCTGCAGTACAGTATAGTGACCTGGCTGGAGTAAGCATCCTGCAGTACAGTGACCTGGCTGGAGTAAGCATCGTGCAGTACAGTATAGTGACCTGGCTGGAGTAAGCATCCTGCAGTACAGTATAGTGACCTGGCTGGAGTAAGCATCCTGCAGTACAGTATAGTGACCTGGCTGGAGTAAGCATCCTGCAGTACAGTACAGTGACCTGGCTGGAGTAAGCATCCTGCAGTACAGTATAGTGACCTGGCTGGAGTAAGCATCCTGCAGTACAGTACAGTGACCTGGCTGGAGTAAGCATCCTGCAGTACAGTGACCTGGCTGGAGTAAGTATCCTGCAGTACAGTATAGTGACCTGAAGAACAGTACAGTGACCTGCCTGGACTAAGCATCGTGCAGTACAGTATAGTGACCTGCAGTACAGTACAGTGACCTGGCTGGAGTAAGCATCCTGCAGTACAGTATAGTGACCTGAAGAACAGTACAGTGACCTGGCTGGACTAAGCATCGTGCAGTACAGTATAGTGACCTGGTTGGAGTAAGCATCCTGCAGTACAGTACAGTGACCTGGCTGGAGTAAGCATCCTACAGTACAGTATATCCCATACGGAAGAGGCATATATACACATATATGGACATACATCCGACACAAGGTCCACATATATGTCACCATACATGTACATGTATGCACTTTGCATACAAACCCACCTGAGATATATGCATATATATGTGAGGATCATATATGTGATCCAAATATAAATTGACATATATGATCATATAGGCAATTAACATATATGAGTACTCCCATACATGTGATCATATATGCTCATGTAAGTAATGGACATATAGGATTATTCTAGCATATGTTTAGATATATGTACATATAAGCAATTAACATATAAGAATATTTCTACATATTTCCGCATATATGCAAATACAAGCAACACATATATATGTTATTCTCTTGCATATCAATATATGTGTGCATATGAGCATTAAACATATATGATTATTATTACGTATGTCAACATATATGCTCATATAATCAATTAACATATGCGGATGTTCGCATACATGTAATCATATATGTTTGTGTAAGCATTGAACATATAGGGTTAAACTTACATATGTGCATATCAGCAATTAACATATAAGAATTTACTTACATATGTAAGCATGTATGCTCATATAAGCAATTAACATATATGAGTATTCTCATACATGTGATCATATATGTGCATGCAAGTAATGGACATACAGGGTTATTATTGCATATGTTTAGATATATGTACATATAAGCAATTAACATATAAGAATATTTCTACATATTTCTGCATATATGCAAATGCAAGCAACACACATGTATGTTATTCTCTTGCATAATAATAATAATAATAATAATGATTGGATTTATATAGCGCCTTTCCAAGGCTCAAAGCGCTTACACAGAATCATTATTCGTTCACACCATTCGTACCGGTGGTTCAGAAGCGTGGCAGCCACACATTGGCGCTCAACGGTCCCTCCGAACCACCATCATCATTCATGTCAACATTCATACCAATCATACCATTCATGTCTTACATTCATACCAATCATACCAATCATACCAGGCAAGGAGGGTTAAGTGTCTTGCCCAGGGACACAACGATTAACAGCTGGGAGGGAGCGGGGATCGAACCGCCAACCCTTGCGTCATTGGCTGACCCGCTCTACCTCCTGAGCTAAAGCCGCCCTCATATCAACATATGTGTGCATATAAGCATTAAACATATATGATTATTATTACGTATGTCAACATATATGCTCATATAATCAATTAACATATGCGGATGTTCGCATACATGTAATCATATATGTTTGTGTAAGCATTGAACATATAGGGTTAAACTTACATATGTCTACATATATGTGCATATCAGCAATTAACATATAAGAATTTACTTACATATGTAAGCATGTATGCTCATATAAGCAATTAACATATATGAGTATTGTCATACATGTGATCATATATGTTCATGCAAGTAATGGACATACAGGGTTATTCTATTATGTTTAGATATATGTACATATAAGCAATTAACATATAAGAATGTTTCTACATATTTCTGCGTATATGCAAATACAAGCAACACACATATATGTTATTCTCTTGCATATCAAAATATGTGTGCATTTAAGCATTAAACATATATGATTATTATTATGTATGTCAACATATATGCTCATATAATCAATTAACATATGCGGATGTTCGCATACATGTAATCATATATGTTTGTGTAAGCATTAAACATATATGGTTAAACTTACATATGTCTACACATATGTGCATATCATCAATTAACATATAATAATTTACTTACATATGTAAGCATGTATGCTCATATAAGCAATTAACATATGAGTATTCTCATACAAGTGATCATATATGTCCATGCAAGTAATGGACATACAGGGTTATTCTTGCATATGTTTATATATATGTACATATAAGCAATTAACATATAAGAATATTTCTACATATTTCCGCATATATGCAAATACAAGCAACACACATATATGTTATTCTCTTCCATATCAAAATATGTGTTCGTATAAGCATTAAACATATATGATTACTATTATGTATGTCAACATATATGCTCATATAATCAGTTAACATATGCGGATATTCTCATACATGTAATCATATATGTTTGTGTACGCATTGAACATATAGGGTTAAACTTATGTCTACATATATGTGTATATCAGCAATTAACATAGAAGACTTTACTTACATATGTCAGCAGGTATGCTCATATAAGCAATTAACATATATGAGTATTCTCATACATGTGATCATCTATGTTCATGTAAGTAATCCAGGGTGCAGCAGAGAGACTGGTTGGAGGGGGCGTGAACATTTCTCCAGAATTTGCATGGAAGTCCCATGATGCATTTGGGGCAGAGATTAGGGATCTAATATGGTTAATAACTCCACAGGATTTAATTTATGAAGCTTTTAAATTATATATTTGGAATCAGCTTTACGATGAGCTTCTAAATCATATATAATATATAATGTTTACACTAAAACCATAATATAGACTATGGGGCATTTTAATGACTCCACTGTTAAAAAACCCTTATTTTTCAATCTCATGCACACTGGACAAACCTTGAAAATATCCAGTAGTGCTGGAAGTCTTGCACAAAACTAACCATTTTTATGGTGGGTTTCACTTCTGAGATGTTGTTCAATCAAAAATATATATATATATATTTCTTTTAATTAAGAGATATGTGTTTTGATTCCATACATGTTCATATATTGTGATATATATGCACATATATCATGGATATATAGGTGGATATATGTCGAATAGAGATAAATACATACAGTTATACACAGGTAATAGTCATATATGTTCATATAAAATAAAACATATATGTATGTATAGTTATTATTCATATATATTTTTATATGTATTAACCATATATGCCCGTATAGTGTCAATGCATACAAATGTACATATAATTAATTGCCATATGTGTCCATATACAATCTATACATGTATGCACATATATAATTATATAGGACAAACATATATGGACCATATATGAAACGTTCCAATTCCATACATGTTCATATATTGTGATATATATGCACATATATGCACATCTATCCTGGATATATAGGTGGATATATGTCGAATACAGATAAATACATACAGTTATACACAGGTATTAGTCATATATGTTCATATAAAATAAAACATATGTATGTATAGTTATTATTCATATATAGTTATATATGTATTAACCATATATGCCCGTATACTGTCAATGCATACAAATGTACATATAATTAATTGCCATATGTGTCCATATACAATCTATACATGTATGCACATATATAATTATAAACGACAAACATATATGGACCATATATGAAACGTTCCAATTCCATACATGTTCATATATTGTGATATATATGCACATATATGCACGCATATCCTGGATATATAGGTGGATATATGTCGAATACAGGTAAATACATACAGTTATACACAGGTAATAGTCATATATGTTCATATAAAATAAAACATATATGTATGTATAGTTATTATTCATATATAGTTTTATATGTATTAAGCATATATGTCCATATAGTGTCAATGCATACAAATGTACATATAATTAATTACCATATGTGTCCATATACAATCTATACATGTATGCACATATATAATTATATATGACTAACATATATGGACCATATATGAAACGTTCCAATTCCATACATGTTCATATATTGTGATACATATGCACATATATGCACATATATCCTGGATATATATGTGGATATATGTCGAATACTTATATGAACATATACTACATGTATGTTTACTACATATATGTGTATATATGCCTCTTCCGTATACCTGGCTGGAGTAAGCATCCTGCAGTACAGTATAGTGACCTGGCTGGAGTAAGCATCCTGTAGTACAGTATAGTGACCTGGCTGGAGTAAGCATCCTACAGTATAGTATAGTGACCTGGCTGGAGTAAGCATCCTACAGTACAGTATAGTGACCTGGCTGGAGTAAGCATCCTGCAGTACAGTATAGTGACCTGGCTGGAGTAAGCATCCTGCAGTACAGTATAGTGACCTGGCTGGAGTAAGCATCCTGCAGTACAGTATAGTGACCTGGCTGGAGTAAGCATCCTACAGTACAGTATAGTGACCTGGCTGGAGTAAGCATCCTGCAGTACAGTATAGTGACCTGGCTGGAGTAAGCATCCTACAGTACAGTATAGTGACCTGGCTGGAGTAAGCATCCTACAGTACAGTATAGTGACCTGGCTGGAGTAAGCATCCTGCAGTACAGTACAGTGACTTGGCTGGAGTAAGCATCCTGCAGTACAGTATAATGACCTGGCTGGAGTAAGCATCCTACAGTACAGTACAGTGACTTGGCTGGAGTAAGCATCCTGCAGTACAGTATAGTGACCTGGCTGGAGTAAGCATCCTGCAGTATAGTGAAGTTGCTGGAGTAAGCATCCTACATTACAGTACAGTGACCTGGCTGGAGTAAGCATCCTGCAGTACAGTATAGTGACCTGGCTGGAGTAAGCATCCTGCAGTACAGTATAGTGACCTGGCTGGAGTAAGCATCCTGCAGTACAGTACAGTGACCTGGCTGGAGTAAGCATCCTGCAGTATAGTATAGTGACCTGGCTGGAGTAAGTATCCTGCAGTACAGTACAGTGACTTGGCTGGAGTAAGCATCCTGCAGTACAGTATAGTGACCTGGCCAACACAGTCTCACAGAAAATTGTATAATACCAACGTTTTGGACCAACGTTGCTATTTTACAATTTCGGCTCGAAAATTGTAAAATAGTAACGTTCTGAGATTTTAGGGTTAGGATTAGAGTAGGGGGAGGGGTTAGAAACAGAAAATCTCCGTAAACCACGCCCAGACCACGCCCACCGCTGTAGACACATACGTTACCATTTTGCAATTTCTTAGCCAAAATTGTAAAATAGCAACGTTTGTCCACAAACGTTGCTATTTTACAATTTTTTTGGAGATCGGGTTGACCTGGCTGGAGTAAGCATCCTGCAGTACAGTATAGTGACCTGGCTGGAGTAAGCATCCTGCAGTACAGTATAGTGACCTGGCTGGAGTAAGCATCCTGCAGTACAGTACAGTGACCTGGCTGGAGTAAGCATCCTGCAGTACAGTATAGTGACCTGGCTGGAGTAAGTATCCTGCAGTACAGTATAGTGACCTGGCTGGAGTAAGCATCCTGCAGTACAGTACAGTGACCTGGCTGGAGTAAGCATCCTGCAGTACAGTATAGTGACCTGGCTGGAGTAAGTATCCTGCAGTACAGTATAGTGACCTGGCTGGAGTAAGTATCCTGCAGTACAGTATAGTGACCTGGCTGGAGTAAGCATCCTGCAGTACAGTATAGTGACCTGGCTGGAGTAAGCATCCTGCAGTACAGTATAGTGACCTGGCTGGAGTAAGCATCCTGCAGTACAGTATAGTGACCTGGCTGGAGTAAGCATCCTGCAGTACAGTATAGTGACCTGGCTGGAGTAAGCATCCTGCAGTACAGTATAGTGACCTGGCTGGAGTAAGCATCCTACAGTACAGTATAGTGACCTGGCTGGAGTAAGCATCCTGCAGTACAGTATAGTGACCTGGCTGGAGTAAGCATCCTACAGTACAGTATAGTGACCTGGCTGGAGTAAGCATCCTACAGTACAGTATAGTGACCTGGCTGGAGTAAGCATCCTGCAGTACAGTACAGTGACTTGGCTGGAGTAAGCATCCTGCAGTACAGTATAATGACCTGGCTGGAGTAAGCATCCTACAGTACAGTACAGTGACTTGGCTGGAGTAAGCATCCTGCAGTACAGTATAGTGACCTGGCTGGAGTAAGCATCCTGCAGTATAGTGAAGTTGCTGGAGTAAGCATCCTACATTACAGTACAGTGACCTGGCTGGAGTAAGCATCCTGCAGTACAGTATAGTGACCTGGCTGGAGTAAGCATCCTGCAGTACAGTATAGTGACCTGGCTGGAGTAAGCATCCTGCAGTACAGTACAGTGACCTGGCTGGAGTAAGCATCCTGCAGTACAGTATAGTGACCTGGCTGGAGTAAGTATCCTGCAGTACAGTACAGTGACTTGGCTGGAGTAAGCATCCTGCAGTACAGTATAGTGACCTGGCCAACACAGTCTCACAGAAAATTGTATAATACCAACGTTTTGGACCAACGTTGCTATTTTACAATTTCGGCTCGAAAATTGTAAAATAGTAACGTTCTGAGATTTTAGGGTTAGGATTAGAGTAGGGGGAGGGGTTAGAAACAGAAAATCTCCGTAAACCACGCCCAAACCACGCCCACCGCTGTAGACACATACGTTACCATTTTGCAATTTCTTAGCCAAAATTGTAAAATAGCAACGTTTGTCCACAAACGTTGCTATTTTACAATTTTTTTGGAGATCGGGTTGACCTGGCTGGAGTAAGCATCCTGCAGTACAGTATAGTGACCTGGCTGGAGTAAGCATCCTGCAGTACAGTATAGTGACCTGGCTGGAGTAAGCATCCTGCAGTACAGTACAGTGACCTGGCTGGAGTAAGCATCCTGCAGTACAGTATAGTGACCTGGCTGGAGTAAGTATCCTGCAGTACAGTATAGTGACCTGGCTGGAGTAAGCATCCTGCAGTACAGTACAGTGACCTGGCTGGAGTAAGCATCCTGCAGTACAGTATAGTGACCTGGCTGGAGTAAGTATCCTGCAGTACAGTATAGTGACCTGGCTGGAGTAAGTATCCTGCAGTACAGTATAGTGACCTGGCTGGAGTAAGCATCCTGCAGTACAGTATAGTGACCTGGCTGGAGTAAGCATCCTGCAGTACAGTATAGTGACCTGGCTGGAGTAAGCATCCTGCAGTACAGTATAGTGACCTGGCTGGAGTAAGCATCCTGCAGTACAGTATAGTGACCTGGCTGGAGTAAGCATCCTGCAGTATAGTGACCTGGCTGGAGTAAGTATCCTCATGTGTGGTATTGTCTTCCAGGAGAAGACAACCAAGACCATATCATCAGCATATTTAAACTGCTTGACATTACTGCTGTGAAGAGTCATTTCACATCAAATCAAAAGTGATTCTGAAGAGTCATTTCATTGGTGTAAGGCTTCTGTAAGCGCAAAACAGAAATGGTGGGAACACGCAGCCTTGTGGCACCCCACTGTAACACAAGCTCATCTGAATAGTAAAATAGTAAAAACTCTCTTGAGGCCACCGTTCATGTTCATCTTAAAAAGTCGTTCTAAATGTGTGCCAATTTGCATAATGTTAGAATCCAAATTCAAAATGCTTTTGATTGTTGTAGGTGTCTGGCTATTGGTCCATCATAGTGAGAGGCGTGTCCTCTGTCCCCCTGTGCCATTTATAAGCAAAGTGTAGGAGGTTGAGTAGATTCCCGAAACAGATGACTTAGGGCTGTTGTTTCTCTTCACAATAAAAATCCTCAGGTTAGTTGAAGGCTGTGTATTAAAATCCGCAAGACAAACAAACGGTTGATCTGCTGAATGGGACAGCGCAACACTGAAGTTGTCAGTTATGGTTTCAGCAGATACCATATTATTCGGCCCTGGAACATAAACAAGAATGAAAAACATGAAACTGTCTTCTTCATAAAGACACACATGCCTTCACAATAAATGTCCATAATGTGTTTCTCTCAGGATGCAGCAGCAGAGAGCAGACTCCCCTGAGCCCAGCTGTGTGTCCATGAAGAGTGACTGGTCTATGGAGCTACCTCGAAACTTTAAAGATAAAGATCCTTCTGAAAAGACGTAAGTCATTATCATGTTAGTTACAGCATCAAAGTCTTGTCCATACAGACACAGATACCTTCACTGTCTTCATGTTTCTCTCAGGATGCAGCAGCAGAGAGCAGACTCCCCTGAGCCCAGCTGTGTGTCCATGAAGAGTGACTGGTCTATGCATCACCCTTTTAGCTTCAAAGATGGACAGCAGTCTACTGATAAAAGGTATTTATTTCAGATGCTGTTGTCAGATTCACATGAAAGGAAAAGTAACACACAGTCGCACATCAAAGGTTGTGGTAAGGTGCCGACCACTGGGAGTGAACTTAAAGCCCCATTCAGTAAGTTTTCCAGGTTTTACTGTTGGAGAAACTGCGCCCTCTGGGTCCAATAGTATCGATAACGATATCGCCGTTCAAAGTCAACAAAACACAGCGCCAGAAGCTCTATGTACATGTTGTGACATCGGGTACTCACCACGTGATGAAATAATAATCCATAGTTCCGTGAAACATCATTTTCGTAGCAAATCCGAATCGAGTTACTTCCTCGTTTTCATGAACACAGCGCTTCCGCTGTACAGCGCATGCGCGCATGCTTTTCTTTTTTCTTTTTTCTTGCTACGGGACGTGACAGACAAACTGCTTAGTCCCAGTGCTGGCCAATGGAGGGCGGTGTGGGATAAATAAAGACGAGGGTCTCCCTATTAAAAGTCAATCTACCATGTCCTGTGACTAAAAAGCTGTTATATTACAGTAAAAAATGTGAAAAATCTTACTGATTGGGGCTTTAAGTAGAAAAATGCATTGCACACTCTGGCTCCTTTATGCATCTATATTTATTGTATACTGTTGTCAGATTCACAGTCATCAGAGATAGATAGATAGATAGATAGATAGATAGATAGATAGATAGATAGATAGATAGATAGATAGATAGAGAGATAGAGAGATAGAGAGATAGATATAGCTCTAGTATTTGCAGTGTGTCCCGCACCGTTGACACTAGTTGGCTTTGTCGGCAGTAGTGTCCTCTAGTAAGAGAGTGGCGTCAGCGGAGGACCAAAATGCAAGAATCATTAGCCAATGAACAGCCAGGAATGGGTCTCGCGCTACTTTTGCATGCTAAAATAAAGCCGATAATGTACAATTTGATTTATTTCAAGGGATGAAAAACCCTTTCAAAGTACAACACTGTCTATTTTGATGCAACTCGACAGTGCTGCTTTTTTTACTGAAGAGTTCCACTTTCTACTTCCTGGAAAAAAACTGGTCCATTGGAGTGAATGGAGATGTCGGAACTCTTCTATTATACGGCTCTGGTCGGCAGCTTTGAATTGGCGTTGGGTCATTGGTGACAGAAATCACTCTGATTGGCTGGTCAGGGGTAGTGAAACAGCACACGACGGAGGCTCGGTCCTTCGCGCGGCCGACGTGGGTTCAAATCCGACCCGAGGTCCTTTGCCGCATGTCATCCCCTCTCACTCCCCAACTTTGCTGTTGGCCTAAGGCAGAAAATGCAATTCGGCATAGCGGCACCTACCGGCAACACAAAAAGTGGTTTATTTCGAGAATCGTCATATCGACTTCAAACTGGAGGGGGTGCGCTTAGGGAGACCTGTCAGAGTTCAGTCCCAAATTCGTGAGGCGTGGGAGAGGTTAGGTTTAGGGTTAGGGTCTGGGGGAGGTTAGGTTTAGGCGTGGGGGCTGGGGGAGGTTAGGTTTAGGCGTGGGGGCTGGGAGAGGTTAGCTCCAGCCGGTCCACCGACACGCTGCACACCGCCTCGCTTAGCTGGTTCTGCTTGTGGGTTGTCGGCAGTGCGGGCTGTCGGCACATAGACGGGGCACCGAATTTCATGCAATTCGGCATCGTGTCAACACAAAAAGGGGTTTATCTCAAGAACCATTTGTTTGATGGACTTCAAACTGGGGGAGTACGGTGCTTTGAACTGCCCAGAACACAGACCATTTCACATCAAATCAAAAGTGATTCTCATTCTGAACAGTCATTTCATTGGTGAAGGCTTCTGTAAGCGCAAAACAGAAATGGTGGCAACACGCATCCTTGTGGCACCCCACTGTAACACAAGCTCATCTGAATAGTAAAATAGTAAAAACTCTCTTGAGGCCACCATTCATGTTCATCTTAAAAAGTCGTTCTAAATGTGTGTCAATTTGCATAGTGTTAGAATCCAAATTCAAAATGCTTTTGATTGTTGTAGGTGTCTGGCTATTGGTCCATCATAGTGAGAGGCGTGTCCTCTGTCCCCCTGTGCCATTTATAAGCAAATTGTAGGAGGTTGAGTAGATTCCTGAAACAGAAGACTTAGGGCTCATTCAGACACAATCTGACGCTGGCATTGACCCCCTCCGTGCTCCATTCATAGTCAATGGGGGTAGTCCGACAGGCTCCGGCAGTGGGCGACGCAGGGGTATGCGTGAAAAACACGCGGTCGTACGGCGAGAGAGCTCAGGGCGATCCAACTTTTGGGGGATGCAGCCCTATGTCACGCTCCAGTGGCCAGTCTAGATGCCCCACACACACACACACACACACACACACACACACACACACACACACACACACACAGCTCTGCTCTGTTTCACTCATTTCGTCTCTTCTTCTCTTCTCTTCTCTCTCAAAAATCGCAGCTGTATATCTGTTCTCTTTCTCTTCACAATAAAAATCCTCAGTTGTCAGTTATGGTTTCAGCAGATATTATTCGGCTCTGGAACATAAACAAGAATGAAAAACATGAAACTGTCTTCTTCATAAAGACACACATACCTTCACAATAAATGTCTATAATGTGTTTCTCTCAGGATGCAGCAGGAGAGAGCAGACTCCCCTGAGCCCAGCTGTGTGTCCATGAAGAGTGACTGGTCTATGCATCACCCTTTTAGCTTCAAAGATGGACAGCAGTCTACTGATCAAAGGTATTTATTTCAGATGCTGTTGTCAGATTCACATCAAAGGAAAAGTAACACACAGTCGCACACCAAAGGTTGTGGTAAGGTGCCGACCACTGGGAGTGAACTTAAGTAGAAAAATGCGTTGCTCACTCTGGCTCCTTTATGCATCTATATTTCTTGTATACTGTTGTCAGATTCACAGTCATCAGAGATAGATAGATAGATAGATAGATATATAGATAGATAGATAGATAGATAGATAGATAGATAGATAGATAGATAGATAGATAGCTCTAGTATTTGCAGTGTGTCCCGCACCGTTGACACTAGTTGGCTTTGTCGGCAGCTTTGAATTGGCGTTGGGTCATTGGTGACAGAAATCACTCTGATTGGCTGGTCAGGGGTAGCGAAACAACGCACGACGGAGGCTCAGTCCTTCGTGCGGCCGACGTGGGTTCAAATCCGACCCGAGGTCCTTTGCCGCATGTCATCCCCTCTCACTCCCCAACTTTGCTGTTGGCCTAAGGCAGAAAATGCAATTCGGCATAGCGGCACCTACCGGCAACACAAAAAGTGGTTTATTTCGAGAATCGTCATATCGACTTCAAACTGGGGGGGTGCGCTTAGGGAGACCTGTAGCCTGTACTACGAAGCTAGTTTAATGCCTTATCCGAGTAAGTTTGAGTTTAAACCTGGTTTAGCCGTACTACAAAGCAAGTTAACTTTCAATCACCATGGCAACTGAGGCTGCAAAGCTAACCTGGTCGCGACCAGGTTAGCTTCAGAGGATAAGATCAAAATCCATGACAGACCCATATAATCGGCTCTCTGGAGTCACTCACCGTTCATATAAGATCGCCATATGAAAAATAGATTGCAGTCAACTGAGAATATAACAAGAAAAACATTTGTGGCTCTGTAGGCTACATAATTAAATTAAGCCTACTTACCACTTTATGTCTTAACAGCTCAACGATGCGTGGAGAAATATGATCACTATTAATCACCGCGGCGCATATCATGAATGGACCCTCAAATGGAGTGAGGGTGTCGTCTCAATTCAGGTCAGCAGTTTTCTCTTTTATAGTAGGCTATTAGGCTTTATACTAGGCTATTTTATATATGAATTATTCGATCAGTGCAACCACACACATGAGTGATAGAGATCATTATTCATTGAGCATGCGTTTCTAAATCTATGGTCTAAATAGGCTTACAGATTGTGGAAATGTATAGACTGAGATTACACATTTAGATTTGTTGCTGCTGCCTGTATCAATGCAGCTGTATCAATCGCTGATCAAAGTAAATCAAATGACTGATGTGAATACAAGCTGCTGCTTTAGACAGCCCTTCAGCAGACTATCCAACGCGGATTTTCCTTCTGACATTAAATCGCGGATACATTAAATATCCGCTAAAACTCTGATCATGCACTGCGCTTCATTGAACGAGGAAATGGGTGTGGAAATGAGTGTGGGCGTGGATAAACTCAGCTGTTCATAATGTGATTGGCTGGCGCACCTCTTTCGCGTGGACGCGCGCCTGTGCACGAGCGAAAAACGTGCGCGTGCACAGGCAGATCCCAGGTCCACTTACCTAGTAAAAAACCAGCGTCGTAGTATCAGTTAACTAGATAGCTTTGATCCTGTTCAGTCAAACCAGATCAAAGGGACTTATCGCGGATCTGTTAAACTAGTTTCGTAGTACAGGGCTCTGACAGAGTTCAGTCCCAAATTTGTGGGGCGTGGGAGAAGTTAGGTTTAGGGTTAGGGTCTGGGGGAGCTTATGGTTTAGGCGTGAGAGGTTAGGTTTAGGGTTAGGGTCTGGGGAGGTTAGGTTTAGGCGTGGGGGGGTGGGAGAGTTTAGGTTTAGGGTTAGGGTCTGGGGGAGGTTATGTAGTGTTGGGCAAGTTACTTTCAAAATGTAATATACTACATATTACTTGTTACTTTCATTTAAAAGTAATACGTTACTTTACAATATTACTTTCTGTGTAGAGTAACTCGTTACTTATTACACTATTTTCTCTCTCGTAACGGGACAAGCCCATCTTTTTTTGTCACACGAACACCACAATACATGCATGCGGCTACAACACACTCATGCTGACGGTGGCCGGTGAAAAGTGTCCTCTGCATTTAACCCATCCAGGCATGTCCTTTCCTCCGGGGGGCAGGCCAGGAGCAGTGGTCGCTTTCTCGTACAGCGCCCGGGGACCAACTTTGGATGTTGTCGTCACTGGTCGGATGACGATGACGATCTGATCTTCTGCATGTTTTTAGTGGGGGGGTTATATACGGAGGAACCCCCTGGGGGAGCACGGGGAGAACATGCAAACTCCACACAGAGAGAAAGGCCCTTACGACGAGATACCCCACCTGGGCAGTAAGCACTGAGGATATGGGGGGGAACACAACCACAGCGCCCACAGTGTCCCAGGCGAGAATCGAACTCAGGACCTTCTGACTGTGAGGCGACAGCTCTACCACTGAGCCACCGTGCCCCATTTTTGCATTACTTTTACCAAAACAACAGTGCAGCAGCTGAATGACATCGTTGCCCCGGAACCATCCCAAAAATAATTTCAACCGCCTTGAAGTCAGTGTAAACAATCCAAAATTCTAAATGTTATCATTTTCCTTTGTTATTGTTGTCAAAATAGTGGTTATTTGCATAAAAATACACAGTTTGATTAGGAAATTATTGTATCTTTTTGAAATATGTGCATTGATTTAATAAAATGTAACTCAATTTGTAACTTGAGTTACTTGACAAAGTAACTGGTATAATATTACTGAAATCCTATAAGTAATAAGTTACCGTAAATTCCGGACTATAAGCCGCGGCTTTTTTCCCGTTTTTTGGCCTTTTTTGGCCCCTGCGGCTTATATAACGGTGCGGCTTATCTATGGATTTTTTCCAAAAAAAAAAAAATCTCTCTTTTTTAGCACTCTTTCTAACTATAAATCCACTTGTTTTAATTTCCTCTCTTGCCCTCTTTTAACAACATAACATAACATAACATAACATAACACAACACAGGTAAGCAGAAAGAAAAAGACGAAGCAATCACGCCATGAATGAGGAAATGACTCACCTGCTGGAGGCTGGAGATACACGGCTTGGGCTAAACTTTTACTCCGTGAAACACTATCGATTAAGTCCGACAGCGCTCAGAGGTTTTAAGCAGCTTGAAAACAAGTTTGAAAACGTGCAGAAGTCCATCCACTCACTAAAGAAACTAAGGCAACCGTGAACAGAGTTTATAATGCGGAAAAGCGCATCAGCTTGGACAAAAACAACACAGTGAGTCCGAAAGTGGATAAAATGCAAAAACATCGAAACGCTGCACACGCAGGTTGATGACTTAATCAGCAGGAGTAAAAGAAATAACATTCGCCTCACCTGGGAGGGTACGCGCTTTTTCGTCCGGCAGGACCTCTCCGCGTTGGTGCAACAGAAACGCGCAACATACAACAGCATCATCGAGTCAATGGATATCGCTTTGGCGTACTGTACCCAGCGAGACTCGTCATAACCATTGATGGACAGCGGCGGAACAAGAGCTCAAAGTGAAACTGCCGAATATCTTTTGAGTTGGACTGGTCAATAGTACTGTGAGTAACTAAAATAAAAAAATAAAAAACGGAATTCTCTCTTCTTTAGCACTCTTTCTAACTATAAATCCACTTCTGTTTTAATTTCCTCTCTTGCCCTCTTTTCACCACACCGCGGACACTGTGTGCACTGTAAAAATAAACAACGGTGGTGTTGTGTTATGTTGTTTTGTTGAAATGTTACGGTAATACGGTAAATGGGAGCTTCCTCAAACAGCCATCTCTTTCCCGACAATCCCCTCTGTGTGTGACCACTTACATATGGTAATTACGGTAAGCAAACGGCCACTCGGCCAACAACTCCCTCCCCCGACTACCAGGAGAAAATCACAAACTTCGGCGAATTCACACAAAGGAAGATCACGGAATATTATAGGAGTGTGAAAACATCCACAATCACCAACGGGTTCCAAAACGCTGGACTGCTGCGGGATGAAGAGGATGACGCCGCCACAGCTGGCGCTGAGGGCCGTCAGAGGCTTCAGAGGCTGTTCGATGCCGACAGTGACGAAGAGGAGTTCGTTGGTTTTGAGTGACAATGAAGGAGAGAGGAGAGTGGTTGACGAAGCCACCCTGAACCTGTTCGTTTCCGACACTGAAGATGAGGACTTTGGTGGTTTCAGTATGCAGGAAGAAGAGGAAGACGAGGGTTAGTGACTTGACTTCTCTGGTTACAGCCGTTTGCTGCACATATAGCCTATTGTTGTGTGATTTTGTCTGGGGATTAGTGACCTGACTTTTGTTTTGTTTTGTTGAAATGTTAATAAATGGGAGCTTCCCCAAACAGCCATCTCTTTCCCGACATTCCTCTCTGTGCACGAACCCTTTCATATGGTAATTAAACATCAAAACACCCGCGGCTTATAGACCGGTGCGGCTTATATAAGAAAAAAATAGTCAACTTTGAAGGTGCGGCTTATAGACCGGTGCGCCTTATAGTCCGGAATTTACGGTATATTACTGAGTTACTGCTAAAAGTAATATATTACATGTAATATGTTACTTTTGTAATGAGTTACCCCCAAAACTGGGTTTAGGCGTGGGGGTGGGAGAGGTTAGGTTTAGGGTTAGGGTCTGTGGGAGGTTAGGTTTAGGCATGGGGGGTGGGAGAGGTTAGGTTTAGGGTTAGGGTCTGGGGGAGGTTAGGTTTAGGCGTGGGGGCTGGGGGCTGGGGGATGGGGGAGGTTAGGTTTAGGCATGGGGGCTGGGAGAGGTTAGCTCCAGCCGGTCCACCGACACGCTGCACACCACCTCGCTTAGCTGGTTCTGCTTGTGGGTTGTCGGCACTGCGGGCTGTCGGCACATAGACGGGGCACCGAATTTCATGCAATTCGGCATCGTGTCAACACAAAAAGCGGTTTATCTCAAGAACCATTTGTTTGATGGACTTCAAACTGGGGGAGTACGCTGCTTTGAACTGCCCAGAACACAGACCATTTCACATCAAATCAAAAGTGATTCTGATTCTGAACAGTCATTTCATTGGTGTAAGGCTTCTGTAAGCGCAAAACAGAAATGGTGGCAACACACATCCTTGTGGCACCCCACTGTAACACAAGCTCATCTGAATAGTAAAATAGTAAAAACTCTCTTGAGGCCACCATTCATGTTCATCTTAAAAAGTCATTCTAAATGTGTGTCAATTTGCATAGTGTTAGAATCCAAATTCAAAATGCTTTTGATTGTTGTAGGTGTCTGGCTATTGGTCCATCATAGTGATAGGGGTGTCCCCTGTCCCCCTGTGCCATTTATAAGCAAATTGTAGGAGGTTGAGTAGATTCCTGAAACAGAAGACTTAGGGCTCATTCAGACACAATCTGACGCTGGCATTGACCCCCTCCGTGCTCCATTCATAGTCAATGGGGGTAGTCCGACAGGCTCCGGCAGTGGGCGACGCAGGGGTATGTGTGAAAAACACGCATAGGTCGTACAGTGAGAGAGCTCAGGGCGATACAACTATTGGGGGATGCAGCCCTACCTCACGCTCCACTGGCCAGTCTAGATGCCACACACACACACACACACACACACACACACACACACACACACACACACACACACACACACACACACACACACAGAGCTCTGCCCTGTTTCACTCCTTTCGTCTCTTCTTCTCTTCTCTCTCAAAAATCGCGGCTGTATATCAAAACCAGAACCACACGCTACCTAAACAGCTTCTTCCCGCTGTCTCTCTCCTCAACAAGTCCAATCACATCTGAGGTCATGGACACCCCTCCCCCCCCCCCCCCCCCCCCGTTGTTCCAGTCACCCTTTTTAGAGCACTTTATCTTACTATTTTAATCCATGCGCCTCTATATTTAAATTTTTTATCCTAGTTCTGGTGATTTTATTGTTTTTATGAGTGCTTTTATGAGTGCATAGCTGCATTTTTTAGTCAAAACTATTGGTTGTGGTAACCAACTACATGCTCGTTCATGTCCTGAGTGTCTTGTCTTCACTGTCGTATGTATGTATGTTTATTTGTATCTTGTCGAGTGTGCTGATTGACCAGAATTAATTCCTGTCTGTCCTGCATTTGGCAATAAAGTGTTTCTGATTCTGATTCTGTTCTCTTTCTCTTCACAATAAAAATCCTCAGGTTAGTTGAAGGCTGTGTATTAAAATCCGCAAGACAAACAAACGGTTGATCTGCTGAATGGGACAGCGCAACACTGAAGTTGTCAGTTATGGTTTCAGCAGATACCATATTATTCGGCCCTGGAACATAAACAAGAATGAAAAACATGAAACTGTCTCCTTCATAAAGACACACATACCTTCACAATAAATGTCCATAATGTGTTTCTCTCAGGATGCAGCAGCAGAGAGCAGACTCCCCTGAGCCCAGCTGTGTGTCCATGAAGAGTGACTGGTCTATGGAGCTACCTCGAAACTTTAAAGATAAAGATCCTTCTGAAAAGACGTAAGTCATTATCATGTTAGTTACAGCATCAAAGTCTTGTCCATACAGACACAGATACCTTCACTGTCTTCATGTTTCTCTCAGGATGCAGCAGCAGAGAGCAGACTCCCCTGAGCCCAGCTGTGTGTCCATGAAGAGTGACTGGTCTATGCATCACCCTTTTAGCTTCAAAGATGGACAGCAGTCTACTGATAAAAGGTATTTATTTCAGATGCTGTTGTCAGATTCACATGAAAGGAAAAGTAACACACAGTCGCACATCAAAGGTTGTGGTAAGGTGCCGACCACTGGGAGTGAACTTAAAGCCCCATTCAGTAAGTTTTCCAGGTTTTACTGTTGGAGAAACTGCGGCCTCTGGGTCCAATAGTATCGATAACGATATCGCCGTTCAAAGTCAACAAAACACAGCGCCAGAAGCTCTATGTACATGTTGTGACATCGGGTACTCACCACGTGATGAAATAATAATCCATAGTTCCGTGAAACATCATTTTCGTAGCAAATCCGAATCGAGTTACTTCCTCGTTTTCATGAACACAGCGCTTCCGCTGTACAGCGCATGCGCGCATGCTTTTCTTTTTTCTTTTTTCTTGCTACGGGACGTGACAGACAAACTGCTTAGTCCCAGTGCTGGCCAATGGAGGGCGGTGTGGGATAAATAAAGACGAGGGTCTCCCTATTAAAAGTCAATCTACCATGTCCTGTGACTAAAAAGCTGTTATATTACAGTAAAAAATGAGAAAAATCTTACTGATTGGGGCTTTAAGTAGAAAAATGCATTGCACACTCTGGCTCCTTTATGCATCTATATTTATTGTATACTGTTGTCAGATTCACAGTCATCAGAGATAGATAGATAGATAGATAGATAGATAGATAGATAGATAGATAGATAGATAGATAGAGAGATAGAGAGATAGAGAGATAGATATAGCTCTAGTATTTGCAGTGTGTCCCGCACCGTTGACACTAGTTGGCTTTGTCGGCAGTAGTGTCCTCTAGTAAGAGAGTGGCGTCAGCGGAGGACCAAAATGCAAGAATCATTAGCCAATGAACAGCCAGGAATGGGTCTCGCGCTACTTTTGCATGCTAAAATAAAGCCGATAATGTACAATTTGATTTATTTCAAGGGATGAAAAACCCTTTCAAAGTACAACACTGTCTATTTTGATGCAACTCGACAGTGCTGCTTTTTTTACTGAAGAGTTCCACTTTCTACTTCCTGGAAAAAAACTGGTCCATTGGAGTGAATGGAGATGTCGGAACTCTTCTATTATACGGCTCTGGTCGGCAGCTTTGAATTGGCGTTGGGTCATTGGTGACAGAAATCACTCTGATTGGCTGGTCAGGGGTAGTGAAACAGCACACGACGGAGGCTCGGTCCTTCGCGCGGCCGACGTGGGTTCAAATCCGACCCGAGGTCCTTTGCCGCATGTCATCCCCTCTCACTCCCCAACTTTGCTGTTGGCCTAAGGCAGAAAATGCAATTCGGCATAGCGGCACCTACCGGCAACACAAAAAGTGGTTTATTTCGAGAATCGTCATATCGACTTCAAACTGGAGGGGGTGCGCTTAGGGAGACCTGTCAGAGTTCAGTCCCAAATTCGTGAGGCGTGGGAGAGGTTAGGTTTAGGGTTAGGGTCTGGGGGAGGTTAGGTTTAGGCGTGGGGGCTGGGGGAGGTTAGGTTTAGGCGTGGGGGCTGGGAGAGGTTAGCTCCAGCCGGTCCACCGACACGCTGCACACCGCCTCGCTTAGCTGGTTCTGCTTGTGGGTTGTCGGCAGTGCGGGCTGTCGGCACATAGACGGGGCACCGAATTTCATGCAATTCGGCATCGTGTCAACACAAAAAGGGGTTTATCTCAAGAACCATTTGTTTGATGGACTTCAAACTGGGGGAGTACGGTGCTTTGAACTGCCCAGAACACAGACCATTTCACATCAAATCAAAAGTGATTCTCATTCTGAACAGTCATTTCATTGGTGAAGGCTTCTGTAAGCGCAAAACAGAAATGGTGGCAACACGCATCCTTGTGGCACCCCACTGTAACACAAGCTCATCTGAATAGTAAAATAGTAAAAACTCTCTTGAGGCCACCATTCATGTTCATCTTAAAAAGTCGTTCTAAATGTGTGTCAATTTGCATAGTGTTAGAATCCAAATTCAAAATGCTTTTGATTGTTGTAGGTGTCTGGCTATTGGTCCATCATAGTGAGAGGCGTGTCCTCTGTCCCCCTGTGCCATTTATAAGCAAATTGTAGGAGGTTGAGTAGATTCCTGAAACAGAAGACTTAGGGCTCATTCAGACACAATCTGACGCTGGCATTGACCCCCTCCGTGCTCCATTCATAGTCAATGGGGGTAGTCCGACAGGCTCCGGCAGTGGGCGACGCAGGGGTATGCGTGAAAAACACGCGGTCGTACGGCGAGAGAGCTCAGGGCGATCCATCTTTTGGGGGATGCAGCCCTATGTCACGCTCCACTGGCCAGTCTAGATGCCACACACACACACACACACACACACACACACACACACACACATTACATGGGAGAAAAATAATTACATTTCTAGTTCGCCACTGAATGGCCAAATTGATATAACTTTCAACCATTTTGAGCAATGCTGTTTCCATACAGGCCACCAGCATTGGCTAGTTGTTGATATTTATAAAGATATTGCAGCTCTCATATAAATTATTTTCGAGGCGGTGGGCAAACTGTAATGGCGTCGATTTCCGAAAAGAATTCCTGAGCTGAGCACAGCCAAAGAGTATAGTATAGACAAGAGTATATGTCATTTCTTGTTTTTTTCCATAGGTATTTTCAAATCACCGTTTGTTACATATCTGGGGGGTCAGTCCCCCTTTAAATAGAAAAATGCGTTGCACACTCTGGCTCCATTATGCATCTATATTTATTGTATACTGTTGTCAGATTCACAGTCATCAGAGAGAGATAGATAGATACTGTAGATAGATAGATAGATAGATAGATAGATAGATAGATAGATAGATAGATAGATAGATAGATAGATAGATAGATAGATAGATAGCTCTAGTATTTGCAGTGTGTCCCGGACCGTTGACACTAGTTGGCTTTGTCGGCGGCTTTGAATTGGCGTTGGATCATTGGTGACAGAAATCACTCTGATTGGCTGGTCAGGGGTAGCGAAACAGCGCATGACGGAGGCTCGGTCCTTCATGCGGCCGAAACATCCTTCTGAAAAAAAGTAATTATTTTCTCTGTATTTTAGGATTAATGAAAACATGAAATTGTTCTTCATATCTTCTTCTTCATAAAAACACAGATACCTTCACAATGTTAATAATGTTTCTATCAAGATGCAGCAGGAGAGAGCGCGTGCGTGTCCTGTATGACCTAATACATCATGTCTTCTCAACAGAGTCGACCAGGAGAGGTCAGAGGGTTCCAGTGGTCCGAGTGCCCAGGAGCATCAAACAGACCTGGACTCCATATTTATGGTGTGTAAAGGATTAACAACACCTTCGACTTCAGCTACATACAAACACACCTTGTACTTCACCATCAACTGAAATCAACCTGTTACAAAAAGGACAAAGGCTACGGTGTCACGACTAGTTGTTGTAGTATGCCTAACCTAATCATCACTAAGGCTTAACCAACAATGTCCTCCCTCACCATTAGCCTTTAGCCCCAATGTAAGTTGAAATCTCTACCCCTAGTGTACTGACGTGAGAGTGAAACGTATGTGTTTGCAAGTCAAGTTTCAAGATTTGTATTGTCACTCTGTTGTACAAGTAGACACGTGTGAAATTCTTATGCTGTGGGCTCCGTTACATAAGGTTGGTAGGTACAAAATCACAGCAAACAACCAATAAGGCAATAAGGCAACAGTTAACTAGGGCAAACAGTGTAAACAGTGTATGTAAAGGGCAATTAAGGCAAACAGTAAAATAATAAAAGTAATTAAGTAGAAGTAATAAAGTATTAAAATAGAGTATAGAATAAATATAAAAAAGTGTCCAAAGTGTCCACTTGTCAGTGGAAGGGCTCTATCGTCGCAAAGGCAGTAATTTTGCGTTAGCGGACGTTTTACGCCCGAATAGCGCTGTGCGCAATGCACAATTGTGGCCGTGTTGCCCCCCTGCGCTTGGCCTCACCTCAGCGCAAACCTCCATATAGGCATGTTCCTCACCTGCTCATACGCCCCGGAGAATAATATTCATGTAGGATATAGAGTCGTCTCCATGCGAGCAGGCGAGGAGAGAGAGAGAGGGGAGTAAACAGAGGTGCAACCAGCAAGACAGCGAAGCTCGCGCTGTGTCACCACAGAGGATTTCCCCTCTCTCATCAACAGTGCTGTGCTGGAGACAATTCTTCCATGTCCCAAAAGTGAACTGGAAGAAGCGGCCAAAACAGAGGGACCGAATGGGAAACTATCCATCAATCAGCTAAATATATAGAGTCATCAAGTCCATGTTGCCAGACACTATTGACTTGCTTTGTGGCATCTCCAGAGTCTTTCACGTCTGTTACATGTGCTCAGGTTGAACCTGCTCTCATCTGTGAAAAGCACAGGGCACCAGTGTCGGACCTGCCAATTCTGCTGTTCTATGGCAAATGCCAATCGAGCTCCACAGTGCCGGGCAGTGAGCACAGGCCACACTACAGGACGTCGGGCCCTTAGGGCAGTGAGCACAGGGCACACTACAGGACGTCGGGCCCTCAGGGCAGTGAGCACAGGGCACACTACAGGACATCGGGCCCTTAGGGCAGTGACCACAGGGCACACTACAGGACGTCGGGCTCTCAGGGCAGTGAGCACAGGGCACACTACAGGACGTCAGGCTCTCAGGGCAGTGAGCACAGGGCACACTACAGGACATCGGGCCCTCAGGGCAGTGAGCACAGGGCACACTACAGGACGTCGGGCCCTCAGGGCAGTGAGCACAGGGCACACTACAGGACGTCGGGCCCTCAGGGCAGTGAGCACAGGGCACACTACAGGACGTCGGGCCCTCAGGGCAGTGAGCACAGGGCACACTACAGGACGTCGGGCTCTCAGGCCAGTGAGCACAGGGCACACTACAGGACGTCGGGCTCTCAGGGCAGTGAGCACAGGGCACACTACAGGACGTCGGGCTCTCAGGGCAGTGAGCACAGGGCACACTACAGGACGTCGGGCTCTCAGGGCAGTGAGCACAGGTCACACTACAGGACATCGGGCCCTCAGGGCAGTGAGCACAGGGCACACTACAGGACATCGGGCCCTCAGGGCAGTGAGCACAGGGCACACTACAGGATGTCGGGCCCTCAGGGCAGTGAGCACAGGACACACTACAGGATGTCGGGCCCTCAGGGCAGTGAGCACAGGGCACACTACAGGACGTCGGGCCCTCAGGGCAGTGAGCACAGGGCACACTACAGGATGTCGGGCCCTCAGGGCAGTGAGCACAGGGCACACTACAGGATGTCGGGCCCTCAGGGCAGTGAGCACAGGGCACACTACAGGATGTCGGGCCCTCAGGGCAGTGAGCACAGGGCACACTACAGGACGTCGGGCTCTCAGGGCAGTGAGCACAGGGCACACTACAGGATGTCGGGCCCTCAGGGCAGTGAGCACAGGGCACACTACAGGATGTCGGGCCCTCAGGGCAGTGAGCACAGGGCACACTACAGGACGTCGGGCTCTCAGGGCAGTGAGCACAGGGCACACTACAGGATGTCGGGCCCTCAGGGCAGTGAGCACAGGGCACACTACAGGATGTCGGGCCCTCAGGGCAGTGAGCACAGGGCACACTACAGGACGTCGGGCTCTCAGGGCAGTGAGCACAGGGCATGTGATGTAAAAAACAAAAAAAGAAGAAGAAAAAAAGAAGAAATTTCAGTTGACCCTATTTGAATTCTAGGCGACCCCACTTAGTGACCCTAAGGTTGGGAACCACTGCACTATTGTTTGTGTGTGTTTGTGTGTGTGTGTGTGTGTGTGTGTGTGTGTGTGTGTGTGTGTGTGTGTGTGTGTGTGTGTGTGTGTGTGTGTGTGTGTGTGTGTTATTTATTGAGGAGTCTCGTGGCCTGTGGAAAGAAACTATTCTGCATACGGTTTGTGCGTGCTTTGGGGAGTCTGTATCTTCTCCCTGAGGGCAGCAGGGAGAACAGGCTGTTGTGCAGGTGGGTTGTGTCCTTGATGATCTTCCGGGACTTCCTGAGGCACCGCTGATTGTACAGTTCCTGCAGTTTCTGCAGCTCACATCCTGTCACGTGCTGGGACACGCGCCTCACCCTTCTCAGCTCCTTGTGGTCCATGGTGGTACAGTTCCCGTAGCAGGTAGTGAGTGAAACAGTTGGTCAGCAGACTCTCAATGGTGCCTCGTCCCTGAGGATTTTGGGCCTCAGGCCAAATGTCGAGACACAGCCCTGCGGCGCTCCTATGCTGATGGTCAGTGGGGAGGAGGTGGGCGAGGACGTGGGCGATTGCATCCGCTGTGCTCCTGTTGGGGCGGTATGCAAATTGTAGGGGCTTGTCGTTAGTGGGAGTGTGGGGCGGATGTGTGATATGACCAGCTTAATTTAATTTATTTATTTGTGTAGGGACAGATCATACATAATGTTTACCAAAAGATCTGATGTCCTGTGCCACAGCATTTATAGCCAAGGCTAATTTGCAATGCCCAATGTTTAGTTCATCCGACAGGATGGGGGAGGTGTTTGTGGTGTGCTGTTTCTCCCCCTTGAAGTCAGAAGCAGCATGGAGTCCTCTCCAAAGGTGTCTTGGGTTGTTGGAGTCAAGTTTGGACTCCAGCTATAAGTTATCTCTGTTAGGCAGGGTAAAGATTACAGTCCATTCATTCACTGGTCTTTATCTTCTTCTTGATCTTCCCCGCTATCTGTCGTGGCGTGGCTCTGAACCGGGGCACGGTTGGCTTGGTGATACACAGCTCCGTGGCGTCTGTTTGAGGTGGACCATTTCGGATGTCGCTTGTTCTGGTTTTCATTTAAAGGATGCTTGGTAATAGTGATAGTGTTGCATGTAGTTGATCAGATATCCTATTGTTGATGTGCTGTCCTCAAGAAACCGTAGCTTCGTGTCGTGTGTGACCATCATAGCTCCCGGTGTCACTTCGGCGTCCTCAATCAGTATCACCTGCGTCGGCTCTCTCGCTTAACTTTGTAACTATTTGGTAACTTGTCCCCCAAATATGATGTCAGTACTTTCACTGCAGCGGTACACCTCCAGTCCTGCAATAATGTAAGCAAAATCCTAATAAGTACTAAGAATAAGAAAGACAGATGGATTTCTAAAAATTAAGTAAATTATCTCAGACTAGTGTCATGATTATAATTTTCTGCTTGGGGAGTATCATATAAAACATTCAGGTCTGACAAAGAATTGTGACATAGTAACATGGGTCCACAGCCCAAAGATGTTCTAGGTTCACAAAACGCCATCAAAATTAAAAGTAACGGTTGTTTGGCCGCTAGAGGTCGGGGCCCAGGCAGGCCGGAGATGAGGCGAGGACGAGGCTCTCACAACTCGCTACTGGGGCAACTCGGTGGCCACGCCCGGCTCGGTAACCAGGAAGTAGCTGTGGATTGAGGCAGAAAGTGACATTCACATTCAACAATTTTAGAACCATTGTTGTGAAACTAGAATATTTTGCGCTTTGGGTTAACATTTCTATTTCATAATTATTTGTGAGATCATGTTGAATCTCCATGCTGCACTCTTTAGATCAGTGCGGGCTTTCACTCTCTGTAAGATGTATTTGATTTTGTGTTTTGTCTTTGATGTCTTTTAGTATGAAGGTTTAATATGTATATTATTCTGTTCCAGCTGCTTGAGGAGAACATTGTCACCTTTGTGAAGAAGGAGCTGAGGAGGTTCCAGAGGGTTCTGAGTCCAGATGAGGCAGAATGCTCAGAGAGTCAGAGAGAGGATGAGGAGGAGGTGGACGATGTGGAGGAAGAGCAGAGGAGCACAGAGGCTTTTCTAAACATCACACTGCTCTTCCTGAGGAGAATGAAGCAGGAGGAGCTGGCTAAGGAGCTGCAGAGAAGTAAGAAGCTTTCACAGCTTTAATGTCATGGAGAGAGAGCAAAGATGGTGGAGAATGAGTGAATCATGTCTGTTAGAGCCAGTTTTGTCCTCCCCATCTAATTCATTTGAATCAGGTATGCAAGCCATAGCTGGAAGACGCCATCAAGCCACAGTTCTCAACCGCAACAAACGAAACAAGAAACAAATTATTATAGAGAACATTTAATTTGAGTTTGGCTTATTTTGATCTCATTTGACTTGTAAAGGCCCATTTTATTTTTATGAATGCATTTGAGTCATTATTTGTTTGGAATAAGACAAATAATCCATTCCAACAAGAACACAAGATCAACAAACTGAGTAGCCACCTTCATGTTTGAACTTTACGGCGTATAGTGAATATAGTTTTAAATTTAAAAAAGCCATGACCATGTCCAAACTGCTGAAAACATAAACATTTGCCAAATAAGATCTATTCATTACAAGATAGAAAAGTAAATGAGTGAAATCCCTCTGGATAATCTGGTAAACTTATTAAACAAAACAGCGCCACACCAGTTGTCTTTCACACTGAGCTGCACACAGTCAGGACCTGTTTGTTCACTCACCAGTGATGAGCTGAAGAGATGTCATGGAGTGGAGATACACATTTACCAGGAAATGTTCACATTTCTCATGTTTACTGAAACATCTGCTCATTGTTCATTTGTTCTTTCAGAAACTCAACATCAACATCCACAACAACAACACAAATCCAGTCTTAAGGAGAGGTTTCAGTGTTTGTTTGAGGGGATTGCTAAAGCAGGAAACCCAACACTTCTGGGTCAGATGTACACAGAGCATTACCTCACAGAGGGAGGGAGTGGAGAGGTCAATGATGAACATGAGGTCAGACAGATTGAAGTAGCATCCAGGAAACCAGCCAGACCAGAAACAACAATCAAATGTGACGACATCTTTAAACCCTTACCTGGAAGAGACAAACCAACCAGAACATTGATGACAAAGGGAGTGGCTGGCATTGGGAAAACAGTCTTAACACAAAAGTTTACTCTGGACTGGGCTGAAGACAAAGCTAACCAGGATATAGAGTTCATATTTCCATTCACTTTCCGAGAGCTGAATCTGCTGAAAGGGAAAAAGTTCAGCTTGGTGGAACTTCTTCATCACTTTTTTCCTGAGACCAAAGAAGCAGGAATCTGTAGGTTTGACAAGTTCCAGGTTGTGTTAATCTTTGACGGTCTGGATGAGTGTCGACTTCCTCTAGACTTCCAGAACAACGAGATCGTGACTGATGTCACAGAGTCGACCTCAGTGGACGTGTTGCTGACAAACCTCATCAAGGGGAAACTGCTTCCCGCTGCTCGCCTCTGGATGACCACACGACCTGCAGCAGCCAATCAGATCCCTCATGAGTGTGTTGACGTGGTGACCGAGGTGAGAGGCTTCACTGACCCACAGAAAGAGGAGTACTTCAAGAAGAAATTCAGAGATGAGCAGCAGGCCACGAGAATCATCTCCCACATCAAGGCTTCACGAAGCCTCCTCATCATGTGCCACATTCCACTCTTTTGCTGGATCACTGCCAATGTTCTGGAATATGTGTTGAGAACCAGTGAGAGAGAAGACCTGCCCAAGACCCTGACTGAGATGTACATCCACTTCCTGGTGGTTCAGTGCAAACTGAACATCAAGTATGATCAGAGAGCTGAGACAGATCCACACATGATTCTCTCTCTGGGAAAACTGGCTTTTGAGCAGCTGGAGAAAGGCAACCTGATCTTCTATGAAGCTGACCTGAAAGAGTGTGGTATTGATATCAGAGCAGCTTCTGTGTACTCAGGAGTGTTCACACAGATCTTTAAAGAGGAGTGTGGGCTGTACCAGGACAAGGTCTTCTGCTTTGTCCATCTGAGCATTCAGGAGTTTCTGGCTGCTGTTCATGTCATCATCTCATTCATCGACTCTGGTATCAATCTGCTGTCAGAACCACAATCAACCTCCACAGACAAATCTGTCAATCTGCCATCAGAAAACCAGTCATCCTCCACAGACAAATCTGTCAATCTGCTGTCAGAAAAGCAGTCAGAAAATCAGTCAACCTCCACAGACAAATCTGTCAATCTGCTGTCAGAAAACCAGTCAGAAAATCAGTCAACCTCCACAGACAAATCTGTCAATCTGCTGTCAGAAAACCAGTCCGAAAATCAGTCAACCTCCCACACTGCTGACTATTCTGAATCAATGTCCAGCAAAGGGTTGATGAGTAAATGGCCATTCTCCCTTTTGAAGAAAGAAAAACAAAGAAGAAAGAAAAAAACAGAACAGCCAGGAGCCATTTTAGACGAGCACACGTTAGAAAATAACCCAGAAACTATCTTCTACCAGAGTGCTGTGGACAAGGCTTCACAGAGTCCAAATGGACACCTGGACTTGTTGCTCCGCTTCCTCCTGGGTCTTTCACTGGAGACCAATCAGACTCTCCTACGAGGTCTGCTGCCACAGATAGGAAGTAGCTCACAGACCAATCAGGATAAAGTCCAGTACATCAAGAAAAAGATCAGGGAGAATCCGTCTTCAGAGAGAATCATCAATCTGTTCCACTGTCTGAATGAGCTGAATGACCGGTCTCTTGTGAAGCAGATCCAAGACCACATGAGTTTTGGAAGTCTCTCCACAGGCAAATTCTCCCCTACTGAGTGGTCAGCTCTGGCCTTCATCTTACTGTCTTCAGAAGAAGACCTGGATGTGTTTGACCTGAGGAAATACTCTGCTTCAGAGGAGGCTCTTCTGATCCTGCTACCAGTGGTCAAAGCCTCCAATAAAGCTTGGTAAGTGCATACCAACTGGATAGATTCAATATATGTTGTGAGGAGGGAAATAAACATTTTCAATGTTGTTTTTTCATCACTAATTCTCCTTTAGGCTGAGTGGCTGTCAGCTGTCAGAGAGAAGCTGTGAAGCCCTGGCCTCAGTTCTCAGCTCCCAGTCCTCTAGTCTGAGAGAGCTGGACCTGAGTGACAATGACCTGCAAGATGCATCAGTGAAGCTGCTCTCTGTTGGACTGCAGAGTCCACACTGTAGACTGGAGACTCTCAGGTCAGGATCACTGTTACTATTCAACAGCCTGTTTAAATTCTGTTTTACGTGCACATTAATATCAGAGAAAATACCTGAACTCTCATTTTCCTGCTGATGTGATGTGAAACCCAACATTCTTCTCTGAGAGAACATGTCATTATTTTCTCACCTCACTGCCTCTTGTTGAAATAGAAAAGTTCACCTGCAAAAACAGATATCTTCATTTGTACTTTTTTTTTTTAATACACTATAAATATTGTGGGCTTCACGCTTTCCTTTCTAGCTGAACTGGCAGCGCTCATTTCTACTGTGCCTCGCTGGTTCCCCCGTGCTCTCGTATGCAGGTGGGCTGTGTGGCACCCCTCACCTCATTATAGTAATCAGATATTTATGTATTTATGTGATAATTTTTTTTTTTTTTGTATATTTCTATTACGAATCAAGAGGTAATTAAAACATTTTCACTGAATCATCTTCACATAAATCAACTAAATAATATTTTATGTGCACTCCAGGGAGTATCAAACAGGTGTTATTTCATTTTAAGAATGACATTTATATGTGTTTACAAATGAAGTCTTCTTGAGTCAAGAACTAAAATGAAAAAACGAACCCGATGCTTGGGTCAACTGTTAATATTGGGGACAATAACAGTTTCTACATTATCATAATTCATTTCTGAGCAGTGTACCAATGAGAAAATCCAACATGTAACAATTTTATACTGAAAGATGGGATCTCTTTCTCAGAAAACCTGTATAAAATCATCAATCGTAAACAATCAAACTAATAGTGTTGGGTGATATGGATGAAAATGTTATCACGATTCAAATTTCCATATATGGTGATAGAGTTTTATCACAATATACATTATGCTAGCCTAAAATCACTCTTTTTATTATTATTATGATTTCAATAATACAAACAATACAATCCACCAACCAACATACAATAAACACACCATTGAACAACAGAGCACAATTAAAACAGGACACCATTAAAAATGACAGGACAGACAAAATATATACATAGTTAAGTTAAGTTAAGTTAGTTAAGTTAAAGGTCCCATATTGTGTGGATTTCTGCTGTTTTAAACATTTGTCAGGGGTCTTTAAAATAAGGTAATGCATTCTGTTTGGGATTTGGAGACATCTCGATTTTTTTCTTGTATTTACCCTCTGCAGCTCAGTATAGTCAGTTTTTTCTACAAAGGCCTTGGTCTCATTGGCCGATGAGGCGCTCCGGTGAGGTGCCCCTCTGATTGGCCGCCTGATCTGTCACTCAAAGCAAACGCTGACTGAGCAGAGCAACTACTGTCTGTGCTTGCGTAACCTATGTGCGATTCGAAATCACGCGTCTGTGCCTGTATGCTGCCTGTAGCTTTAGCTAGCTGCACTGAGCTGAGTCACAAAAAAGTGTGGAAGTGAGACCGTTTGACAGATTCGGATTTAGAGGAAAAGGAACAGTTGAGCGGACCCCATTCGCATTGCGGGTTGTTGGCATAGTGAGCAGACCCTGTTTCGATGCGGTAAGTGGAGTGTTTTTATCTAGCTTTGGCTTGTGTCGCTAACGTTAGCATAGCTAGTAAACTTGCAGATTTCCGTGTCTGTCATGGCCATTATCCCTAGCGTTATATTATACTATAGCCTATTTGGACCCCAGGAAGACTAGTTAGCTGTTGTCTAGGCGGCAGATAATGGGGATCCTTTTTAATAAGCAATAAACGCCAGCTTGCCTGCTGTGTGGATGTAGCTACTACTCCACAGCAGACATAAGCATAACGTTCATTTACGTTCAAATGCATCAAATTGATGTGAAGATTCATCAAGGGATACAAATATTGACATGACACATGTAAACAATAATGCTTAATAATAATAATATGCTATGCTATCTATTAATTTGGACATGACTGTTGTAACGCTAATTCATGCCAGTGTTATTCAGCAATAAAGCTAGCTCATCTGTTTTACAACTGAAAGTCAATAACTGCATGACGGAGGCTTGGTCATTCAACCCGTGTATAACTTCTTACTTCTTGAGTTGATACCTTTATAGTTTGTTGTATGTTACAATAGTCTGTACAGTAACGTTACTCACATCTACTCTAAATTGCCTGTGCAAAATAATAAATGTCATTGTACTGTTCTGAAGTTACCCGTTCTCATTCCTTTAGGTTGCCAGAAGAACCCTGATGAATCCTGAAGAAGCCAGATGATCCTGTTCAGGATAATCTTGGCGTGTATGTTCACTTCAGAATGCAATGAACAAAATCAGACTATGGACCCTTACAGCTTAGGTGTAGCTTAGCTTACAGTATAGCAGTTGTGTATTCTGTGCATGCATTGATTTGACAAATATGGCCAACATGGATACTGTACATGACAATACATTTGAGCAAAGTAATTGTGTTGTACTTTATTACACATCCAAGTAGATAAACAGTAACACTGACTTCTTACAGAATCTAATTATTTTATTATAGAAAATACACACAAAATGCTTGTGCAGGACCATGCTATGCTGCAAAATCACAGGAATGTTCCACTGTAGCAGTAAAGTGGTGCTGTAGGCTATCAATCACATAAATTATACGAGACTAAGTATTACAAAAATATATTTGACAGTATGTGTACTCTATTCTCAAAGTCTACAGACAGATCTTTTGTCAGCTAGGTAGCTGGAGGATTTCTCGGTTGCCGGTGTGTGCTGGGGTGCTGAGCTGCGCTCTCCGACGCTGCTGATGCTTCAGGAGACATGACTGAATGGGGGGAAAATGGAAGAGTGTACATCATTATGTTGCAAATTAGCGATTTTCATGTACAGATTATTTTTATAACATCATTTCTATATTTATTAAATTGTCATATTTACAAAGTTTTGTGTGTACAATAAAAATGTGTTGGTAAACATACCGTACTGAAAGTCGGCTAAGCAGACGGCAGGATCCTGGATGGTCTCTTGGTAGGTGAAGTCAGACTGGTTGTAGCTTACTAGAGAGGCACAAAAGGGGAAAGTTGGCTCAATCCGTGCACTCTAAAACTACATTACCTGCTAACTACAGCCTCAATAATTAGTTACCATGTATTCTAAATGTATCCAACTGTCTCAAGGAAAATAGGACATGATAACCTCCAGAGAAGTAGTATTCCTTGTAGTGTCATTCATGTTTATGGTTGTGACTACAACTGTTTACAAAACTAGCAGGCTTACCAGAGCTGCAAACACACAAGTGAAAAGCTATCAATGGCTGCATCTAATCAGCCAGTAACTACTGTAGGCTATCTTCCATTATGTTAGTGTTAGAAGTCAAATGTACTGATAATAGTCCCTGGTCACCAAAGTAATGTTACCCTTTTAGTTTTGTTACAGAGTTGCTGATCGGTTGTCATGTGTCCAGTCAGCCAGAGAAGCTGCTTGGGTAGCATGCTAACTAATGCCTAACGCTAGCATTAGCTCAATTAGCTTGTTGCAACTAGTCCCTAACATTACAGTACGTGTGTCCTAACGCCACCGGGACAAGGTGTTTGTTTTGGCTGGCTGAGGTTAGCCTATAAGGCACAGTTGTTGTGGCTAACAGCCTCCATTCACACTAGGCTATTCACATTAGGCTATCTCTTCCATGATGTTTTCAAACCCAGCTGGCTGTATATAACTGAACAACCACAAAGTGGTGACACTTAGGCTACTTACCCATGGGTTCAGTTCATTGTTTTCTGGACATGTTTCCATGCTACAGTAGCACAGCAGCTAACAGACCAGACAGGCCTTCCATGCCGACCTCCATTGTACGCGAACACAACAGTTTCCTGCACGCAGCTGTCGGGGGCGGGGCTGTGAGGGGGCGGGCTCTGGGCGGCCCTGTGAATTTTTTTATTGGTTGGCGACATGTGACGTATGAAATCCTTGCAAATTCTGGAACTCTAATTCGCCTCTCCTGTGGCTCCATCTTGTGGCAGGGGAGGGAGAGGAATGACTGTAGGAAGTGATTTCATACTTTTACAGACTTGTACAGACACCCCCAAGTTTATACAAACCACAAAACCCAATCAAAAGCGATTTTCACAGTATGGGACCTTTAAGTTAAGTTATCCTTATGGTGAAATTCATCCTCTGTATTTGACCCATCCTCTACTAGAAACCTTCCTAGAACTAGGAGCAGTGGGCAGCCGCAGTGCAGCGCCCGGGGACCAACTCCAGTTCTTTTGCCAGTGCCTTGGTCAGGGGCACTGACAGGAGTATTAACCCTAACATACATGTCTTCTGGTGGTGGGAGGAAACCGGAGCACCCGGAGAAAACCCACACGAACACGGGAAGAACATGCAAACTCCACACAGAAAGGACCTGGGACGGACCGGGGTTCGAACCCAGGACCTTCTTGCTGTGAGGCAACAGCGCTAACCACTGAGCCACCGTGCCGTCATATACACTGTTATGCCCGGCCTAGGGGACACCCAGCATAACACAAAAAAAGTGACTCCCCTCTTTCCCCTCTCCCAAGGATGACCATGCCACGAAAGGTTTGCAGTCCACAGGTTGTTTAATAAAGAATAGCGACAGAGAGATAGATAGATAGATAGATTAACTTTATTGTCACTTCATGGTACAAGTATCACGAGCGAAATTTCTGCTTGGTTCGCTCTCTCCCATTTCGGCGCCGGTTTGGTTCTTCGTGGGAGGGAAGGGGGGTGGTGGGGGGGGGGGGGGGGGTTGCAAAGCGGCATCAGGGTGAGCCCACCCAACATAACAAACATAATCTATTAAGCTTGCCTCTAAACAAAACCCCCCAAATAAACAACATCCATCTTACCTGCTTAACTAATAACAAAACACAGGAGAAAATGTAACTAACGAGAAATCAGGGCTTCATACCCGTACATGCCGCTATACAGACTGCATACAGTTATAGCAAACAATTAGCAAGAGTACAATGATCAATGTTAACAGCTAGGCCAACAGAAAGTGAATAGGCTAGCTCCTGGCGTGACACAGCCTGGTTGGGAGGAGGAAGAGAGTGAAGAGGCCTCGGCCCAGGATCCTTTTAAGGCCAGCCCCATCAGCCTCCCAGCCAATCACCAGCCGCATGTAGCAAAAGAACACAGGGGAATGGAGTGACAGCTCCACCGGGGGTAGGGAGGAAAAACACATGTCAGAACTCAATATAAATATAGTTTCTCCCCCAGTGTGGACCATCACGGCAATGATGACCCACACTTAGCTATCAATGACCCACACTGGGTCATCACATACACATACATATAACAAACATTAAACGAATAAAACAAAAAATAGTGATGATCATTATTATCACACTAAGGTTGGCCTTAATCTGTTCCATTTCTTATCATAATCTTTCGTTGTTCCCTGTCTATTTGCAAAATGCCTTCTAACAAAAAGTAATGCTTTAGAAAAGAACGAAAACAAGGGAGAGTCAATTGTTCTTTTTCCCTTCAATATATATATATATATTTTTTTTACACAACAGTACTTCAATTTCTTAATTCACCAAGTATAATGGTTTGAGGGCACATGGTTAGCACAATTGAATTGAATGCTAGCCATCTCTTAATAGTCAACCAAAATGTCACCACAAGTGGGCAGAACCAAAATAAATGCAATTTCAGAATGACAAAAGAGACACTTTAGATTCACATGTTAACTTTGATTTAAAACACTTTAAAACACACTTATTTATTGCTAGAATAAAACTAAAGAAAACTAAAAATGAAAAACAAAAGAAGAAATAAATAAAAAGAGACAACAAGCAGAAGTGAAAATGAAATGAAAGCCTGTTCTTCCAGTATGATCTGAACACAGCAGAAAGCCAGCAGGCAGCACAGTGATGTAAACATGACTGAGTGGACCGAAGTGCAGAGACAGAAACTCAACACAAAGATTAAACTAAAAAGAGTCTGAGCTTCAAAAATCCCAGTGAACAAAACAGCAAAACAAACATCTTTTCTTGGTATCTCAAGTCAAAGTGGTGAAATCCTGACGGAAAGACTGAGCAAAGAGCAACTGAGAGCAGCAACTTAATATCAATCCAGGACAGAGGGCAGATGACCACAGTAAAGTAATGAAACAGGTGGGAACACTTGATCCATATTGACACCAAGTGGTCCAGATCAAACAGTTTAGTGAGGCCATCTAGTGGTGACCCAGGCTATGACAAGTAAAAAGAGAAGAGTGAGCACTAAGCACTAAGAAAACATAGTCAGAACTGAAATGTAATGAGTCTTCAGTCACTATCAACTATCTGAAGACGTGTGTGTGTGTGTGTGTGTGTGTGTGTGTGTGTGTGTGTGTGTGTGTGTGTGTGTGTGTGTGTGTGTGTGTGTGTGTGTGTGTGTGGAAAAGCACTCCTGTTTAACTGAAATAAAATGTACAATTCAGTGAAGGGAGTGATGTAATGTTGAACCATAGGTGTAATGCCCACTGGGGGGGAGAGACATGTCCCCCACTTCTCAAGATCCAGATTCTGCCCCCCATCCCCCCCCCCCCCCCCCCCCCCCCACTATTTAAACTGATACAACATTGTGCATAATCTGAAAAGATTGTCCTTACTACTGTTTAACCATGCATGTGTTTGGTTCTTTCAAGTGAGGAGAAGAGAACAGGACAGTATAGAACAGTGATTCTCAACCCTTTTCATATCAAGGACCCCTAATCTGCTCCACAATAGGACCACAGACCCCATAAAGCCATATAAACATGAACTGTGGACTATGCCCATTGAATCAGGTGCAGGTATTTCCCAGAGTTACTCTTCCAGACAAGAGGCAGTGTTGTTTCCACACATGAGATAACTCCTCTGGTGTAGAGACTAGAGAGTGTGTGTGTGTGTGTGTGTGTGTCTGTGTGTGTGTGTGTGTGTGGAGGGGGGGGGGGTGTAGAGACTAGAGAGGAGAGGGGGGGGTGTAGAGACTAGAGGGGGAGGGGGGGGAGTGTAGAGATTAGAGAGAGAGGGGGGGGCCTAGAGACTAGAGAGGGGGGGAGGGTGTGTAGAGACTAGAGAGGGGGGGAGGGTGTGTAGAGACTAGAGAGGAGGGGGGGGGGTGTAGAGACTAGAGAGGAGGGGGGGGTGTAGAGACTAGATAGGGGGGGTGTAGAGAGGAGGGGGGGGGGTGTAGAGACTAGAGAGGAGGGGGGGTGTAGAGACTAGAGAGGAGGGGCGGGTGTAGAGACTAGAGAGGAGGGGCGGGTGTAGAGACTAGAGAGGAGGAGGGGTGTAGAGACTAGAGAGGAGGGGGGGGTGTAGAGAGGAGGGGGGTGTAGAGACTAGAGAGGAGGGGGGGCGTGTAGAGACTAGAGAGGAGGGGGGGGTGTAGAGAGTAGAGGGGGGGGTGTAGAGACTAGAGGGGGGGGTGTAGAGACTAGAGGGGGGGGTGTAGAGAGTAGAGACGAGGGGGGGGGTGTAGAGAGGAGGGGGGGTGTAGAGACTAGAGAGTGGGGGGGGGTGTAGAGAGTAGAGACGAGGGGGGGGTGTAGAGAGGAGGGGGGGTGTAGAGACTAGAGAGTGGGGGGGGGTGTAGAGAGTAGAGACGAGGGGGGGGGGGTGTAGAGAGGAGGGGGGGTGTAGAGACTAGAGAGGAGGGGGGGGTGTAGAGACTAGAGAGGAGGGGGGGGGGTGTAGAGAGTAGAGAGGAGGGGGGGG
Organism: Poromitra crassiceps; assembly: GCF_964638095.1. Lineage (NCBI taxonomy): Eukaryota > Metazoa > Chordata > Actinopteri > Beryciformes > Melamphaidae > Poromitra > Poromitra crassiceps. The sequence goes on along the minus strand of NC_139626.1, from coordinate 64,963,628 downwards.
TGTGTAGAGATTAGAGAGCAGGGGGGGGGTGTAGAGACTAGAGAGTGGGGGGCGGGGGTGTAGAGACTAGAGAGGAGGAGGGGGGGTGTAGAGACTAGAGAGGAGGGGGGGTGTAGAGAGTAGAGAGGAGGTGGGGGGTGTAGAGACTAGAGAGGAGGGGGGGTGTAGAGAGTAGAGAGGAGGGGGGTGTAGAGACTAGAGAGGAGGGGGGGTGTAGAGACTAGAGAGGAGGGGGGTGTGTAGAGAGGAGGGGGGGGGTGTAGAGACTAGAGAGGAGGGGGGTGTAGAGAGTAGAGAGGGGGGTGTAGAGACTAGAGAGGGGGGTGTAGAGAGGAGGGGGGGTGTAGAGACTAGAGAGTGGGGGGGTGTAGAGACTAGAGAGGATGGGGGGTGTAGAGACTAGAGAGAAGGGGGGGGTGTAGAGACTAGAGAGTGGGGGTGTAGAGAGGAGGGGGGGTGTAGAGAGTAGAGAGGTGGGGGGGTGTAGAGAGTAGAAAGGAGGGGGGGTGTAGAGAGTAGAGAGGGGGGGGGTGTAGAGACTAGAGAGGAGGGGGGGTGTAGAGACTAGAGAGGAGGGGGGGTGTAGAGACTAGAGAGGAGGGGGTGGTGTAGAGAGTAGAGAGGAGGGGGGGTGTAGAGAGTAGAGGGGGGGGTGTAGAGAGGAGGGGGGGTGTAGAGACTAGAGAGTGGGGGGGGGGTGTAGAGAGTAGAGACGAGGGGGGGTGTAGAGAGGAGGGGGGGTCTAGAGACTAGAGAGGAGGGGGGGTGTAGAGACTAGAGAGGAGGGGGGGGGGGGTGTAGAGAGGAGGGGGGGTGTAGAGACTAGAGAGGAGGGGGGGGTGTAGAGAGGAGGGGGGGGTGTAGAGAGTAGAGAGGAGGGGGGGGGTGTAGAGACTAGAGAGTGGGGGGGGGGTGTAGAGACTAGAGAGGAGGAGGGGGGTGTAGAGACTAGAGAGGAGGGGGGGTGTAGAGAGTAGAGAGGGGGGGTGTAGAGACTAGAGAGGGGGGTGTAGGGAGGAGGGGGGGTGTAGAGACTAGAGAGTGGGGGGTGTAGAGACTAGAGAGGAGGGGGGGTGTAGAGACTAGAGAGGAGGGGGGGTGTAGAGACTAGAGAGGGGGGGTGTAGAGAGTAGAGAGGTGGGGGGGGGTGTAGAGAGTAGAGAGGGGGGGTGTAGAGACAAGAGAGGAGGGGGGGTGTAGAGACTAGAGAGGAGGGGGGGGGGTGTAGAGACTAGAGAGGAGGGGGGGGGTGTAGAGAGTAGAGAGGAGGGGGGGGTGTAGAGACTAGAGAGGAGGGGGGGTGTAGAGAGTAGAGAGGAGGGGGGGTGTAGAGACTAGAGAGTGGGGGGGGGTGTAGAGACTAGAGAGAGAGAGGGGGGAGGTGTAGAGACTAGAGAGAGAGAGGGGGGTGTAGAGACTAGAGAGGGGGGGGGGTGTAGAGACTAGAGAGAGAGGGGGGTGTGGAGAGTAGAGAGGGGGGGTGTAGAGAGTAGAGAGGGGGGGTGTGTAGAGAATAGAGAGGAGGGGGGGGGTGTAGAGACTAGAGAGGAGGGGGGGTGTAGAGACTAGAGAGGAGGGGGGGGTGTAGAGACTACAGAGGAGGGGGGGTGTAGAGACTAGAGAGGAGGGGAGTGTAGAGACTAGAGAGGAGGGGGGTGTAGAGACTAGAGAGGAGGAGGGGGGGTGTAGAGACTAGAGAGGAGGGGGGGGTGTAGAGACTAGAGAGGAGGGGGGGTGTAGAGAGTAGAGAGGAGGGGGGGTGTAGAGACTAGAGAGTGGGGGGGGGGTGTAGAGACTAGAGAGAGAGAGGGGGGAGGTGTAGAGACTAGAGAGAGAGAGGGGGGGTGTAGAGACTAGAGAGGGGGGGGGTGTAGAGACTAGAGAGAGAGGGGGTGTGGAGAGTAGAGAGGGGGGGTGTACAGAGTAGAGAGGGGGGGTGTGTAGAGACTAGAGAGGAGGGGGGGGGGTGTAGAGACTAGAGAGGAGGGGGGGGTGTAGAGACTAGAGAGAGAGGGGGGTGTAGAGACAAGAGAGGGGGGGTGTAGAGACTAGAGAGGAGGGGGGGGTGTAGAGACTAGAGAGAGAGAGGGGGTGTAGAGAGTAGAGGGGGGGGGTGTAGAGACTAGAGAGGAGGGGGGGTGTAGAGACTAGAGAGGAGGGGGGGGGGTGTAGAGACTAGAGAGGAGGGGGGGTGTAGAGACTAGAGAGGAGGGGGGTGTAGAGACTAGAGAGGAGGGGGGTGTAGAGAGTAGAGAGGAGGGGGGGTGTAGAGAGGAGGGGGGGTGTAGAGAGTAGAGAGGGGGGGGTGTAGAGACTAGAGAGTGGGGCGGGGGTGTAGAGAGTAGAGAGGAGGGGGGGGTGTAGAGACTAGAGAGGAGGGGGGTGTGTAGAGAGGAGGGGGGGGGGTGTAGAGACTAGAGAGAGAGAGGGGCGGTGTAGAGAGTAGAGAGGGGGGGGTGTAGAGACTAGAGAGGAGGGGGGGTGTAGAGACTAGAGAGGAGGGGGGGTGTATAGAGGAGGGGGGGTGTAGAGACTAGAGAGGAGGGGGGGTGTAGAGAGTAGAGAGGAGGGGGGGGTGTAGAGAGTAGAGAGGAGGGGGGGGTGTAGAGACTAGAGAGGAGGGGGGGTGTATAGAGGAGGGGGGGTGTAGAGACTAGAGAGGAGGGGGGGGTGTAGAGAGTAGAGAGGAGGGGGGGGTGTAGAGACTAGAGAGGAGGGGGGGTGTAGAGACTAGAGAGGAGGGGGGGGGTGTAGAGACTAGAGAGGAGGGGGGGGGGTGTGGAGACGTTAGTGTGCTGCACACTAGTCTGCAGACTGCAGCCAGGAATAGTGTTTGTGCTAAACAGACTTTTAATGACATTTTTCAATGTAGACTACATCAAGAGATAGATTTCAGAAAGTAATTAAAAAACCTTCTATGCATTATTCAGGCGATAGTGTGGGGTGGCGATGTCCAAAAGCCATGTGGGTGATGTCCACACCAGTCAAAATAATAGTTGCACTAAAGTTAAACGGTGGAAAAGACGATTTTACAAGTGGCATTCAAGTCATATCTGACTAGTTTTCAATTTTTCTCCACAAAAGTTATGTCTCGAATATATAGCCTAAGGGCCTCTGTCCACCTAGCGTCTTTTTCCGACGTTAAACGCTGGAAGTGCGGTGGGAAGCGCTGATCTCGGTGCACAATATAACAAGGAAGCAGTCTGAAACTAACGTTAGTTCAGTGCGGTAGTAGCTTGATAGCTGACCGCTAGCAAGCTAACAACACAGGTAGGCTACGCTATTAAAAGCAGTAAGCACAACACTCACCAGAAATATTAAGTGTCTAGCCAATCTGCTCCCACAATTGAGCCTTTCTGTCTCTGTTGCGATAGTTTCTCCATATGATTAGTTGCCAGAAAAGGAGCACCCGACACCAGCGTCTTTCTGAAAAGTTAAATTATTCTCAGCTGGGAGCGCTGGGAGCCGGCGCACAAAAATGCCAGAGCGCTCTGAAAATAGACGCTGAGTGCAGCGCACTTTCTCTAGACGTCCGTGTGCACCGGCATACGCTCTCGCCCCATTGGAAACAACTGAAAAAAGACGCTGGACCTGAGGAAAAGACGCTAGGTGGACACAGGCCCTAATGCAGCACTCATCTTCTTGTTGTGTTTTCACGTTTCAAACTGGCAGATGGAGGAAAAGAAACGATTCGACTTTCACTTGTTTACTCACCAACTTGGCTCTCTTCCAAATAATCCAGCCACGTAACTACGTCCATTCATGAAATTAAATAGCACGGGGACAGTAATGGTTTGTAAAAGTGCCATGTAACTATTAATCAACTATTTATTAACTGTTTATAGGCTATAATAATCTTGTCTCGCTCGCTTTCCCTCTCACCCCCACCCGCTCACTCACTCACTCCACACTCTGGACATGAGGCTGGATGATGATTGTCTATCTCGGACCCAAATCTGGAAATATGTTTTCTTATTAGAATGATTTTGTTCCTTAACTATCTGTATTGTTGATCAAGAGAAAACGGTGAAACTGATCAAAATAGTAATTCTACAGTCTCTAAGGCTGCATTTACACTGCAGGTCTTGATGCTCAGATCAAACTATTTGCCTGTATCAGATTTATTTAACCTTCTGCTTACACTACTTTTAAAAGTGACCCATATCTGATGTGTGTTTACACTTGCTTCACTTGAAACAACCTGCATGTGTACATGAGGAATAAACTCATGATTGAGTAGCACAGACCAGACGGTGCAGCACAAGTCTCTACAGGAATATTATAGAAATATAGAGATATTATAGAGATATTATAGAGATATTCTAGGGGAACCACACAATATGCTTCCTAAACTCATTCTCAAGCACCACTGACTCATCAAGTCCAGAAATATTAAACAAATATTAAATCCTCGTGCTGATATTAAGCACATGAAAAGAGCTGCATGGTAAACAGTATCTTTCTCCTCCTCCTTTGATAGAAATGTTAATAATAAACTGACCGGGAGCATAATCCTTGTGCGGACATTATTTTACCGTGTGAGCGAAACACACTGCAGTCAACAGCTGAGTAGCCTACAGCCTCTGGAAGCTGAAGACACACACACACATGTCAACAGCTGAGCCTACAGCCTCTGGAAGCTGAAGACACACACACACACATGTCAACAGCTGAGTAGCCTACAGCCTCTGGAAGCTAAAGCACGCACACACACATGTCAACAGCTGAGTAGCCTACGACAGCCTCTGGAAGCTGAAGACACACACACATGTCAACAGCTGAGTAGCCTACAGCCTCTGGAAGCTGAAGCACGCACACACACATTTTCAATCAGGTGCGACTCGCAATGAGAGGAAATATCTGATATGTCCGCTTAGATTCCAGTCACATCGCATTGGGCCATGTGTGATTCATATCTGATTTATTTCCACATGTGACTGAGGCCTGAATGGGACCTGACAATATCCTGATCCATGTGCTTTTTTGCTGCTCACACCGTCATGACACATATCAGATATGTGCCACTTGAGAGCAAAACATCTGAATTGAGTCACCAATGCCATTCATATGGTCCCCATATGAAAAATACATTGCATTCAAAAGAAAAAGAAAACATGGCTCCTGTTGAATTAATCGAGGACTGAAGCCTTGCACTTGTTGCAGGCTACATTTAAATTAAGCCCTACTTACCATTTTGGAATATGTTTTTATATATTAATTTTTGTGCTCTCAAGTAGCCTAGATATGTTGTTTGACCCCGTCGATCGATTGCAGCTGAACGTGAATGGAGAAATATCACTAAACCGGGGTAAAAAGGTTACATAAACGTCTCCAAAGCTGTGTGTGCAATGGAGCTGAGGCTGACGTTGGGTTGGACATGGTCATACATGTCAGAATAGCCTACTACTATCTAAGCAATTTAATATGGGATCGCCTGCACACAGATTATTCATATCTAGGCTACTCCTGCATTTTGCAGCTGCAACTGTGTTGCTTTTGGCCTGTATGATGTGATTGAACTTCATATTATTTCCAGCATAGTCCTTGTATGAAATATGGAGATATGCGACTACTGCAAATACCACAAAATACCACAAAATAGGCTATTTTTTATAAATGAAATCTATGCCTGCACGTACCGTGTCGATTCAGTTCAGCAGCCTTTTTAAATTGTATTATCATTATTTTTTTATTGATAGCCTATTAGCCTATAAGAATTATTCCATCAGTGCGACCAAACATCATGACCAGACTCATTCCTGCGGTACTCTATTAGAGAGATGGGTTTGAAGGGAGAGATGGAGGAGAATAAAGAAATGTTCTTTATGTTAAACATTTGATTAATTGACTGTCTTTCATCTTAAAAGGTAAACGCTAAATATTAATACATGAAGGTAAGAAGATCTTGAAGGTTTATAAAAACGGGGATTACAAAAGGCAAGTATTGAGTATGTGTGTAGTTCTTCAAAATATCTAGCCTCTTAATTTTGCTCTCAAAGTGCACCAATTAAATTGATTGATTGGAAAAAAAGGAGGAAAGAAGAAAAAAAAACTTCCGGGGGAGCATGCCCCCGGACCCACGTGGAGGGTCCGAGCTTCCCATTTTATTGTGCCCCTCCCCCCCGACTTCTCCTTTATTTGGAAAAAAAGGAAAAATTTAACAGATAATTATCAAGTTTTACCACCCAACACTACAAACTATCACTGAAGAAAATGATTTGCTGTGTGTGTGTGTGTGTGTGTGTGTGTGTGTGTGTGTGTGTGTGTGTGTGTGTGTGTGTGTGTGTGTGTGTGTGTGTGTGTGTGTGTGTGTGTGTGTGTGTGTGTGTGTGTGTGTGTGTGTGTGTGTGTGTAGGCTGTCAGGCTGTCTGCTCACAGAGGAAGGCTGTGCTTCTCTGGCCTCAGCTCTGAGCTCCAACCCCTCCCATCTGAGAGAGCTGGACCTGAGCTACAATCATCCAGGAGCCTCAGGAGAACTGCTCACTGATGGACTGGAGGATCCACACTGGAGACTGGACTCCCTCAGGTATGGAGAGCCAACGTCTGAAGGCTGAGAGTCACACACATTTTCTCTGTCACATTGAGAAGATGAGGATTAATGTTTAATGTTTAATGGAGGACATGAGTGGAGCTCCTTCATATTGAAGGATATTAAATGTCCATCAAAGATAATCTGCTGGTCTGACTTTGTTTATTCCTCCAGGGTGGATCATGGTGGAGAGCAGTGGCTGAAACCAGGCCTGAGGAAATGTAAGTGTGTATTTAGTTTGATTCATGAAAACAAAGAAACACATTCAACTACAAAGATAGAAAATCCATCTACACCACATCTTTGCGGTCGTTCTAGTTGTATTTAAAAAAGGAAGTTCGCCTGTAGTTTATGCACACCTGAGTCTAAGTTATTATGGCTTTTGTTTTGTCATTGTGTTTTATCTGCAGACTACACACACAAAGGACCCCTAAACTGACAAAAATTAGACCACAGACCCCCATTTGATAGGATTTTGTCCCATGGTCCCCCTTAATAAGATCGATGCTTTTAGATGTTTTATTACAGAAAGTGTATAAAACCCATGACCAAAATAGTCCTTCTGTTACTGAATTGAATTATAGCTAAAATAAATTACCCCCCTTTTGGCTGGGGACCCCCTGAAAACCCCTCAAGGACCCCTAGGGGTCCCTGGACCCCCATTTGAGAACCACTGGACTAAGCAGTCATATGCTTTCGGTTCTATTAAAGCCTTTATTTTTTGTATTGAGTGATACACTACTAAACACTCATATCATATTATATCAGAAGTGTTCTTTGTTTTGTGTTCACAATAGTGATGTCAGTTAGATTTGGTTACATCTGCCTTTCTTACTGTCACTGGCAAAGCTGTTGCATTGGGTCGAGTTCTATTGAATGGAATGGGCAGGCTTGGGAAGTCTGTCCCACTATAAACCATTATCTGTGTCGTTCCACTTTATTGAAAATGTTCCCACCTGATTAAAGAAAAGACATTATGTGATGTTGACTGATGTTTTTATGTATTACATAAAATATTACACGTTTTCTTTAATCATGTGGAAGCATTTTTCAATCAAGGTGAAAGGACACAGATATTATGGTTTATCGAGGAACTGACTTACCCTGCAATTTAACGTTCGCCCCCGTTAGCCACTGTATGGAGCCACCGACCAACACAAAATCTGGACGTTTCATTTCACGGTTTTTTATATGGATTACTTACGCCAGCTCTGGGAGTATGAAGTTCTTTGAATGCGGGGATATTTGGTCACAAGAAGCGATTTGCTGCTTGCCGAATGGGGAGGCTACACGCCTGGAGCAACGTTCAGCAAAACAGTCCGTCAAATGTGTCCGACCAGTTCTCCGTCGCGTCGGCCTAACATAACATCGGTGCGCAAACAATTGCGCGACTTCTCCCGCATTATAAATTACAAATCTGCGGGAATTGACAAAAAATATGCGAGATTCTCACAATCCCGTGCATTTTAAGCCCTGCAATAGAGTTACATCATTAGTGAGCAATGGCTTTCCAAGCAGGTTTAGGGTTACATCTCAAACTGTAGCTGGATGAAGTCTATGAAGTCATAGAGACTGATGATGTCATCAATATGTGACATCACTGATGACATCACTGTTCCCTAATGATGTCAACTGTGATGTCATAAGCCTCCTAGCGACATAGAGTACCGCAGGAATGAGTCCGGAAAACGTGGAAGCTAACACTTCCGGGTTCTTTTAAATTTGACGTGCCGTTAAAAGGGCGGCTAGCTAGCAAACGGATAAATGAGACTACACTGTCGACGGGGATATTATACGTCATCACGCCAAAGGGCGAACACGGAAATTATCTTTCCCTCGCCTGCCTAGCCATTCAGTCAGCTATTGCCCACTCGCTCCTTTAAACTAGATTTATTAGTAAAACACACGCGCTATATCAGTGCACAGCAGCGCACACACTGACACACACAAACTCCTGTCACCATACTGTCAAAACCTAACCTCGCGTCACCAGGCTCTCTCAGAGGAGAGAGACCCCAACACAGTCCCGCCCAGCCGCCCCATTAGCTAATAGCATTTTAGAGAAACGTCATGTACCTCAGTCTAGACGGTCCAATCAGAAGCAGTTAAAGACGAGCAATACTAGTAAGTTAGTTTGTCACACCACGTGTCGACGTGTTTGACAGTGTTACCAAACTATAAAGTGACAGGTCAATATACTTAACGTATGCCCACATTTAATCCGGGGCTACAATTAATTGCGTCGGGAGATAATTTAGAGGACAATGTCGTGCAGATTTTAATTTGCAGGTTTTTGTTGAATAGTTGCCAGTTGGTTTATAGTTATTTTTAATAAACGCATTTATTTTATTTGTGTGTGTCTGTGTGTCTAAGTGATTGCTAACTAATTGGGTGCATGTTCCCCGTCGCACACATCAACATATAAAATTATTTTTCATATTTATATATCTCAATGGTCCCACACACTGCTCTCAGTCAGCTCACAGTAACAACACTAACACTAAGGGCCCTATCTTCCCAATGGCGGTAATTTTGCGTTAGCGCCCGTTTTGCGCTGGAATAGCGGCGCGCAAAGCCCTAATTGTGGGCGTGTCGGCCCGCTGCGCTTCACGTCATCTCGGCGCACATCTCCGTATAGGCGTGTTTATGTGTGGTCATGCCCATAGAACCACAGCGTCAAGTCCGCAGCTTCCTCCTCACTGAGAGGGACTAGAGTGAGAGAGAGAAAGAGGGAGAGAAAAAAGATAGCCTAGATGAGGAGAGGGAGAGAGGCAGAGAGAGAGAGAGAGATGTGAGGCTGTCATGCATAGAAAACAAATAACGTGCTCATGAATCACCTGTGTATTATTGCCATTTCACACGCTGAAAAAGGGCTGCTGCCCAAACGTCTGTATGCACGTATGCTTATCCCTTTTCGGGCTCTCTTCTCGTGCATCTCCGCTGCGGCGCTATACTGCATGCGTAATTACGCAGCGTACTGAGAGCCGCGATGAGTGATGCTGCTCTATTTGAATTTCTAAGTTGAATTTCGTTCCACCAGCACACATTTTATTAATCAGCTATTTTCTATTCCTTTCTATTAATATACAGTATATACATCGAATCCCACCAATTTAGTCCGTCATTTTCCCCTTGGCGCACATAAAGACATGCTTCCATCACTGTCTGCTTGATGGCGAGAGGGACTTCAGCTATAGGCTACTCGTGACAAAACCAGACATCGAATTTTCAACAGTTAACTTTTGCAGTAGTTAGGCTAATAGGTTACTGGCTATTACGAGGTGAGGCAGTATGCCCTGTGTCTCTCTCTCTCTGCCCCCGACGGGGGAAGTGGAGATGGCTATTGCGGTGCTATTAAACGTATAATGGTTGGAAAAGATCAACATTTGCTTTTTATCTTCTCCTACCCTCTCCTACCTAAAGTAATCTAATGTTACACCACAGACCTGTATGGTCGGGAATTATGTAGCCTAATAAAACCAGACAAACGAATTCTCATTTTTAAATCAAGATGTGTTTTTTCTGCAATGTAGGCTATAGTTGAAAAATAAATGTGGCATTCTGAGGAGGGAAGAGTGTTGGAGAGAGAGAGAGACATCCATGCATGTATGTATCCAAGCAAGGATTTCCTGCACTGCACGGAGAATACTGTGTGCGCTCAGGTGTACGGCTGGCATAGTGGGGTTGTTTGCGCTAAGAGCAGCTATTTGCTGGCGTTAGAACACATTGTGCTGGAATGCCTATTTTGGAACGGGCAACGACCAAACCTCTTTGCGCTCTGAACATACCGACGGTATCTTCCCACAGCGCTAAATGACTCTTGCGTGAGACAGATGATAGGCTAGAGGCCCATGGACACACCTGGGCCACGCCTACACCTGTGTCTGCGCTTAGATCTAAACTGGATGGTGGAGGCAGACGATAGCTTAAGACGCAGGGAAGATAGCAATAAGAGGCGCGCAAACGATAGCGCCGTACGAAGATAGGGCCCTAAAGGTTGAATTTGGCTGTGGTGACGTGACGTGGAAGCCTATGCGACACTGTGTGTAGTAGTTCTGGAATAGCTTAGCATGAGCTTTTTACTTCTAGGACTCGCATTTACGCTTCAAAACTCATGAAAGTGGTCCTCATGTGTGAAGATTATCTCGCTGAACACACGTTTGAATAAGCTTGCGTTAACCACAGACCTTATTTGAAGCATCCTGCCAAAAACCCATTCAAAAATACGTCATTCCTGCGGTACTCTATTAGGGAGCAGTGTTGTCATCAGTGATGTGACATATTGATGACATCATCAGTAGTGTCACAATACTGAGTGACATCAGCGAGCAATGGCTTCCCAAGCAGGGACATCTCAAACTGTAGGTGGATGTCACCACTGATGATGTCACAATGTATATGATGATGTCATATACCTTATGCTAATGAAGTCATAGAGACTGATGATGTCATCAATATGTGACATCACTGATGACATCACTGCTCCCTACTGAGTAGTCACCTGTCTCCTGTAGCTCAGGCGACTACTGATGATGTCATGGATATTGTGACATCATTGTGCTGTCATCTGTGAGTGATGTCATCAGTGATGCAAAGTTGACAAAAAAAGAGACTGATGTCATTAATATGTGACATCACTGATGACATCACTGCTCCCTAATTTTGTCAAGCCTGTATGTCATAGACATTGTGACATCATTGTGATGTCATCAGTGAGTGATGCTTCAGATTTTCTGCCCTCCTATTAGGAAAAGTGCGCTGGAATGGCACTCAAAGTGGTTAAGCTCCGCCTTGAAAACTGGGAGCAAAAAATCTACCCCCACTAGGCTGGGAATCAGTGTCAGGATCCGAGTGAGACGTGTGGATCTATTCGCGGGTAGTTGATGACCACGGGAAACTTGGTAGGTCTGGAGAAGCTGGGGTGTTGTGGAACTTGGTAGCTTGATAGCTGGGGGCTGCACTGGTCGAGGTTTTGGGAACGGTTGCAGAGAGATTGCAGGAGTTGCTGGTTGCAGGAATTGCAGGTTGCAGACGTTGCTTGAGATTGGTATGATCCTAGTTTAGATTATGAATCACTGGCCAGGACCTGCAGGAACAGGCCCTTATAGATGTGAATATGACATCACCTGTGTTATGACATCACCAGCGAAAGGCATGAAAGACGCTTATGAATCATGACATCATCAGTGATTGATGACATCATAGTAGGAATGACGACGTCGAAGTAGGAATGATGACGTCATCCTAACAGTACCCTCCCCTCAACGGACGTCACCTGGCGTCCAATGGGGCCATCAAGGATGGCATCTGGGAGACAAAAATCCGTAGGTTCTGGTGGGGGTGCTCTTCCGCAGGTGGTTAGACGCAGGTGGTTAGGCCCCAAAGGGGGTGTAAGAGAGTGAGGTGCTCTTCAGCAGGTGGTTAGATGCAGGTGGTCGGACCCCAAAGGGGGTGTAGGACAGTGGAGGTGCTCCTCCTTTAAACGCCTCTTATTTCTTCTTGCTCTTGACCGAGGGCTGACGACGCTACGGGAACCTCCCAGCATGAAGCTGGGACCTACGTGTTGGTCAAGGACAGGAATTGGCTGCTGCTGGGGTACGGGTTCAGACTCGACGAGGGGAAGGTCCGCAGGTTGTGCCTCAGGTACGGGTTCAGACTCGGCGAGGGGCAGGTCCACAGGTTGTGCCTCAGGTTGTGCCTCAGGGCCAGCAGACTCGGAGGCCCCCTGCGGGGGGACGGAGCCGATCTGCAGGCAGCGATTGAACTTCCCAATGAGACGATCGACGGTCCTCTCCAACTCGTTAACCCTCTTGGAGACACACTGCCACTCCTGGGTCCTGCAGGGAGCGCTACCCAACCGTACAGATTTCTTGGCTGGACACGTAGAGTCTTGATCCACTGAGAGTACCACGGGCCGGCGAGCGGTGGGACCACTTACTGGACGCCGGGAGCAGGAGGAGAGGTAATGCCCGGCTCGACCACAGTAAAGGCAGCTCCGGGTGTCCAAACGGCGCTGCCTCTCCTCTGGTGTGATGCGAACCCTGCCGGTCAGATCACGGTACAGATGGCTGATGGTACAGATGTCGGCCGGCTGCCCCTGCTCTGGGATGACGCGAACTCCCCCCCAGAATATGCCCTTAGCAGCTGGAGGCGGCCGAGAGGCAGAGCTAGAAGCAGGTCTGGAAGGTCTGGAAACCTCCGGAACGACGGTGCGCTCGGAAGCTGGGGCAGGAGGGGCAGAAGGCTGCGGAATGGCACCCTGGGGGCCTAGCCCGTCGAGACGATCTAGCCTGCTCGCCAGGAGGGCGAGCTGATCCTGGGCGGTGGAAGCTATATTCTGGATTGTGCTAACCAGGAGGGCGTCCCGATCATCGGCCTTGGAAACCAGAGCCTGGATTGCTTTTTCCTGCTGGGCAATCAGCTCAAGTATTGTCAGCAAGTCTCCGAACGTGATGGGACGAGTGGAGACATCAGGATGAGTGGAGATATCAGGATGAGTGGAGATATCAGGATGAGTGGAGATATCCAGCTGACCGCCTGGTGGGTCAGCTGAAGCGACCGGCCGGGTAACTGGCGTTGGGGCGACTGATCGCCCAGAAGCTGGGGCAGGAGGGGCAGGGGGGGCAGGAGACTGCGGAATGACGCCCTGGGGGCCTAGCCCATTGAGACGATCCAGCCGGCCAACCAGGAGGGCGTGCCGATCATCGGCTTGGGAAGCCTTGAAAGCTACGTCCCGAAGGATGTCATCGAGGAGCGCCTGCTCCCGTTGCATCTCCGCGAGTCGCGCGCCCAGGCCAGAAATAGTAGAAATGAGTGCTGTTTGGAAGGTGTCGTCTGGTGGACCACCTGACGTGGCCGGCGGGAAAACTGGGGTCTCGGGAGCTTCCTCCTTGACCGGCGGAAGTGTGTCCGCTCGATCCGCTTTAGAGTGATTGGGGGCCTCCTCCTTGATTGGGGTGAGAAATTTGCCCGCTAGATCCAGTTGCGAGTGATTCATACTGTCAGGATCCGAGTGAGACGTGTGGATCTATTCGCGGGTAGTTGATGACCACGGGAAACTTGGTAGGTCTGGAGAAGCTGGGGTGTTGTGGAACTTGGTAGCTTGATAGCTGGGGGCTGCACTGTTCGAGGTTTTGGGAACGGTTGCAGAGAGATTGCAGGAGTTGCTGGTTGCAGGAATTGCAGGTTGCAGACGTTGCTTGAGATTGGTATGATCCTAGTTTAGATTATGAATCACTGGCCAGGACCTGCAGGAACAGGCCCTTATAGATGTGAATATGACATCACCTGTGTTATGACATCACCAGCGAAAGGCATGAAAGACGCTTATGAATCATGACATCATCAGTGATTGATGACATCATAGTAGGAATGACGACGTCGAAGTAGGAATGATGACGTCATCCTAACAATCAGTTGTCTGACGTCACACAACAATGACCGCAACCATGGAGTATGTAGTTCAAAGTATTAAGTGCCTAAATTAAATGTATAATAGAGTCTGTTACCTTATGCGTCATTGCTGCCCCTGATTTTCGTTTAAATATGCAAGGAGGGTGCTCTGCTCGTTGTAAAGCTGTCTTGCTATTTGCCAAACAAAAAAAAGTTTGTTGCGGTCCGCCATGTTTCTTGGTTGCGTTTTGCCTTTGTGCTCTGGAATGCTTTGAAGGTGGGGGGGTGTGACCTTTCCACTGGGAAACACCCACGTCCCAGGTGTCTGGACGGCAGCATTAGGGGCACATCATCAACCAGAAACTACATTGTTCAACTGACATCACTGATGGCATTGTGACATCATCAGTGCCTATGACATCATTGTGTTGTCATCACTGAAATGTTAGCATCCAGAGACTTACGCACATCCACTGGTTGGTGCTGAGCTCAACTGTACTAAACAGGAAAATAAACGAAAAAAGGGCTCGCAACACAAGTTTTTGATAGCTCCCGTGGCGGAGGCAGACCATTTACATTACGTTACATTACATTACGTCATTTGGCAGACGCTTTTATCCAAAGCGACTTACAATAACACACTTTTTGTCAGCAATAGAGCAATCAACTATGGAGCACAGTCTATGACAACTACAAATCCTGAAGGAACAGTGGTACGAGTTTTAGTTTAGGATTTTTTTTTTTTTTTTTTTTTTTTAATAAAGAGAGAGAAAGAAGAGAGAGAAAGAAGTTAGATCAAGAAGGGCCCAGGTGGAGCCTGAAAAGCTGAGTCTTTAGTCTTTTCCGAAAGATCGGCAGTGATTCAGCAGTCCTGACCGAAGGTGGCAGCTCGTTCCACCATTGGGGTGCCAGGGAGGAGAAGACCCAGGTACAATCTTCAAAACAGTTTCACAAAGCATAAATCACATTCTAAGGGAAAGGAAAACTGGTAGCAGAACCTATAATAGCTCTACACAGCAATCACTGCACGCTAATATGCACAACATATTTTAGAATATATTTTTTTGAACATATTCAACATATTTTTAGACATATTTTTTATATAGAAATGGACGCTGTCAATCAGCTCGGCCCTCTAAGTATCTCACAGAGAATATTCATCTATACAGTCTTATATCAAAAGGAAATAAAAGGCAAAAAACAACTGGAAAATGAGTACAGCACAGAGGTCTCACAAGTAAGGTCTGACATCAAAGTCCTCATTGAGTCCAATAGGTGCCATGATGCCCAAAAAGTCAATCCACCATAATTCTCCCTTTAGAAGGAGATTGTCCATGTTCCCCCCGCGTCTAGGGGCCATAACATGTTCAATGCCCACGTATCTGAGTTGGGAGACATTGTGGTGTGCTTGCGTGAAATGAACGGCTACTGAGCTTTTTACATCACAGTTTCTGATTGTACTGCGGTGCTCTGCTATCCGTGTCTTAAGGGCCCTTGACGTCTTGCCCACGTAGGATTTCCCACAGGGACAGGTGAGCATGTAAATAACATTGGTAGTTGTGCAAGATATCTTTCCTCTGATTTTAATCGTTTTTCCTGTTGTTGGATGGTTAAAAACGTTGCATTTTGTTGTAAAATGGCACTGTGTACAAGCTCCACAACGTCTGTTGCCATCAGGTAGATCATCTAAGAAAGTGTGGGGTTTCTTAGGGGTTAATTAAGTCAGAATGCACAATTTGATCTCCAATGTTTGGTGGTCTCTTATATACTATCCGTGGGGCAGTATTGAATAGACCGCTCAGAGCCGGATCTGTATCTAAAAGGTGCCAGTGTTTTTTTATTACTTTTTCGAATTGTTTTACCAGGGGTGAATACTGTATGATACAGTTAACTGGTTGTAGTGTTCTTTTTTTGAGAGGGGAGCAGACACTCCTCCTGGCTTTTTGAGGAGACCTTTGAGGCTGCTTTCTCGATGACAGGCTCCGAGTAGCCCCTTGTTTTGAACATACTTTTAAGGGTGTGACTTTGTTTGTGAAAAAAGGCCTCCGTGCTGCACACTCTCCTGATTCTATGGAATTGACTGATAGGCAGGCTGTTTTTTAGGGGGGTGGGATGGAATGAGTCCGCCCTAAGTAATGAGTTTCTATGGCAGCTTTTCCTGTACAGATCTGTTTGAAAAGAAGCTCCTTCCTTAATTATCTTAATGTCCAGGAAGTTCACTTGATGTTGATCGTACTCTATGGTGAACTTGAGGTTTTCATTCTGGGCATTTAGAATTGAAAAGAACTGTAAAAGAGTAGATTCATCTCCCGTCCAAAGTAAACAGATATCGTCAATATATCTTTTACACATTTTTATGTATGGCAAAAACACATTTCTTTGTGGATTTAACACAAGGGTTCAAGGTTCAAGGTTTTTATTGTCACATACAGCATCACAGAAGCAATGAGCAGTGAAATTAGGGCCGCAGCCACTCCAAGACTGTGCACATGCAGAGACAGACAAGACAACATAATACGGTCAAAAGTTAAAAACATAGTGCAGTCAAGTATAGTAAGAACCAATACTAAGTTAAGAAGTTAAAATTAAGTTTTTTTTTTTTTTTTTTGGATTAATAAAATTTGATAAACGCTAAGAGTTCACCATGCGCATTCAAGTCTAGCCGAGTAGGGGGTTCCCCCAATAGCACCGTAAATCCCCCAATCATTTGATAGGCAGTAGAAGAAAATAAATAAATATATATATATATACATAGCAGCAATAAACATAATGCACTACAATACCAAAAGAAGTGCAAATGTATCTAAAGTGCTTGATTTCATGCTATAACAATATAAATCTGTATAACCATATATAACTATATACTAACCATATATCATTATTACCATCATCATATATATATATACATACATACATATATATATATACATATATATACATATACATACATACACAACCATCTATTTGTGGGTATCAAGGGCCCTAATGGCCTGAGGGAAGAGTCAAAGTCCTGTTCAAATAAACCCACATAAATGTTGGCAATGGAGGGGCTGGCTTTGCTCCCCATGCTAACTCCCTTAATCTGTAGGTAGTTCTGATCTAGAAACATGAAGTGATTGTGGGTGAGGAGAGTCTCTGTTAGAACAGTGAGGACTTGTGTTCCAGGTGTTGCCTCTGGAGGGTGTTTGTCCAGGAAAGATGTTAGAGCTTCAAGTGCACCTGTGTGTGGTACTGACGTGTACAATGATTCAATATCCAAACAAGCCATGTACGTCACTGAGTCTGGATCTTCCACAGCTCTCAGAGTCCTGATCATGTCCGTAGAATCCTGTGTGAAGGAGGGGATAGATTTTACAATAGGTTGGAGAAAATGGTCGACATATGAAGAGATGTGTTCTGTCAGGCATCCTATAGACGCTACAATTGGTCTGCCCTTAGGATTCACTGGACCTTTGTGTACTTTGGGCAGGCAGTAGAATACTGGGGTGATGGGATAGTCAATTTTTAGGAAAGCATATTCATTTTTGGTTAGGCAGCCACTGTCCAATAGGTCTGTTAGTAGTTGATGAATTTCATTTTTGAACGTGGCTGTTGGATTGCCTGGTAGCTTCCTATAAAATTGTGTATCCCCAAGTTGTCTATAGATTTCCTCCTCATAGTTAGTTCTATTTAGAACTACTATTGCGCCTCCTTTATCTGCGTTTTTTATTATGAGAGTACAATCATTTGACAGTGTCTTCAATGCTTCTCTTTCTTCTTTCGATAGGTTATTGTGTACTTTGTATTCTCTCCTGTGTTTCAAGAGGGTACGGGCATCTTGTTCCACTCTCCTACAATAAGTGTCTATGGAGGCATTTCTATTTTTGTAGGGTATGAAGGTGGACTTTCCCCGAAAACATTTTTCGTTTATCACTGAAATGTTATCATTGATTGCTTTTTGTTTACACTCAAGAAATCGTGACATGACTGATTGTTAGGAAGTTTGTGTGAAGTTTGCTGGATCTTAGGTAAGGGCTCACGGGCAGTGATCGATTAGAACCACAGAGATGTCTTTCAAGCTTTAATGAAGTATGACAGGCAGAAAGTAAGGCAGAAGCAACATACAGAGCTTAAAGATTGCAGAAAGGGAACAGGACCTAACTGAACATGACAGAACAACACCTTTATACTCCCACATTCGAGGTATGACATCATTGGTGATGTCACAACGTCCTGGGAGGTATGACATCATTGATGACCTCACAAAGTCACGTCTGCCATCACACAGGCTGGAGACAGCCTAGACTGTCTGACATCGCTGATGACCTCACAGGGGGAACTCTGACATCACCGGTGACCTCACAAGGTGAACCGGTCACCGATGATGTCATCATTGCATCGTGGGCTCCTTGGTTTGTGGGCGTCAATGGCCCCAAGAACAGGCCTGATGGTGGACCATTACGGAGCATTTTCTACAGCCGCCCTCAGATTCCTGTGGGGAATCTGTATTCTTCCAGAAATGGCCCTCCAGTCCCACCAGGTGTAGGCAGGGCTCGGTTGGTTAGTGATGGGAGCTGAATAAGCTTGGCCACCGGCCGGGTGTAGGTACGGGCCTACACTTTGTTGTCCAGTCCAGGGGAAAGTTTGGTGACTGTCCCCATCGGCCAAAGTGTGCGCAGGAGCTGGGGGTCTATGATCATCCTGACACCTCAATGAGGGATGTCCTGAGCACCTCCTCCGCAACCAGTGGTGCCCCAAGGCCTGCTTCACTGAGCAAATCTCTCGCTCCCAGCAACTGCTGAAGTGAGGGGCCTCTGGTGGCTTGAGTTTCCATTTGAGGAAACTCAGCTGCGTGAGGTCAGCGAGGAAGCAGTTGTGCTGCACTCGTTGGAGGGAAGCCTCGGCCTTACTATATTCTTCGGCCGTTAGTGCCTCGTTGGCCGCCCCGTGGAACGCCGGCGTGGTCTCCTTGATAAAGGCACCGAAGGCTGTAAACTCATCCGGCATGGGGGGGCCAACGTGAGGCCACAGTAGGTTGGCTTCCCCAACTCCTCGCTATGATCCGAGGTTGTGTGGAGTTGGGGTGTCTCTGGCCGGCGATCTGGGCTGAGAAGAAGGAAGGGGGGTCCGCCACCCCAACGGCTGGTGGTGAGTGCAGGAAGGGGCTTTCCCCCCTCGTAATGTCATCCGCCGGATCCTGGGCGGTATCCACATAGCACCAGTCGTTGCCCGCCGTGGGCTCCTGGATCTCCGTCACTCTAGTGCCCACGGACACCTTGTAGCGGCATGATGGCTGCAGCCAGATGAGGACGGTGGTTGAGTCGGTCCATAATACAGTCCGCTGGATGGGGAGTGTCAACTCCGTCTTGAGTACCTTGGCTACTTGCACTCCTGTCAAGGCGGCACACAGCTCTAGACGTGGGATAGACTGTTGTTTCTTTGGAGCAACTCTAGACCTTGCCATGATGAAGGCTATCTCCACCTTCTCGCCGGGACCCTCAGTCCTGAGATACGCCACTGAAGCATATGCTTGCTCAGATGCGTCGCAGAACACATGGACCTCCCGTCTGCCGATGGGGGAGTCCAGGTCAGGGCTAGTGTAGCATCTCGGTAGGGAGATATCCTGCAGTTGCGGTAGCTCGTCCTCCCACTCTTTCCAGGCCTGCAGCAGTGTCTCGGGTAGGACTGGGTCATCCCAGTCCCGTTTCACCAAGGTTTGGTTCCGTAAAGGCTCTCTTGGTGCGATAGGTCTGCTCTGGGCAACTTGCCGGCGAGACGATGAGGGAGACGGCTGCCCTGTGAAGCATCTGGGGCTCCTGCCTCACCGTCCGCAAAGGCATGTCCTCTGGCTGGCCTGTAAGGCCCAGCTGCTGTGCTGCTGAGTGTAGGAGCACGGTCCACTCTGAGCCGTCGTCCATTATGGCGTATGTGTCCGGCCTCTGGTCCCCATGTTGGGTCACCACTTTGCTGACCTTAAAGGAGAACTTACCTCCAAAACACTTTTTTTCAGCTTTTAACCAATATATATGACTTTGGGGGTGATGTGTGAAGAATTCTGGTCAGAATTTCCACATTTGACACCAAACTGTTGGCATTTTACCATTTGTATCATTTTTCAGCAGCATAGCTGGCATAAGCGCCCTCTTAGGGTCAAAGACTGCTTTTTTTTTTTCTCTCAAATGAATGGGATATTTGACACGTCGTTACGTCACGGTGTTCCCAAAGACTATGGGATTTCAAGATAATTACTCCCTTACCCCCCCTGTACCCTTTCAGCTCCTCAGAACTCCAAGCCTATTCTTATTGAAGTTTGCTCTTAAAATACTGAACCAAACGTCGTCAAAGTTGGCACATGTCTTAATTATAGTTAGTTTCCCGCTGAATGTGTCATTACTTTATTGATATCTTACCTGGATAAGCTCGAATGATGATGTTTATATTATCAGTCCGAGTTGCAAGGACTGTCTCCAGCCCAGGCAGGCGAGAGTCGTACTGTTACATGGACGAGCCCCAAGCTCCGCGGGCGCGCGCAGCAGGCCAGCAGCAGCTGGGCTCTCTGTGCTCTGAGCAGCAGAGAGAGCAGTCTGATATTTCCGCAAACAAATATGGTCGCAGTTTAGCGCACATGTAAAATATAACGCTATACTACGACGTGACAACGTGACAAAGCTTCTCTAAACATATCGGCTAATATAATATCATCACTGTGTACAAGCAACGCCAACTTTTATGGAAATCAAGTCAGCAGAGCAGAGCGACTGGCTCTGTCTGTGTGTGTGTGCTGCTCGGGGGGATTCGCATGGGAACAGTGTGAGGAGGAGAAGAGCTCTGCGCTGCCTCCTGCGCCCCCCCAAAACGCAAATTAAAAACGGATTTCATTGCGCGGTTTATCTCTAGTTAGACGAGGGAATTACGTGGAGAAATCTCGCATTGTGTTACCCCAGAGCGAGAGGTTTGTCCTCATTGTGTGCTGTGTGCTGCGAGCAGCGAGGCTCTTAACGTAAGTTTAGACAAGCCACATGCAAGCCACGCACACACACATGGGACAAAATGGGACAAAAATAATTAAATTTCTAGTTCGCCACTGAATGGCCAAATTGATATAACTATCAACCATTTCAGGATTTTCTGTTTCCATACAGGCCACCAGCGTTGGCTAATTGTTGATATTTATAAAGATATCGCCCCTCTCAAATAAATTATTTTTGAGGCAGTAGGCAAACTGTAATGGCGTCGATTTCCGAAAAAAAATCTTGACTTAACACAGCCAAAGAGTCTAGTATAGACAAGAGTATATGTCATTTCTTGGTTTTTTCCATAGGTATTTTCAAATCACTGTTCTAATACATATCTAGGGGGTAAGTCCTCCTTTAAGGAGGGCATGATGGTTTCCCCATGGCGGTTTCCCAATGTCTCCCCCACCTGTGCCTCTTGCCTCCCAAGACCAGAGGCAGTCGTGCGTACCGGCTTCAGGGTCAGCACCCCGGAGGGCGCCACCCACTTCACCGGTGCCCGCACCCCGGCTCAACGCTCCACCGGTGCCCGCACCCCGGCTCAACAGTTCACCCGTGTCGCGCACCTCCCAAGAGCAGGGCCCGGTCAGCACGGCAGCTCCAGAATGAACGACCCAAACTATGGAACCCCCTGTTCCAGTGCCAATGCCACCAACACCCGCACCCAGGACACGTCCGCCGACAAAGGTCGCCGACCCTGAGCATGCAGTAGAGTGTTGTTATATAAGTTGTAGTATACAGTATACAGTTGTTATATAAGTTGTAGTATACAGTATACAGTAGTTATATAAGTTGTAGTATACAGTATACAGTTGTTATATAAGTTGTAGTATACAGTATACAGTAGTTATATAAGTTGTAGTATACAGTATACAGTAGTTATATAAGTTAGTATACAGTAGTTATATAAGTTGTAGTATACAGTATACAGTAGTTATATAAGTTGTAGTATACAGTATACAGTAGTTATATAAGTTGTAGTATACAGTATACAGTTGTTATATAAGTTGTAGTATACAGTTGTTATATAAGTTGTAGTATACAGTAGTTATATAAGTTGTAGTATACAGTTGTTATATAAGTTGTAGTATTCAGTATACAGTAGTTATATAAGTTGTAGTATACAGTTGTTATATAAGTTATAGTATTCAGTATACAGTAGTTATATAAGTTGTAGTATACAGTATACAGTTGTTATATATGTTGTAGTATACAGTATACAGTAGTTATATAATTTGTAGTATACAGTATACAGTAGTTATATAAGTTGTAGTATACAGTATACAGTTGTTATATAAGTTGTAGTATACAGTATACAGTTGTTATATAAGTTGTAGTATACAGTATACAGTAGTTATATAAGTTGTAGTATACAGTATACAGTAGTTATATAAGTTGTAGTATACAGTATACAGTAGTTATATAAGTTGTAGTATACAGAATACAGTAGTTATATAAGTTGTAGTATACAGTATACAGTAGTTATATAAGTTGTAGTATACAGTTGTTACATAAGTTGTAGTATACAGTATACAGTAGTTATATAAGTTGTAGTATACAGTATACAGTTGTTATATAAGTTGTAGTATACAGTATACAGTAGTTATATAAGTTGTAGTATACAGTATACAGTTGTTATATAAGTTGTAGTATACAGTAGTTATATAAGTTGTAGTATACAGTAGTTATATAAGTTGTAGTATACAGTATACAGTAGTTATATAAGTTGTAGTATACAGTAGTTATATAAGTTGTAGTATACAGTATACAGTAGTTATATAAGTTGTAGTATACAGTACTTATATAAGTTGTAGTATACAGTATACAGTAGTTATATAAGTTGTAGTATACAGTATACAGTAGTTATATAAGTTGTAGTATACAGTATACAGTAGTTATATAAGTTGTAGTATACAGTATACAGTAGTTATATAAGTTGTAGTATACAGTATACAGTTGTTATATAAGTTGTAGTATACAGTTGTTATATAAGTTGTAGTATACAGTAGTTATATAAGTTGTAGTATACAGTTGTTACATAAGTTGTAGTATTCAGTATACAGTTGTTATATAAGTTGTAGTATACAGTTGTTATATAAGTTGTAGTATACAGTAGTTATATAAGTTGTAGTATACAGTTGTTACATAAGTTGTAGTATTCAGTATACAGTAGTTATATAAGTTGTAGTATACAGTTGTTATATAAGTTATAGTATTCAGTATACAGTAGTTATCAATCAATTAGGGGTGTCACGATACACTCTGTTCACGATACGATACGTATCACGATACTGGGTTCACGATAACGATACGATACGATACGATTTTAACAATATTTTTTTAAACTTGAATAATGACAATATATGACTGGAAAAGTAGTATTTTATTTGAAATGCACAAATACAAAACATGCTGTTGTGGGAAATTGTTATTACAATAACAACTAGAAAAAACATGAGATTGGAGATAAGGCTTATCTTGAAATAGAATGAGTTACACCGTCACTTAGATTTACTTTGAACTAAAAGGTTTCTCAGCAGTATAAATTCTCATTATGCATCTTCAGTTTTTCTTCAAACTCAAACAACAAGACTTTTCTTAGTCTATTTTTTATGCATCTTCAGTTTTTCCTGTCAAGTAAACAGTTTTGCCAGAAACTCAATTGAATGGTTTCTCTCCTGTATAACTTCTCATGTGTCTCTTCAGAGACTTGTTCAACTGAACTACTTTCCACACATTGAACTTCAACGAACAAAGACGTTTCTTTGTCTATTTTTAAAGATTTTTTTTTTTTTTTTTCACGATATGAGATTTCATCTCAACGATACATATCGTGACGTTTTACTATCGCGAAATTTCGTGGGACGATATATTGTGACACCCCTACAATCAATCAATCAAAACTTTATTGCAGACTCCACCGTCCAAATAGACATACAGTCACATATAGTAAATAAACATAAAAACACACACCACAACAACAACAACAACAAAAAACATTATAAGAGGGGATATATCACATATTAAAAAAGTGCTTATGCAAATTCAATAAAAGGCATCTAAAAATAAGAACAGTAAATGTCATTAAAATGCCATTTAAAAGTGCTTTATACACATTCTATAAAAGGCACGAATACCAGTGTGTCCACATATAGGATTGGTATCTCACAGAACTACACCTTGGGTTGGTCGACTGTATAATGAGATCATTCTGGGACCCCTGCAGTCTACATATGAACTTATACATTAGTCTTCTCAGGGTGGCCTGGAAGGTGTTTATCCCTAAGTCACAAAAAAGCTTGCTGGCACTACTACACCTGGGCTTCTTGAGCAGGATTCTGAGACATATATGCATTATATGCAACCTTGAGTTTGCGCAAGCTCTCTTTCTTATATCTCACCCAGAGAGGGGCCGTGTACATAGGGGTGCAGTAAGCTCTAAACAGGTTCACCTTCACTTCATCAGATCAGTAGTGAAATTTTCTCACTAACACATTGGCTTGGACATATAGCATTCTTCTCTGTCTAAGCATGTCAGCATCATCCTCCATCTTATCATTGATGATGTGGCCTAGATATTTTACATTGGTACACACAGACAGGGTTTGACCAGACAAATAGAAACCTGGGAAATTAAGATGTTGATCCGCCTTGGTCCTACATATCATTATTACACTCTTTTTGGCATTAAACTTGATGTCAAACTTGACCCCATAGTCTGAGCATATGGTGAGAAGCTGTTGGAACCCTGCACTACTGAGAGATATAATGGCCAGATCATCAGCGTACATGAAATGGTTTATTAAGGTGTTACCCATTATGCACCCTGTTCTACAACCTCTCAACTGCCTTGACAGGTCGTCCATGTACAGGCTGAATAGGCCTGGGGATAGAAGCCCACCCTGCCGTACCCCATTGCCAACTCTGAAGGGAGAGGATGAGATACTCCCCCATTTGACCTGCATAGTCTGCCTGTCGTACCAATATGCCAGGATACGTATGATGCTACCTGGAACACCCCTATGCTTCAGCTTGGTGAAGAGCTTGTGATGGTTGACTCTGTCAAACGCCTTAGAGGCATCAATAAAGCCTACCAACATTGTTGAGCCCTGCCCTCTGTACTTTTCTACTGCTTCTTTTAATGCATAAATACACAAATCAGTACTGTGCTTGCTCTTAAAACCGAATTGGTTGTCTGTGGTGCAGATAAGATCCCCAACTCTGTCTATTATTACACTTTCTAGCACTTTAGACAGTATGCTGGCTAGGGCGATGGGTCGATAGTTATCCATACTCCCTACCTTCCCAGCCTTGTCTTTAATGATAGGTACTAAGACAACTGTCAGCATAGCATCTGGCAGGCTGCCATGTGTTACCAACCCTGTAAGACAGATGGACAGCAACACAGCAACCCTAGGGCTGGCTAGCTTCAGGCGCTCTGCAGTAATGTTATCCTTGCCACATGCTTTGTTATCCGCTAGTTGCCTTATGGCTTGGGAAATCTCATAGGGGCTGATGTGTACCCCTTCCTCCTCTATGTTGCCTGTACAGTAGGGCTCGCTTCTGACACAGTTGAACAGAGCAGCATAGTGCTGCCTCCATAGTTCAGTTATATTTTCTCCACCAGATACACCCTCAATGTTACATGGCAGTGCTGTTTTACCCCTATTTATATTTTTAACTTCTTTCCAGAATCCAGTGACATTGCTGTCAAGCAGTTTTCCAGCCATAGAGTCAGCTCTCAAGGCTTGCTCATGGTTGCCAACAAAGCGCACTGCATATTTGTATCTAGCATTGGTTAGCTTTTTATGCTCTAGAACAGGCCCCTGTCTAGGTCTGCCAGCAATAACCCAGGCCTTATGGGCCGCCTTAGCTTCTGCATGGGGGCCAGCTACATATCTGTTCCACCCAGGCTTGGTGTTTTTAGCTTTACCAAGGTGAGTGAGTAGAGGTCTGCTGGCCTCTAATAAGGCATACACAATACAATTGTACATTTCACAGAGGTCATCACAGTGAGAGGTGTCATTACAGTTGATGTAGCGAAGCTTGTGGGCTTGCCTCGGGTGATGCGTGAAGTGGCCTGGGCCTGGCCTGGCTGGGTGTAAGGCAGCCAGTGACCAAGAGTGATCGGTCAGAATCGCAATCAACTTGTAGCGAAGCTTATGAGCTTGCTGGGGGCGAAGCTTTGGGGCTTGCCTCGTGAAGTGTGCTGGATCGTGGATGAAGGCTCACGGGCTGTGATCGATCAGAATCACGGGGATGGAGATAGGGACCGACATGTCGGTCCTGGGACGCGGTTGAAATTCCACTGGTGACCTGGCTGGGTGTAAGGCAGTCGGTCACCAGGGCCTGGCTGGTTGTAAGATAGCCAGGACTCAGCTCGGGTCCGGATTTGGTTGTGCTAATGGTTGACATTATTAGGGATAGTAGGGAGTAAGAATACCTGAAGAAGTATGGAAGTAGAAGGAATCTCCCGGATGTGTATCGGAAGTAGAAGGAATCTCTGGAATCAAGCGTCACAGAACACCTTGTTTATACCCCCGCGTTTTGGTGTATGACATCACGTCATTGGTGATGTCACAACGTTTGAGGGAGCTATGACATCATCGGTGTTATGTCTGACATCGCCGATGACCTCACAGGTGAACTCTATGCTATGACATCATTGTCATCGTTGATGATGTCATCGTCATTACGTCGTTGGTGGGCATCGACTGCCCCAAGAACAGGCCTGACAGTGGGCCATTATGGGCCCTTTTCTACAGTTGACATTGGAGCAGAGAATGGCATTCATAGGTAAATGTATTTTGCTCAAAAGTGCATCTGATTTCCCACAATGAAATAATACATCCTCTGAGGAGAGTTTAGACCAGCCTATCTTAGCCTTACTTGCACTATTGTCCTCCCTCATTATCTCAGGGAGGCTGCCAGTGTCAAGCGTGATCTCAATGGGGAAATGATCAGTTGTAGTAGCCCCATACAGTACTTTCATAGGCCCAAGTGTTGCATGAGCATCTGCAGTACATATCAGATGATCAAGCCAGCTGGTTGTTCTGTGGGCTTCACTATAGTAGGTGAAGCTATCCGCAGGTAGAAGCACCTGACTAGATAGAACCAGATTATTGTCTTCACACATCCTGATCATATGCTTGGCAAAGGAGGAAGCTTTATCAGAAATATCAGCATTCATGTCTCCCATAGCATAAATGGTCGTGCAGCAATTATCAGCAATAAAAGAGTTAATAAATGCCAGCCTATTCACATATTCATCATCATTGTGTGTCTAGACTCATACGGTGTGTAGATATTCAGAATAATAAATTCTGTATTATTCATCCTGACCTGAACACCAATACACCAATCAGTTTCTAGTCGGACAACATTAATCACTAAGTCAAGCCTTTAATGCCACAGGATGGCCACACCCCCAGGGATTCTCCCCCTGATAATGCACTGAGAGAGATCTGTGGTTGACTCCCCAGCGCCGTGAAAGTAATCATGGACAGAGTTTAACTCCCCCAAATCCTGTTTAGAGAGGAATGTCTCCTGTAGACATAGAATGTCACAATTTTGAAGAAGTTTATCCACCACGACACGTCGGGCTCTGTCCCCTGCGCTGTTACCTACGCGCAAGCTGCTACAGTTATAAGAGACAACCCGCATCACAGTTAACACCGTTATCACCGTTATCCGCACTTCCACCAGCAAGAGGAGAGGGTAGGGGTAGGGTCGCCCCCACAGCACCTGCCTTTCGTGGCTCATAGAATCGCCTATATATAAGTTGTAGTATACAGTATACAGTAGTTATATAAGTTGTAGTATACAGTGTACAGTAGTTATATAAGTTGTAGTATACAGTATACAGTTGTTATATAAGTTGTAGTATACAGTATACAGTAGTTATATAAGTTGTAGTATACAGTATACAGTAGTTATATAAGTTGTAGTATACAGTAGTTATATAAGTTGTAGTATACAGTATACAGTAGTTATATAAGTTGTAGTATACAGTAGTTATATAAGTTGTAGTATACAGAAGTTATATAAGTTGTAGTATACAGTATACAGTAGTTATATAAGTTGTAGTATACAGTATACAGTAGTTATATAAGTTGTAGTATACAGTTGTTATATAAGTTGTAGTATACAGTATACAGTAGTTATATAAGTTGTAGTATACAGTATACAGTAGTTATATAAGCTGTAGTATACAGTATACAGTAGTTATATAAGTTGTAGTATACAGTTGTTACATAAGTTGTAGTATACAGTATACAGTAGTTATATAAGTTGTAGTATACAGTATACAGTAGTTATATAAGTTGTAGTATACAGTATACAGTTGTTATATAAGTTGTAGTATACAGTAGTTATATAAGTTGTAGTATACAGTATACAGTTGTTATATAAGTTGTAGTATACAGTATACAGTTGTTATATAAGTTGTAGTATTCAGTATACAGTTGTTATATAAGTTGTAGTATACAGTATACAGTAGTTATATAAGTTGTAGTATACAGTAGTTATATAAGTTGTAGTATACAGTATACAGTAGTTATATAAGTTGTAGTATACAGTAGTTATATAAGTTGTAGTATACAGTAGTTATATAAGTTGTAGTATACAGTATACAGTAGTTATATAAGTTGTAGTATACAGTATACAGTAGTTATATAAGTTGTAGTATACAGTTGTTATATAAGTTGTAGTATACAGTATACAGTAGTTATATAAGTTGTAGTATACAGTATACAGTAGTTATATAAGTTGTAGTATACAGTATACAGTAGTTATATAAGTTGTAGTATACAGTTGTTACATAAGTTGTAGTATACAGTATACAGTAGTTATATAAGTTGTAGTATACAGTATACAGTAGTTATATAAGTTGTAGTATACAGTATACAGTTGTTATATAAGTTGTAGTATACAGTAGTTATATAAGTTGTAGTATACAGTATACAGTTGTTATATAAGTTGTAGTATACAGTATACAGTTGTTATATAAGTTGTAGTATTCAGTATACAGTTGTTATATAAGTTGTAGTATACAGTATACAGTAGTTATATAAGTTGTAGTATACAGTATACAGTAGTTATATAAGTTGTAGTATACAGTATACAGTTGTTATATAAGTTGTAGTATTCAGTATACAGTTGTTATATAAGTTGTAGTATACAGTATACAATTGTTATATAAGTTGTAGTATACAGTATACAGTTGTTATATAAGTTGTAGTATACAGTATACAGTTGTTATATAAGTTGTAGTATACAGTATACAGTTGTTATATTAGTTGTAGTATACAGTATACAGTTGTTATATAAGTTGTAGTATACAGTATACAGTTGTTATATAAGTTGTAGTATACAGTATACAGTTGTTATATAAGTTGTAGTGTACAGTATACAGTTGTTATATAAGTTGTAGTATACAGTATACAGTAGTTATATAAGTTGTAGTATACAGTATACAGTAGTTATATAAGTTGTAGTATACAGTATACAGTAGTTATATAAGTTGTAGTATACAGTATACAGTAGTTATATAAGTTGTAGTATACAGTTGTTACATAAGTTGTAGTATACAGTATACAGTAGTTATATAAGTTGTAGTATACAGTATACAGTAGTTATATAAGTTGTAGTATACAGTATACAGTTGTTATATAAGTTGTAGTATACAGTATACAGTAGTTATATAAGTTGTAGTATTCAGTATACAGTTGTTATATAAGTTGTAGTATACAGTATACAGTAGTTATATAAGTTGTAGTATACAGTATACAGTAGTTATATAAGTTGTAGTATACAGTATACAGTTGTTATATAAGTTGTAGTATTCAGTATACAGTTGTTATATAAGTTGTAGTATACAGTATACAGTTGTTATATAAGTTGTAGTATACAGTATACAGTTGTTATATAAGTTGTAGTATACAGTATACAGTTGTTATATAAGTTGTAGTATACAGTTGTTATATAAGTTGTAGTATACAGTATACAGTAGTTATATAAGTTGTAGTATACAGTATACATTAGTTATATAAGTTGTAGTATACAGTATACAGTAGTTATATAAGTTGTAGT
The DNA here is from genome assembly GCF_964638095.1 of Poromitra crassiceps. NCBI lineage: Eukaryota > Metazoa > Chordata > Actinopteri > Beryciformes > Melamphaidae > Poromitra > Poromitra crassiceps. The sequence continues at coordinate 64,933,625 of NC_139626.1, read as the reverse complement.
ATACAGTATACAGTAGTTATATAAGTTGTAGTATACAGTATACAGTAGTTATATAAGTTGTAGTATACAGTATACAGTAGTTATATAAGTTGTAGTATACAGTATACAGTAGTTATATAAGTTGTAGTATACAGTTGTTACATAAGTTGTAGTATACAGTATACAGTAGTTATATAAGTTGTATTATAAAACGGCTCTCTCAAATCAAGCAATCTGATTGGTTCACAGCCATTGTATAATTCCAGTTGTTGTATAAACCCATGGCCATGGGTTATTGGTTGCCATGGCAACTCTCTTACTAAAAGGCAGCGCTGCGCTCGAGCCAAACAGCTTTCTCCTGATCTGCTGTATGGAGGGTCACTAGTCCTTCAAGTCTTTGTACAATGAGTCATTATGGACGCATGATGGTGCAACTCTCTTACTAAAAGTACCTCAAAAACAAAATGGCGGAGACAGCTTTCAGATCCTTGTGAATCGATCTTCGCTTATAACTTTACTAATACTTCGCAGAAAATGATGTGTTTATACTGTGACTGTACCTAGCCCCAAGTGGCCATTCGAGGAACTACAGCTTTCAGGAACACTTGACTTGACTTCAAGTTGCCCACTGTCACACACACACACGCACACGCACACACGCACGCGCACGCACGCACACACACACACACACACACACACACACACACACACACACACACACACACACACACACACACCCTCTCTTTCGCCCGCGCTCTCTCTCTCTCTCTCTCTCTCTCTCCCGCGCCACGCGCTCACACACACACACACACTCTCTCTCTCTCTCTCTCTCTCTCTCTCTCTCTCTCCCGCGCTGCGCGCTCACACACACTCGCTCACTCTCGTGTCTTCACTCTTCCGTCATTCCTCTGTGTTTACAGGTCAGTACTGTGAAAATCATGAGAATAACAACCTCCTAAAGCTCAACTTTAAGTAGCGCGAGTGTGATGACTTTGTTAGTTTATCTGTTTGTTTCTGCATCTGGTTTAAAAGAGGGGAAATCTCCGCGAGACTTCACATGTTGAGACAGGCTTGGTGGTCCACTGTAAAAAAAAAAATGTTTTGAGCAGAGCACAATTACGGCAGCGTAGAGCTGCCACACTGGGAAAATAAAATATTTTCAGTATCTCATTATAACGAGATAAGTATCTCATTATTCTGAGATAAGTATCTCAGAATAATGAGATAAGTATCTCATTATTCTGAGATAAGTATCTCATTATTCTGAGATAAGTATCTCGTTATTCTGAGATAAGTATCTCATTATTCTGAGATAAGTATCTCGTTATTCTGAGATAAGTATCTCATTATTCTGAGATAAGTATCTTGTTATTCTGAGATAAGTATCTCGTTATTCTGAGATAAGTATCTCATTATTCTGAGATAAGTATCTCGTTATTCTGAGATAAGTATCTCGTTATTCTGAGATAAGTATCTCGTTATAATGAGATAAGTATCTCATTATTCTGAGATAAGTATCTCATTATTCTGAGATAAGTATCTCATTATTCTGAGATACTTATCTCATTATTATGAGATATGAACTTTTCTCATAAGGAGATGCCAACTCCACATTTCCTGTGAGATAGGAAGAAGAGAAGCAGCCTGCACATCGGAGAAACTGAAAATGGCTAATTTAGACCGTTTAATCAAGTTCTATTTCATGCTTGGGTTGAAACATGGTGAGATTCTGCTATTATTGAGCAACGTAGATGGTATTGTGATCAGTATGCGTACATTAAGAAGGATGTTAAAATCTATGGGACTGTATAGAAGGAAGAATCAGTCCGACCTATTGGAGGTGGCATCATTTCTCATTGATCAGCTGGAAGGGCACGGAAAGCTGCATGGATACAAGCTGCACCACCTGAATTGCATCCAAGCAGGGTATGTTGTGACCCAAAGTACCGTGAGGCATCTGTTAAAAATCCTGGACCCCCATGGTGTTGAACAAAGACGGAGAAATCGCCTGAGGCGACGCATCTACATTAACCCTGGTCCTAACTTCATGTGGCATGTGGACTCGTATGATAAACTAAAACCATACGGCATATGCATTAATGGAGCGATTGATGGCTTTTCAAGACTTATGGTATGGCTTCATGCCTATTCAACAAACAGCAACCCCAAGGTCATCGCCAGTTACTTCATAGCAGAAGTTGAAAAGAAGATGGGGACAGCTGCTAGAATTCGTGCAGATTTGGGAACAGAGAACGTCACCATGGGAGCGATGCAGAGATTCCTGCGATGGAGCGACAGGGATGAGCACGCCAGAACTTGTTTCATCACTGGCTCCAGCAATCACAATCAGCGCATCGAAAGTTGGTGGGCTTTTTTGAGAACGCACCATGCCCAGGATTGGATGAATCGATTTCAGAGATTGAAGGACAATGACTGTTTCAGTGGCGACTTCCTGGACAAGCAGCTTGTATTGTTCACCTGTCTGAATATCATCGAGGTAAGCATCTCTCTCTCTCACACACACATGCACACACACACACACACACACACACACACACACACGCACACACGCACACACACACACACACAGACACACAGACACACACACACATTTCCTACAGTATAGGCTACTATTATAGATGTTATATACGCTATATATTTTTTTATCACTTGCAAATGGTCTTCAAATTATAGGCCCTAAAACACACTTTCTGTCAATAACAAGCGCAAACCTTAAAGACCATGATGCCACTCCCCCTACAGCCCCTTTTACCTCGCCCCCCCCCCCCCCCTCCACCTATATCCCCTATAGCCACTCCACCTACCCAGCCCTGGAATCCTGACTGTCTACCACCTTCCTATCCCTATGCCCCCCCCCACTAAACTACATGTCCATGACTGACTGAGTGCCCTGACTTTTCCATCACCTGACCAGGTGGGGCCGCTGGCCCAGCGCCTTGGCAAAAATGCCATTACGCCTATATGCAGTGAAATATTGTTGTTCATTATTTAAATATTATGAGAGCCTATATCTGCATGTATCTCAACTAAAAATAAGGAATTCTACTTAAATCATGTTTTTTTCTTCTGCAGGAAGAGCTGCAGCGAGTCACACATTTGTGGAATACCCACATTATCCGCAACAGCAGAAATGCAGTAGCTCCAAGTGGACGTCCACTTCTCATGTACACAATCCCTTGTCTATTTGGAGGACAAGATCACCTGAAAGTGGTCTCTCAGCAAGCGGTGGACGCTTGTAAAGAAGAATGTCTTCAGAGGGGACCACATCCTTGTGATGAAACAGTATTCAACTTGTGTTGCCTTATAATGGCAGAACATTTCTTACACTCACCCACCACAGCAGATGAAGCCATAGAGCTCTATCTTTTCCTGAGGGCGCACATACTTAAAGACTTGTAAATTCTCCCTCGAGCTCTGGAGCAGTGCTGTGTTTACCCTGCCTTTTTGACACAAAATGGCCCCCATGAGAAGGGTCTATTCACCTTATGTTCCAACACAGGGCTCAGCTAGTCACTTCCTATTGTGTTTACATTTCCTGTACCAGTACAGTACTAGTGACCAGGTAAAACAGCTGGTGTTTTCAACAGGAAGTCATAACACAACTGGGTCAAGTGGGCCGGGATACATAAGGTGAATAGCCTTTGACACCAAGCCAGGGCAAGTCATGAACTTGTGGCCCCCTGGTGGTCTGTGAAGGTATTTACCATGTAACTCAATCCAGTGGTCCTCAGGTTGCTTTGTCACTGGTCACAATCATTTGAAAAGCCCTGTGCTATGCAACCCACTTTTTTACAAGTTGATGGGTTGATGAGTGGTTTGATGGCCCTACATGGCATGAGGCCGAAACCTCTGGCCACTCAACCTGCTTTAATATAAAGGGTCATCCAATGAAGAAGTATGTATGAATAACTGATGTATAAATGTATTTCTGAGTGTGTGGTCTTATGTGTACCAAGACAAAAGTTATTCTGATTCTGATTCAATGTGTGATTTGGGCTTCAGGAAAGAAATAAACAATTAGACCCTTAATAGGCTCCCTCATCTTCCAGATAACAAGGACATGAAATATTTCAGTGACATTTGTGGGTGTTTTTGCACAATCTGTATAACTAAAACATTTTCATCAATACAAGAAATGACACGGAATATTCATTTGAACAAAGTGCAACTGTTTATTTTCATTTACTGTAAAAATGACTGAACAGTCATCACAACATATGACCAGTGAAGCCTGCAGTGAGATCACCTGGAACTTCTCACGTGTAAATGTATTGTGCTTCCAGTTGGTCAGTCAAACTCATTAACGGGTAGAAAAGTACAAAAATACAATGTAGGCTACTACAATAAAAAATGAATGACAATCTTCAAAACACGCATGCACACACACACACACACACACGCGCACACACACACACACACACACACACACACACACACACACACACAAAAACGCACTAGTGATGTACACAGTGGTTACTGAACAAAACTCATTACACACACACAACAAACACACTAGTCATGTACACAGTGGTTACTGAACAAAACTCATTAACAGTTCAAACAGGCCTGTTTCTAACAAATGGGAAATTGCAAGTAAAAATCTGTGGATTTCTTCAGCTGTGAACATTATGTGCAGATCCTGCACAAATAGCTGCTATACTTCAACTTACTTGCAAACCATTAAATTAACAGGTAAAACTTTGAAACCCTCACAATAAAACAAAAATAACGAGGCAAATGCTACACAGTATCACCCCCCCCCCCACACACACACATACACACACACACACACACACACCTGCTTTGGCTGATCATATTCATTCATACATTCATTACTGGAATTCTTGAGTGCCTTGATGGTCAACCCCCCACCTAAAGCTGAAAGTGTGAGTCCTACCCCCCCCCCCCCCACAAGAGATATACTGTATGTCTTCACCCATAATTACATCAAACTCCTTCCTTTCTTCATTAGATACGATTTACCTTTTGAATGGACCCAATCAATACTCTTGAGTGTATGGGTTAGTATAGTGGATGAACTTGAGTAATGGCCGGTAGTAATCACTCAGTCCTTACAGCTGTATCCTACTGTAACAAAATGAAGTGGCCTTCACTATTTGACAACTCTGACAACAGAGGTCCACAGCCCAAAAGTTAAATGTTGAAATAATGTGAAATAATGCACAAATAAAATCAGTCACTCAAAGTGGTTTGGTTTCTTAACAGGAACAGTGAGTCTCCTCTGAATCAATCTTAGTTTCCATCCATCTGAATCAAAGGCAGTGAATTACCATGTTTAGTAAGAGAGGACTGTAGAGTTTGTAAAATACTGCATCTGTGAGGTGTTCTGGAGATGTCAAATCATTCTAAGCCTCACTATCTAAACTTGTGTTGAAATGAGGCTCTGGCACCAAATATAAAGCAACTGCTCTATAAAAAAGGAGAACTACTGTAAAACTGAAAGTGTGAGTCTTAGAGCCAAATTTCAAACTTGACCTCAACCTTTTATTTTCAAGTGTATTAATCCCAAGCCCCCCCCCCCCCCCCCATTATGCTTCTGCGTTACTTCCTCATACAGTCATTACTGGGATTCTTGAGTGCCTTGGTGGTCAACCCCCCCCCCCCCCCAAGGTACATACAGTACCTGTATTTATCCACCCATAAATACATTTGACTTCTCCTTTACTTCTTCATATTACATATCAAAATTATAATATCAACATTCTACATTGTATGGGTTAGTACTGGGAGGAGGAAGTTAGTTAGCTTACATTAAGCTGAATTCAAAGTTTTTAGCCATCAGTATATTGTCCATTTCCTTACGTAGTTCTGGGTATTCATTGTATGTCCTTGGCAGTTCTAGAGCTGGCCCACAGGTATGCGCTACTGGTGTTCGTGTCAGTCCAACTGAGGGTGTGAACAGGACCTCAATCTCCTTAACACAAATAACATCCGACCCTGTAACAAACCTTAACCACCTCCTGAGGCCTGCATCATCCAGTCCTCTGATGTACTGTTGCAGAAATCGAAAGCTCTGGTTCTCTGCTTGAGTTGTAGGAGATGCATTCAACAACTTCAAAAGCTTTCTTGTTGTTGGCTTTATATCCTCATACATTCTCTGAACATCCTGTGGTCTGACAAAAGTTTGTTTTAGGACATGGCAAGCAATTGCCATTTTTTCCACTGCATATCTTGGTTTTTGGATTAAGTGCTTGTGTGCCACATCTAGAAGAAGTTGTTTCAGATTATCTTGTGTTGGGAGTGTTCTCACACCCATCCGATCCAAAAGATCAAGTAGCTCATCCTTTTCCTCACTGTCCACAGCTAAAAGATCTTCTTTTAAGGCGGTGGTTATCAGATCCCTCTCTGACTGACTTATGTACAGGAGAAAAGAGTCAAACAAGATCTCAGTCGAGACCTCCTTCTCCCCCAATATGAGTGCCACTGCACAAGCTGGGGCAAGGCGAGAGGGGAAGTATCCATGGTCTTGAAATCCCTTCACCAGAATTCGGCCGATGGATTTCCACTCTTCGTCCTTATATTTGTTAGTCAGCAATGGAACTCTCAGTTCTTCCCCTTCAGCTGCGTTGTCCATGAACTCTGCCCAGAATGCAGCATACACATCTCTTGATACGCCATCTGCATCAGTTCCTCTTTCATCTATGTAAGTGTATTTCAGGGGATGTTTGAGTAGTGCTGGATCCTTGAACTGGCTAATCATCTCATTCAGGAGATTGACCCTGTGAAGTTTTATCAGGACATTTACAACTTCATACGAAGCAGTTGTGCTGTTTGCTTCATCACTGGCAGATGCTGTGTCGGTGTCTGTCAGGAGATGGGTAATGGTGGTGATCAGCTCATCCTCTTCAAACAGCAGGCTGGGTTGAGATATCAAGGTGTCATCCAGTTGAAAGGCCAAAGGTTCTCCAGAAAAAGGACCTATCATCACCTCAGTGTCAGATAAATCATCAACCCTGTATCCATCTATTGACACGAGGACAACATCAGCCAGCTGCTCATCATCTTCATTTGTATCTCTGTGTTGTGCATGGTTGCTCACGCCTTCTTCTTCATCGTCGTTAACATCTGCTTCTTCGTCATCGTTGTTCACATCTGCTTCTTCGTCATCGTTGTTCACATCTGATTCTATGTCATCATCTGGCCGGCACTTAGTGCACAGATAAAATCGTATCACTCCCATTCTTAGTACGTTGTACAGTTCCACAATTGTGACATTTTCATCAAGTACAGCTTCCTCCTGATAGTCTAATATATCACAAATAAAGGTCTCAAACCTTCCTAATTTAGATTTTCCATTTGGGAAGAAAAGCTCTTTAGCATACTGTAATATGTCCGCTTTCTTTGCTTCTTTATCGACATCAAGGGTCCTGGTCCCTCCTCCCCTCCGTTTTCTGATCTGTTTACCTTCGTGAATCCACCCCAACTCAACTTTTCTAGTTTTTTTTTCAGCCACTTTGTTATGTCTCAGATGTCTTCTTGGTCGCTTTGAAGCAGGACTCTCTTCATGCTCAGAATTCTCATCATCTTTGTCACCGATCCCCATCTTTTTCTTTAGTTTTTCAAGCAGTGAATGTTTTTTTGGTTCTTTTGCAGTTGCACCTTTGTCTTTGTCCAAACAGAAGCGCCTTGCTCCAATCCGATCTCCATATGTTGGGATGTAGCCTGCCAGAGCGCCATCATCCATGAATTCAATGATTGAGGCATCAATCTGTGAATGAGAGAGATATTACCACTCATGGACAAGACCAGTAGCATCCCACCCATCCTCAAACCTCACCCAACACACACACACACACACACACACACACACACACACACACACACAACCCTCATGCTTTGGCAGCATTGTTTGTAAACAATAAGGCAAAGTGAATTTGGGGGGGGGGGTTAAAGAGACATAAGCAATACATGCCTGTGGCATTGATACTGCTAGTCTGGGAAAGATGTCCCTGCTTCATGACTGTGCTTGGTTTTATAGTTTTGTTTTAATTATTTGATTGTTTGGATCACTTTGTATTTGTCAGCAAACACTGGCTGGAGTAGCTAGATATAGATATATTTTTTTTAACACAATTTTAGTTGGGATAACGTGTCAATGTAGCTACAGTCATCAAAGCAGTAAACACACTAGCCATTTCAGGAGCGACAGTCCTGGGCTACAAACACAGCACCTCTTCATCTGTTGTCAGTAAAGTTAGCAGGGTGGCGTAGCCTACGGCTACTACATCCCGTTGGGCATGATTATCTGGCTGCCTTTGGCTTGTCTAGTTGGGTGTGTGCTCAACTACATGATTTGAAATGTAACGTTAATTTGGTCTAATGACACGATATAACTTGCTAGCTCAACAGGCTAATGAAACATGCTACTGTATCAACAGGCTACTGAAACATGCTACTAGGCTAGCCTATACGCTGGTCATCATTTTGTCCAAAAACAACACTCACGTTTTCTTGTAGCATTAGTGAGAGATACTCTTCAGGTACACCGCGATTTCTTAAAAATGCCAACAGTGGAGTATCCATGTTATGGGCCATGGTGATGTCTCAATTCATACCGGTGAGCAGCAAATGCAGGCAGCTACACCGGCGGCATGCCCAGGTAGCCTACTCTGCGTTGTGTGTGTGTGTGTGTGTGTGTGTGTGTGTGTGTGTGTGTGTGTGTGTGTGTGTGTGCGTGTGTTAGACTAACGAGATACGTATCTCGATATTACGAGATACGTATCTCGTTAGTCTAACGAGATACGTATCTCGATATTACGAGATACGTATCTCGTTAGTCTAACACACGCACACACACACACACACACACACACACATACACACACACACACACACACACACACACACACACACAAATCGTATCTAATGAAGAAAGGAAGGAGTTGGATGTAATGATGGGCCTATATCTCTTGTGGGGGGGGGGGTATGACTCACACTTTCAGCTTTAGGTGGGGGGTTGACCATCAAGGCACTCACGAATTTCAGTAATGCATGTATATACATGTATGTATGATCAGGTGTGTGTGTGTGTGTGGAGCATTTGTCTGGTTATCTTTGTTTTATTGTGAGGTTTCAAAGTTTTACCTGTTAATGGTTTGCAAGTAAGTTGAAGAAGTATAGCAGCTATTTTGTGCAGGATCTGCACATAATGTTCACAGCTGAAAAAATCCACACAGATTTGTATTTGCAATTTCCCATTTGTTAGAAACAGGCCTGTTTTAACCGTTAATGTGTTTTGTTCAGTAACCACTGTGTACATGAGTAGTGTGTTTGTGTGTGTGTGTGTGTGTGTGTGTGCGCGCGCTGTGTGTGTGTGTGTGTGTGTGTGTGTGTGTAAGTAATGAGTTCTGTTCAGTAACCACTGTGTACATCACTAGTGCGTTTTGTGTGCGCGTGTGTGTGTGTGTGTGTGTGTGTGTGTGTGTGTGTGTGCGCGCATTCGTGTTTTGAAGAGGGTCATTAAATTTGTATTGTAGTAGCCTACTACTATTTTTGTAGAATTCCTTATTTTTAGTTGAGATACATGCAGATATAGGCTCTCATAATCTTTAAATAATGAACAACAATATTTCACTGCATATAGGCGTAATGGCATTTTTGCCAAGGCACTGGGCCAGCGGCCCCACCTGGTCAGGTGATGGAAAAGTCAGGGCACTCAAGTTTAGTGGGGGGGCGGCATAGGGATAGGAAGGTGGTAGACAGTCAGGATTCCAGGGTTGGGTAGGTGGAGTGGCTAGGCCAGGGGATATAGGTGGAGGGGGGGGGGGGGGGTCCGAGGGAAAAGGGGCTTTAAGGTTTGCGCTTGTTATTGACAGAAAGTGTGTTTTAGGGCCTATAATTTGAAGACCATTTGCAAGTGATTAAAAAAAACATATATAACGTCTATAATAGTAGCCTATACTGTAGGAATTGCCTCTGCAGCCAGCTACAACTTGTGTGTCTGTGCAAATAGCTCATGCCATTAAAGATGGATTTGAAATTATTGTGTAAAGATATTAAGTAGGCTATTAATATCTGGGTCAAACACGCAGGTGTGTGTGTGTGTGTGTGTGTGTGTGTGTGTGTGTGTGTGTGTGTGTGTGTGTGTGTGTGTGTGTGTGAGAGAGAGAGAGAGAGAGAGAGAGAGATGCTTACCTCGATGATATTCAGACAGGTGAACAATACAAGCTGCTTGTCCAGGAAGTCGCCACTGAAACAATCATTGTCCTTCAATCTCTGAAATCGATTCATCCAATCCTGGGCATGGTGCGTTCTCAAAAAAGCCCACCAACTTTCGATGCGCTGATTGTGATTGCTGGAGCCAGTGATGAAACAAGTTCTGGCGTGCTCATCCCTGTCGCTCCATCGCAGGAATCTCTGCATTGCTCCCATGGTGACGTTCTCTGTTCCCAAATCTGCACGAATTCTAGCAGCTGTCCCCATCTTCTTTTCAACTTCTGCTATGAAGTAACTGGCGATGACCTTGGGGTTGCTGTTTGTTGAATAGGCATGAAGCCATACCATAAGTCTTGAAAAGCCATCAATCGCTCCATTAATGCATATGCCGTATGGTTTTAGTTTATCATACGAGTCCACATGCCACATGAAGTTAGGACCAGGGTTAATGTAGATGCGTCGCCTCAGGCGATTTCTCCGTCTTTGTTCAACACCATGGGGGTCCAGGATTTTTAACAGATGCCTCACGGTACTTTGGGTCACAACATACCCTGCTTGGATGCAATTCAGGTGGTGCAGCTTGTATCCATGCAGCTTTCCGTGCCCTTCCAGCTGATCAATGAGAAATGATGCCACCTCCAATAGGTCGGACTGATTCTTCCTTCTATACAGTCCCATAGATTTTAACATCCTTCTTAATGTACGCATACTGATCACAATACCATCTACGTTGCTCAATAATAGCAGAATCTCACCATGTTTCAACCCAAGCATGAAATAGAACTTGATTAAACGGTCTAAATTAGCCATTTTCAGTTTCTCCGATGTGCAGGCTGCTTCTCTTCTTCCTATCTCACAGGAAATGTGGAGTTGGCATCTCCTTATGAGAAAAGTTCATATCTCATAATAATGAGATAAGTATCTCAGAATAATGAGATACTTATCTCAGAATAATGAGATACTTATCTCATTATAACGAGATACTTATCTCAGAATAACGAGATACTTATCTCATTATAACGAGATACTTATCTCAGAATAACGAGATACTTATCTCAGAATAACGAGATACTTATCTCAGAATAACGAGATACTTATCTCAGAATAACGAGATACTTATCTCAGAATAACGAGATACTTATCTCATTATAACGAGATACTTATCTCAGAATAATGAGATACTTATCTCAGAATAACGAGATACTTATCTCAGAATAACGAGATACTTATCTCAGAATAACGAGATACTTATCTCAGAATAACGAGATACTTATCTCAGAATAATGAGATACTTATCTCAGAATAACGAGATACTTATCTCATTATAACGAGATACTTATCTCAGAATAACGAGATACTTATCTCATTATTCTGAGATACTTATCTCAGAATAATGAGATACTTATCTCGTTATAATGAGATAAGTATCTCGTTATAACGAGATAATATCTCATTATAACGAGATACTTATCTCATTATAACGAGATACTGAAAATATTTTTTTTTCCCAGTGTGGCAGCTCTACGCTGCCGTACACAATAGTAACGTGTGTATTTATATTATACAGCTGTAGTTTCAATGTTTTGTCCCTGCACACCTGACATCTGTTGTAAAGAAGGTTTCTTTCTGTTGCTGAGACGTGTTTCAAAGTTTAATTCACTACATTCATGCATCTAGTAACACTTTAAGCTGCTAATTCTCCATTTTGAGTTTGGATCAAGCTGTAAAATGTTTATTTCCAAAATATTTCAAGTTAAAGGAGAATTTCGGTTTTTTACGCCACGGTCCTCATTTCCAGCTTAAAATATCATGTTTTCTACCCACAAATACTTTTGGGTTCATTCGGATCCCCACAGAAGATTTGTCGCACCGAGTACACTCCTCAAACACTCAAACAGGCTAGAACGAGAGCCTGCGGGGCATGCTGCTTACACTCTGTAAATGACACTTTTTCGGTCACATCGCGGTTCGTTATGGTTGTAAATATAATTATGAGAACATGAAATAGATATCTAACTAACCGTCCTCTGCTCCCGAGTGCCGACAGTTTGCTGTCCGGGTGCCCCGGATGTGCTTGGGAAGATGCAGTGAGAAGCGCTTCTGTTTGTTTACAGTAGAAGAAGAGAAACCACAGAAGAAGTACATAAGCACTGTAAGCCCATCCGGGGCAGATCAGAGTTGACTCGCTCTCTGGTGTGTTGTTGTTAGCTTAGCTTCTAGCTTGGCATTATTATAGATATCTGATGTCAAGATTATGGACGTTTCAATTCCATTACCGCTCGTGTGGAATCATGCCACATATCGACAACAACAGCAGCGGGAGATGTTATGTGATGGACACCCGGACAGCAAACGGAGTGGGCTGTCGGCACTCGGGAGCAGAGGACGGTTAGTTAGATATCTATTTCATGTTCTCATAATTATATTTACAACCATAACGAACCGCGATGTGACTGAAAAAGTGTAATTTACAGAGTGTAAGCAGCATGCCCCGCAGGCTCTCGTTCTAGCCTGTTTGAGTGTTTGAGGAGTGTACTCGGTGCGACAAAACTTCTGTGGGGATCCGAATGAACCCAAAAGTATTTGTGGGTAGAAAACATCATATTTTAAGCTGGAAATGAGGACCGTGGTGTAAAAAACCGAAATTCTCCTTTAAATAACATTCTCTATGTGTCCATGCAACCCGATCTCCAAAAAAATTGTAAAATAGCAACGTTTGTGGACAAACGTTGCTATTTTACAATGTCGGCTAAGAAATAGTAAAATGGGAACGTATGCGTCTACAGCGGTGGGCGGGGTTTGGGCGTGTTTTACGGAGATTTTCTGTTTCTAACCCCTCCCCCTACTCTAATCCTCACCCTAACCACTCGGAACGTTAATATTTTACGTTTTTCGAGCCGAAATTGTAAAATAGCAACGTTGGTCCATATCGTTGGTATTATACAATTTTCTAAGAGACTGTGTTGGTCCATGTGGAATGTAAGCCTATTAGTACACACACACACACACACACACACACACACACACACGATTTCTCTCTGTCTCTCACTCTCTCTCACACACACACACAAACACACACACACACGCATGCACGCACGCGCACACGCACACACACACACACACACACACACACACACACACCTCTTCTTTGTAATGATTGTGGATTGTTTAAGTCGTATGTGAACCTGTTTCTATCAAACTCCCTGTATGTGTTTGATGCTGCTGAACCAACACAATGAATGTCCATGTGTGGACAATAAAGACATTCTATTCTATTCTATTCTAAGCTACTGCTGTGTTGTGTCTTGTTGTCTCATCAGATGCCTGTGAATTCACACTGGACCCAAACACAGCAAACAGATACCTCCTCCTGTCTGAAGACAACAGAAAGGTGACGAGGGTGAAAGAGCAGCAGTCATATCCTGATCACCCAGAGAGATTTGACAGATGGGTTCAGCTGCTGTGTAGAGATGGTCTGACTGGTCGCTGTTACTGGGAGGTGGAGAGGGAAGGAAAGGTTAGTATAGGAGTGACTTACAGAGGAATCAGAAGGAAAGGAAAGAGTGATGACTGTGATATTGGATGTAATGAAAAGTCCTGGTGTCTGGTCTGCTCTGATGATCATTATGGTGCCTGGCACAATAACAAATCAACAGTCATATCTCTCCCCTCCCCCTCTAACAGAGTAGCAGTGTATCTGGACTGGCCTGCTGGCTCTCTGTCCTTCTACATAGTTTCCTCTGACACACTGATGCACCTCCACACCTTCACCTCCACCTTCACTGAACCACTTTACCCGGGGTTTCACTTTAACACAGGTGGCTCAATGTCTCTGTGTCAGATAGAGGAGTGAGAGAGAAACACTGTGACCAAACACAGCTGCTGAGCTTCACTCTGTACAGGATCACACACACACACACACACACACACACACACACACACGCACACACACACACACACACACACACACACACACACACACACGCACACACACACACACACACGCGCTTATTGTTCAGGTCATGGCGGACTGTAGAGGAGGCAGTTTCTCCTCTCCTTTCCTCTTTTGAATTACAGATACAACATTCTCAGGTTCTGTGTGTGTGTGTGTGTGTGTGTGTGTGTGTGAGAGAGAGAGAGAGAGAGAGAGAGACCCTGTGTGTGTGTGTGTGTGTGTGTGTGTGTGTGTGTGTGTGTGTGTGTGTGTGTGTGTGTGTGTGTGAGAGAGAGAGAGACCCTGTGTGTGTGTGTGTGTGTGTGTGTGTGTGTGTGTGTGTGTGTGTGTGTGTGTGTGTGTGTGTGTGAGAGAGAGAGAGAGAGAGAGCTGTGTGTGTGTGTAATGTAAAGTATCTCAGCTCCAAGTATCACATCCTCAAGGTTCCACAACCTACGCGTACCATAGGTTGAGAATGACTGATCTACATTATTATATTATCCTCAATGTTCTAGAATCTAGAGAACATTACATCTAGAACAGTAATAATATAGAATCTATATTATTACTGCACATGGCTACAAGCAGTCAGATAAATATCAACTCCCTTTTTTACTTAGAAAGTGCTTTAAAATCTGAATGTCAACAGAAATGTGAACAAAGGATTCAGCGATGATCTGTCTTTGATTGGATTCACATGCGATGCATCGATGAAAGGATTCATGTTGACAGCCCTATCAGAGAGGCGTCTGGTATTCCTTCTCTCACAGTGCTGCTGTGTGGAGCGCCTGTAATCAGGGACAGCGTACAGCAGTGATACTCAACTTGCGGCCCGCAGGCCACATGCGGCCCGCGGGCGCCCCCTGTGTGGCCCGCGATGGAATTGCAACGCAACATGCAAGTTACCCGCTGAATAAGTGTCCAAATGTTCATGTCATTCTGGCCAATACTCTACTTCTGTTATAGCATTTCAGTCTGGAATATGGAATATCTTTCAATAATCTATGATTTAGCTGCGAAATTGTCAAATACCACCGTCTGCTCACTACCCAGGCACTTATGTATGTACTTAACCTAACTAACTTAACCGAACTAACTATCCGTTGTACACAACATTGTCAGACTAAACTCCGGCTGACAGCCCAAAAACCTACAATCCACTACAGAAAAATGTATATTGTGTGTTTATTAACTGGCCCCTGGCCTTCTATCATTTCACGAAAGTGGCCCCCGGGCAAAGCAAGTTGAGTATCCCTGGTGTACAGGAGTAGTGGGCAGAACCCCAGCAGGCTGTGGAGCTGTTAGTGCCTTAACTTGCTCTGTTTAGATTTCCTTTTGTTGCTTTGACTTCATTGTTACACTGTACTGCCACCTTGTGTTCACAATCAGCCTGCATCACTGTGCTGTGTAGAGCTGTTTTCATCAACACACTTCTCTATTTGTCTCTATAATAAAGACTTCTACTTCTATATCAAACTGCTTCATGGTATATGTGCCTTAACGGCGTTGGAACCTGTGCTCTGTGTTGCCACAATATTGACATATAATTAATGATGAAATAAATTTCCAAATCCTCATGTTGTACTTTCTCTTTCTCTCTGCTGTCAATCATGTCTTGTTTTATGTGAATAATAATGAGAAACTTGGTAAATATCTGATTCCATCACCTGATCTGTGCTTCTCCTCATAACCACTTGTTACTGGAGAAAGTAATATTATTACTGTAATGTGTTACTATAGTAACTAGTTACTGTCCAACACTGATGGTGTGTGTGTGTGTGTTTCTGTCAGGCAGAAGACTCTCTTCACTGTTTCACATCAAACAGGCTTTATGTACGTGTTGAAAGTGTGTGTGTGTGTGTGTGTGTGTGTGTGTGTGTGTGTGTGTGTGTGGGGAGATTAGGCTAATTTTTAAATTGTTTGTTCTTGTAATATTAATTTCGGCCACAAGAGTGCACCACTACCCCATGTTGTAAAATAGGACTAGAAGTGTTTTCTTCCAGGTGAGTTTCTCTCCATGCACTCTAACCACAAGGTGCATAATGTGTGTTAACAAGTCATGTTACATTACTGTCATGTCTTTCTTTAGACTGAAATGTATTTAAGCTAAATAAAGACATGACAGAGTTTCTACAAAGCAGGTTAGAAGTGGAGCATCAGTGTTGTCATGGTGACACACTGAAGCAGGTTAGAAGTGGAGCAGCAGTGTTGTCATGGTGACACACTGAAGCAGGTTAGAAGTGGAGCAGCAGTGTTGTCATGGTGACACACTGAAGCAGGTTAGAAGTGGAGCAGCAGTGTTGTCATGGTGACACATTGAAGCAGGTTAGAAGTGGAGCAGCAGTGTTGTCATGGTGACACACTGAAGCAGGTTAGAAGTGGAGCAGCAGTGTTGTCATGGTGACACATTGAAGCAGGTAAGAAGTGGAGCAGCAGTGTTGTCATGGTGACACACTGAAGCAGGTTAGAAGTGGAGCAGCAGTGTTGTCATGGTGACACACTGAAGCAGGTTAGAAGTGGAGCAGCAGTGTTGTCATGGTGACACACTGAAGCAGGTTAGAAGTGGAGCAGCAGTGTTGTCATGGTGACACACTGAAGCAGGTTAGAAGTGGAGCAGCAGTGTTGTCATGGTGACACACTGAAGCAGGTTAGAAGTGGAGCAGCAGTGTTGTCATGGTGACACACTGAAGCAGGTTAGAAGTGGAGCAGCAGTGTTGTCATGGTGACACACTGAAGCAGGTTAGAAGTGGAGCAGCAGTGTTGTCATGGTGACACACTGAAGCAGGTTAGAAGTGCAGCAGCAGTGTTGTCATGGTGACACACTGAAGCAGGTTAGAAGTGGAGCAGCAGTGTTGTCATGGTGACACACTGAAGCAGGTTAGAAGTGGAGCAGCAGTGTTGTCATGGTGACACACTGAAGCAGGTTAGAAGTGGAGCAGCAGTGTTGTCATGGTGACACACTGAAGCAGGTTAGAAGTGGAGCAGCAGTGTTGTCATGGTGACACACTGAAGCAGGTTAGAAGTGGAGCAGCAGTGTTGTCATGGTGACACACTGAAGCAGATTAGAAGTGGAGCAGCAGTGTTGTCATGGTGACACACTCAAGCAGGTTAGAAGTGGAGCAGCAGTGTTGTCATGGTGACACACTCAAGCAGGTTAGAAGTGGAGCAGCAGTGTTGTCATGGTGACACACTGAAGCAGGTTAGAAGTGGAGCAGCAGTGTTGTCATGGTGACACACTGAAGCAGGTTAGAAGTGGAGCAGCAGTGTTGTCATGGTGACACAGTGAAGCAGGTTAGAAGTGGAGCAGCAGTGTTGTCATGGTGACACACTGAAGCAGGTTAGAAGTGGAGCAGCAGTGTTGTCATGGTGACACACTGAAGCAGGTTAGAAGTGGAGCAGCGGTGTTGTCATGGTGACACACTGAAGCAGGTGAGAAGTGGAGCAGCAGTGTTGTCATGGTGACACACTGAAGCAGGGTAGAAGTGGAGCAGCAGTGTTGTCATGGTGACACACTCAAGCAGGTTAGAAGTGGAGCAGCAGTGTTGTCATGGTGACACAGTGAAGCAGGTTAGAAGTGGAGCAGCAGTGTTGTCATGGTGACACACTGAAGCAGGTTAGAAGTGGAGCAGCGGTGTTGTCATGGTGACACACTGAAGCAGGTTAGAAGTGGAGCAGCGGTGTTGTCATGGTGACACACTGAAGCAGGTGAGAAGTGGAGCAGCAGTGTTGTCATGGTGACACACTGAAGCAGGGTAGAAGTGGAGCAGCAGTGTTGTCATGGTGACACACTGAAGCAGGTTAGAAGTGGAGCAGCAGTGTTGTCATGGTGACACACTGAAGCAGGTTAGAAGTGGAGCAGCAGTGTTGTCATGGTGACACACTGAAGCAGGTTAGAAGTGGAGCAGCAGTGTTGTCATGGTGACACACTGAAGCAGGTTAGAAGTGGAGCAGCAGTGTTGTCATGGTGACACACTGAAGCAGGTTAGAAGTGGAGCAGCAGTGTTGTCATGGTGACACACTGAAGCAGGTTAGAAGTGGAGCAGCAGTGTTGTCATGGTGACACACTGAAGCAGGTTAGAAGTGGAGCAGCAGTGTTGTCATGGTGACACACTGAAGCAGGTTAGAAGTGGAGCAGCAGTGTTGTCATGGTGACACACTGAAGCAGGTTAGAAGTGGAGCAGCAGTGTTGTCATGGTGACACACTGAAGCAGGTTAGAAGTGGAGCAGCAGTGTTGTCATGGTGACACACTGAAGCAGGTTAGAAGTGGAGCAGCAGTGTTGTCATGGTGACACACTGAAGCAGGTTAGAAGTGGAGCAGCAGTGTTGTCATGGTGACACACTGAAGCAGGTTAGAAGTGGAGCAGCAGTGTTGTCATGGTGACACACTGAAGCAGGTTAGAAGTGGAGCAGCAGTGTTGTCATGGTGACACACTGAAGCAGGTTAGAAGTGGAGCAGCAGTGTTGTCATGGTGACACACTGAAGCAGGTTAGAAGTGGAGCAGCAGTGTTGTCATGGTGACACACTGAAGCAGGTTAGAAGTGGAGCAGCAGTGTTGTCATGGTGACACACTGAAGCAGGTTAGAAGTGGAGCAGCAGTGTTGTCATGGTGACACACTGAAGCAGGTTAGAAGTGGAGCAGCAGTGTTGTCATGGTGACACACTGAAGCAGGTTAGAAGTGGAGCAGCAGTGTTGTCATGGTGACACACTGAAGCAGGTTAGAAGTGGAGCAGCAGTGTTGTCATGGTGACACATTGTCACTTTGGAAGTTGGAAGATGGCAGCTTTCATAGTGACGGGGTCACATGCTTTTATGGGCTGGAATCATGGATGTTGGAATGCTTTTGTTGTCCCCCGGAACGCTATCAAGCAACCAATGAAAACACACACACACACGTACACACACACACACACACACACACCTACACGTACACACACACACACACGTGCACGTACACACACACACACACACACACACACACACACCTACACGTACACTAGGGGTGGGGGAAAAAATCGATTCACCTAAGTATCGCGATTTTTAATGTCACGATTTTTTGCATCGATCTTTTATTCCAGAATCGATAATCGCAAAAATAAATAAATAAATAAATAAAAAAATTATCATATCACTTTGTTCCTGTCTAACATTTCAGTGGTTATCATGAGTTGATCTTACCTTGTGATGCAAGTGTAGGATGCTGTGTCTGCAAAAAAAAATTTTTTTTTGTGCTTGCAGTCAGGCCACTCACTGAACAGCAGGCCAGGCGCCGCCTACTGGTTTACTAGTGGTTTTATTACTTTATTAGTTAGTCTGAAGTAATAATTACACTTCAGGGTTAAAGTGGGTGCATCTCATTGTAAAATTGGACTTCAAACGGCCCAAATCTGGCTTGAAACGGCCCAAATTTCACGCGCGTTGGCCCATATCGGCCTGGCCTGCTTGGTATCTAATGCCCGGCCTGAATTATGATCCCAGTCCGCCCCTGTTTTTAACTATATCGCCCAGCCCTACTCATGATATATAATATACAGTCTCTAGTGTATGATTCAACTTTTCCCATGTTCTAATCTAGTGTAAAAAAGCAAACAAACCGAAAAAATAAAATAAAAAAATAAAAATCGCAATAAATCGTAATATCGAATCGCAATAATCGTAGAATCGCAATATAAATCGAATCGGCACCCAAGAATCGTGATAGTATCGAATCGGGAGATAAGTGAATCGCCACAGCCCTAACGTACACGTACACGTACACGTACACACACACACACACGTGCACGTACACACACACACACACACACACACACACACGTGCACGTACACACACACACACACACACACACACACACACACACACACACGTACATTTTCCAGCAAAGAAAAGTCATGGGATTCAGATAAACAGTAAAACAGGTGTATATATAAGGTGGATTAACAAGGTGATATTTGTCTTTAATTGAGACACCAAAGATAGTCCAGACTAATATATTACAAAAGGTTTTATTGAGGCTGTACAGATTGTTAATGATCTTTGGCTGATGACCCAGCTGCATGGTCCATACCCTAACACACTACTTCCTGTTTGTTACAGACACATAACTCACATAAAAGCAGACATGTTTGTTACAGACACATAACTCACATAAAAGCAGACATGTTTGTTACAGACACATAACTCACATGAGAGCAGCAGGGCCGTAGCTAGCTATGAGATCGGGGAGGTCCGGACCTCCCCTAATATTTCAGCCTGCCAAAAAAAAAAAAAAAAAAAAATTTTTTTTTTTTTTTTTTTTTTTTTGCAGGCCAGGCCAGGCCACTCACTGAACAGCAGGCCAGGCGCCGCCTACTGGTTTACTAGTGGTTTTATTACTTTATTCAGGTTTAAAGTGGGTGCATCTCATTGTAAAATTGGACTTGGCCCAAATTGGGCTTCAAACGGCCCAAATCAGGCTTCAAACGGCCCAAATCTGGCTTTAAACGACCCAAATAGGGCTTCAAACGGCCCAAATCTGGCTTCAAACGGCCCAAATTGGGCTTCAAACGGCCCAAATTGAGCTTCAAACGCTGAATAATGACATCACAACAGTATAATCCTAATGTTGATTTAAAATGATATATTACTCTAAATATGGCTTAAAAAGGGGGGAAAAAAACCTCAATTTTTTTTCGGCGGCGCCCGTTTCCGCCTCCCCTTGCTGGACCTCCCCTATTTCGGAACCCTGGCTACGGCCCTGGAGAGCAGACATGTTTGTTACAGACACATAACTCACATGAAAGCAGACATGTTTGTTACAGACACATAACTCACATGAAAGCAGACATGTTTGTTACAGACACATAACTCACATGAAAGCAGACATGTTTGTTACAGACACATAACTCACATGAAAGCAGACAAGTTTGTTACAGACACATAACTCACATGAAAGCAGACATGTTTGTTACAGACACATAACTCACATGAAAGCAGACATGTTTGTTACAGACACATAACTCACATGAAAGCAGACATGTTTGTTACAGACACATAACTCACATGAAAGCAGACAAGTTTGTTACAGACACATAACTCACATGAAAGCAGACATGTTTGTTACAGACACATAACTCACATGAAAGCAGACATGTTTGTTACAGACACATAACTCACATGAGAGCAGACATGTTTGTTACAGACACATAACTCACATGAAAGCAGACATGTTTGTTACAGACACATAACTCACATGAGAGCAGACATGTTTGTTACAGACACATAACTCACATGAAAGCAGACATGTTTGTTACAGACACATAACTCACATGAAAGCAGACAGCAAAATCAATATTAAAATCATTGTCATTGCAGTACCTGTGGACACAGCTGTCACAGTTGGGGGAGCAAAGATTAGTTTTATTTTCGTTAAACTGATTTGCTTAGTTTAATTAAATTGAAAGATTAGGGAAACGTAGTTCTGGTTCAAAAGCCTCTGAGAGCAACCACCTTCACAGTCATCACCATGATCATCGTTAGCTTGAACGCAGGCCGTCGTCGGCAGCATTGAAAATGTGTCGTTCAGAGAATAACATCTGTATTTCAGGTCATTATTTACACGTTTGTATAAAAAATACATTGTAAATTTTAGCACAAATGAAACAAAATAAATTTGATAAGTCCAAAAATAAAAAACGTATTCACCTCCCTTTCTTCTTATATCTCCGTCTTATAGTGGTCGGCTATTAACAATGATAGTGGTCCAACTGAAGAGTCCATTTCCAACATGTATATCATGTATATACATTTTTTGGAAACAAAAAAATCTAATTTTAAGTTCATTACTCTACACTAAAGAATCCAGTATGATAAAGCAGCTTTATCAACCAAACTCTTCATTTCCCACCGATCCTAAACAAAATAAAAAGCTTTTAATTTGAAAGGAAGAAACAAACATTTCAAGAAACAGGATTATCCAGGCAGGTGACGCTCCAGGTAAGAGCCTTCTCATCAAATTCAAATACTGTCTATAGCTCTGTGTGTGTGTGTGTGTGTGTGTGTGTGTGTGTGTGTGTGTGTGCGCGCGCGCGCACATGTGTGTGTGCGTGTGTGTAGCTGCGCGTCTTCTGCAAAATGAGACATTCTGGCTTCTTTTTATCCTCCCGCCTGTGTCCAGTATTTATTCGGGTTTTGCTTTATATTTAGCGCTAGGTGGCGGTATAGAGCAGCTGTAGGGTGAGACTGACAACAAACACATCCGGGGTGAAGGTTGACGCTTCTCTATTTAGCTTCCGGGTCACACAGAGGTCAGAAGAGAAACGTTAGAGAAGATAGCATGGCTGCTATGAGCTAAAGCAGTCAGCTGATGACTAGACACCTGATTGTTTGGCCAACAGGCCACTGGCCGTCAGTGAGTTTTTCACTTATCTGCCTGACTGACTCTGTTTCTTGAAATATCGTCCAGATCTGAAATCAATAAGATACAAAAAATCTATAAGGAACAACTACAGGGTTTCATTGTCAAAACACTATACAGTATATCCATTTTATAAAAAACAAAACAAAACACATAAAACCTGAAGTTCATTGTTCAGTACTGTACCTTTAACATATTTATTTTTATATTATCCAGTCTGCAGTTTATTCATTTATTTTCCCAAGCAAACCCTCCCCAGGGTACCTGCTGTCCATCCAAAAGCAGCAGAATTACTTTAGTAATGTGGGATTTTGTGCTGTTAATGTTTTTGTCAGATTAGACGTCACTTGTTCATTTTGAAGCCAAACTCTTCAAGCTGAGGAAGAATCACATGCTGTACAAACAGATCAGAGACAGGTTTGTAAGAAAAGATGGCTTAAAGGGAGAGCTCACCCAAAATCAAAAATACATCTTTTTCTTCTTACCTCTAGTTCTATTAGTGCTATCTACATCTGGATCGTTTTGATGTTGGCGCTAGCAGCAGCAGCTAGCTATCAGCTAGTGGGTGTAGTTCGGCCTAAAGAAAACAGTTCCTACATGAAACTGCTCACAAGAAGGTCTGTGAAATGTTTTGAGTAACCGGGTCATGATTTCTGGAAAGAGACATTGCTGTTGAGTTTTTCAAATGTATTTATTTATTTATTGTCGGTGCTTTAAGGACCACGCCGCGTGCCGTCCAGTTCCATTGTATTGGAGAGAAGACAGACATCTCTACAGCCAATATCTCCAAAACTCAGCAAACTCACAAAACCATCTAGAATGATGGATAAATGGCACTACAGGTGAGAGGAAACATTATGTATTTTTGATTTGGGGGTGAACTGTCCCTTTAATTAGTCTCTGACCCCCGACACGTTTCACATCACACTCTGAGGTTTGACAGCTTTCAGGGGCGGAGACTCCCGAGACGCCACACGTCAGTGACCACGCCCACTTTCTCCACTCCCACTTTCACTTCAAGTATGTAAGAACAAGAGAAAACGGCAACATTGCAGTTAGAGGAGTATGTGTGTGTGTGTGTGTGTGTGTGTGTGTGTGTGTGTGTGTGTGTGTGTGTGTGTGTGAATGAATGAATGAATGAATGAAAGTTTTATTTACCTGTCAGGACAAATTACATGACCCATCCCAGATGGGATTATCAGACACATCAACATAAAGTAATTACCATATAGATTCCGGTGCATAAACCTTACATTCAGCAAAACACAGATTTAACTACAATATGTAGTAAGTAAAATATATGAATTATCTATCATATGTCATCTTTTTCCTCCTACCCCACGCAAATGAAATATATTCGGAAAAAGCAAAGATGTTGTCAAAAAGAAATTCAAGTATGGCTCCTTCTTCAAAATCTAACAAGTTTAGCTCAGGGGAGTGAACTTTTTTAAATAGTATCTCTCGTAAGTCATGATACAATGGACAGTACAAAATAAAATGAAAACACTGTGTGTGTGTGGATTAGGCTGGTGTTTGTTCTTGTAATATTCATTTCGGCCACAAGAGTGCATCACTACCCCATGTTGTAAAATAGGACTAGAAATGTTTTCTTCCAGGTGAGTTTCTCTCCATGCACTCTAACCACAAGGTGCAAAATGTGTGTTAACAAGTCATGTCACATTACTGTCATGTCTTTCTTTAGACTGAAATGTATTTAGGCTAAATAAAGACATGACAGAGTTTCTACAAAGCAGGTTAGAAGTGGAGCAGCAGTGTTGTCATGGTGACACACTGAAGCAGGTTAGAAGTGGAGCAGCAGTGTTGTCATGGTGACACACTGAAGCAGGTTAGAAGTGGAGCAGCAGTGTTGTCATGGTGACACACTGAAGCAGGTTAGAAGTGGAGCAGCAGTGTTGTCATGGTGACACACTGAAGCAGGTTAGAAGTGAAGCAGCAGTGTTGTCATGGTGACACAGTGAAGCAGGTTAGAAGTGAAGCAGCAGTGTTGTCATGGTGACACACTGAAGCAGGTTAGAAGTGAAGCAGCAGTGTTGTCATGGTGACACACTGAAGCAGGTTAGAAGTGAAGCAGCAGTGTTGTCATGGTGACACACTGAAGCAGGTTAGAAGTGGAGCAGCAGTGTTGTCATGGTGACACACTGAAGCAGGTTAGAAGTGGAGCAGCAGTGTTGTCATGGTGACACACTGAAGCAGGTTAGAAGTGAAGCAGCAGTGTTGTCATGGTGACACACTGAAGCAGGTTAGAAGTGAAGCAGCAGTGTTGTCATGGTGACACACTGAAGCAGGTTAGAAGTGGAGCAGCAGTGTTGTCATGGTGACACACTGAAGCAGGTTAGAAGTGAAGCAGCAGTGTTGTCATGGTGACACAGTGAAGCAGGTTAGAAGTGGAGCAGTGTTGTCATGGTGACACACTGAAGCAGGTTAGAAGTGGAGCAGCAGTGTTGTCATGGTGACACACTGAAGCAGGTTAGAAGTGGAGCAGCAGTGTTGTCATGGTGACACACTGAAGCAGGTTAGAAGTGAAGCAGCAGTGTTGTCATGGTGACACACTGAAGCAGGTTAGAAGTGGAGCAGCAGTGTTGTCATGGTGACACACTGAAGCAGGTTAGAAGTGGAGCAGCAGTGGTGTCATGGTGACACACTGAAGCAGGTTAGAAGTGGAGCAGCAGTGTTGTCATGGTGACACACTGAAGCAGGTTAGAAGTGAAGCAGCAGTGTTGTCATGGTGACACACTGAAGCAGGTTAGAAGTGGAGCAGCAGTGTTGTCATGGTGACACACTGAAGCAGGTTAGAAGTGAAGCAGCAGTGTTGTCATGGTGACACAGTGAAGCAGGTTAGAAGTGGAGCAGCAGTGTTGTCATGGTGACACACTGAAGCAGGTTAGAAGTGGAGCAGCAGTGTTGTCATGGTGACACACTGAAGCAGGTTAGAAGTGGAGTAGCAGTGTTGTCATGGTGACACACTGAAGCAGGTTAGAAGTGGAGCAGCAGTGTTGTCATGGTGACACACTGAAGCAGGTTAGAAGTGGAGCAGCAGTGTTGTCATGGTGACACACTGAAGCAGGTTAGAAGTGGAGCAGCAGTGTTGTCATGGTGACACACTGAAGCAGGTTAGAGGTGGAGCAGCAGTGTTGTCATGGTGACACACTGAAGCAGGTTAGAAGTGGAGCAGCAGTGTTGTCATGGTGACACACTGTCACTTTGGAAGTTGGAAGATGGTAGCTTTCATAATGACGGGGTCACATGCTTTTACTTGTCTCCTCATTGGTTGGGCTCCACACAGCGGCCGTCCACGGCGTCCGGACAGCGGCAGGAGAAGCCTCCGAGGCGCGGTAGACAGAGGTGAGAGCAGCTGCCATTGTTGGAACAGTAGTTAAAACCTGACAGAGAAGAAGAGAGAGTCACATTCATAGGTGTAGTGCCCGTAGAACGTGGGGGAACGGCGTTCCCATACTTCTCCAAGGGGTGTTTTGTGTGTCAGTGTGTGTGTGCATGTGGAGCCAATAAAACGAGTGAAACTGGGCAAAGTTGTCATTCATCCTATATTTAAGGTGGGCTGAATTATTCAGACGGCATCAACTCGCTGCTTGAAGGAAGAAGGAAACATTCCACCTTAACTATATTTAAGGTGGGCTGAATGATTCACACGGCATCAACTTGTGGCTTGAAGGAAGAAGGAAACATTCCACCTTAACTAGCTACAGTGCGGGGGAAACCTCAGTTTAATAAAAGCTTTACTGAAACAGCTACTGGCTTTTTCAGCATCAAAATATGTTTTTTCCCCCAGTAGGCTACCTCACTATAACAAGTAAAGATGAAAAAGGCAGCCGAACATCCTTTCATTTTTCAGACCAGCTGCTAAAAAGGTACGTTTACAATCATAAAGAAACAATGTTAAAAGCTTGTTTCTTTTCAACATAGTTGAATCAAAAGTTAGCGTTAATCACCCCATTGCAATTTGCATCGCCAGAATTCGCCACAAAATTCTAGAAATACCGGCCGCCGTGCCAAATGATGATCAATGCCTTGTGCAACTTGTGTGATGCTTGAGACTCGTTGAGAGATTGTTTAGCTGTTTGTAGTGATAACTGACTCTGCTGAGTCTGCTCTGCTGTGCCCATATACGTCTTTAGTTTCAGAGCTGCAAATGTCATGGGCTACTTCTGCAATGTTTATAGAGGACACAATAAGTTAAGTCGTGTGTCAGTGACAGTAGTTTGCAGCACTTGAGGAATCCGTGAGTTTGCTCGTTTAATTTGTTGATATAAGCGATTGCCCGAACGATTAATTAATTAATAGGCTAGGTGAACGTTAGCGTGTGTGCGCACTACACCTCTGGTCACATTAATGTAGGTAAAACGTTAGGGTTGTGCTACAACCCGGGTTTTACGAGTGAGAACGAGAGCTCTCACTCTAGTGCCATATCCGCTGCGCACGCAGCCACTGGAAGAATGTTATTTTTGCTCCAAAAAATAACCTTCCACCCACCAACAGGTGGCGTGGTACGCCCTGGGGCTGAGGCGGCCACCCACATCCTCACCCACGTGACTACGTCACGGCCGCCCAGACCAGGGGAAGCCACTCCTTCTTCCAGCTCGCTGAGAACGACGCATCCAACGATGCATCGACGCAGCAAGGCTGGGTAGTGAGGGCTCTCGTTCTCACTTGTAAAACCCGGGTTGTAGCACAACCCTAACATTTTACTTCGTTTCGAACTCAAGCTCTCACTCTAGTGCCAAATTCAACCGCCCTTGCTGCCGGGAGCACTCCTCAAAGCGACCCGAGAGACATCGGTGAACCACGGCCGCATGGCGAAACGCCCATGCCCAACCGTGTGGCATTTGGAGCGGCAACGATACTACCTTCTTGCCACTGACAGTACCGCATGCGCGAAACGCGAACCGGACACGTCAAGGCTGTAGTATCTAACAAATGTGTGATGAGAGGACCATGAGGCCACAGCGCACATGTCCTCCACCAATACACCACGCAACAACGCGGAAGACGTCGCAACGCCTCGCATAGAATGCGCCTTGATACCCTCCGGGGGTACCTTACCCACGGCAGAGTATGCCAAAGCAATCGCCTCCACTATCCAGTGTGATAAGCGATCCTTGGAAAGGGGTCCGCCCTGGGCCCTCTGCCCAAAACAGACCAACAACTGGTTTGTAGTGCGTAATGAATGCGTCCTGGCCACATAGGCCGAGAGCGCCCTTACGGGGCACAGCATGTGCAAGCGCCTCTCCTCGCCCGAACTGAACGGCGGGGGACAGATTGCTGACAAGTCTATGACCATAGACCTAAAGCTGGCATTAATATTCTTAGGTTGATAAGCCGGGTTAGGTCGCAACGTAACCCTGCGCCCATCATCCCCGGAAACCATACAGGCCTGCTGCACCGAGAGGGCAATCAGGTCACCAACCCTCTTTCCTGACGACAAGGCCAGCATCAGCTTTGCAAATTGTAACACTACGTTTGTGGTCTACAGACTTGAATGTGAGTGTGGGTCCTTTTACATCGGCCGTACCAAACGCAAGCTGAGGGAGAGACTGGCGGAACACAAGTACGCAATTCGGACCAACAACCCCCTCTACCCTATGGCTCAACACTACAAAACTGCAGGCCACACCAGTCCTGACACTCTGAGGGTCATGGTCCTTGAGGTCATCCCCAAAAACGTGAGAGGAGGTGACAGACTGAAGCACTTGCTCAAATGTGAGACGTTTTGGATAAATACCCTCAGAGCCACCACCTTCCCTGGCCTGAATGAGGACAATGATTTCTCACCGTTCCTCTAAAATAGTATGTGTGTGTGTGTGTGTGTGTGTGTGTGTGTGTGTGTATGTATGTATGTATGTATATATATATATATATATATATATATATATATATATATATATATATATATATATATATGTATATATATATGTGTGTGTGTGTGTGTGTGTGTGTGTGTGTGTGTGTGTGTGTGTGTGTGTGTGTGTGTGTGTGTATGTGTGTATATATATATATATATATATATATATATATATATATATATATATATATATATATATATATGTGTGTGTATGTGTATATATATATATATATATATATATATATATATATATATATATATATATATATATATATATATATATATATATATATATATATGTATATATATTTTTCCAACTCTCTCTCCCTTAACTGTGCTGTACCTTAAACTATGATGCCTTAACTGTGCTGTGCTTTAAACTATGATGCCTTAACTGTGCTGATGTCTTTAAACCATGATGCCTTAACTGTGCTGTACCTTAAACTGATGCCTTAACTGTGCTGTGCTTTAAACTATGATGCCTTAACTGTGCTGTTGTCTTTAAACCATGATAACTGTGCTGTGCTTTAAACTATGATGCCTTAACCGTGCTGGACCTTAAACTATGATGCCTTAACTGTGCTGTGCTTTAAACTATGATGCCTTAACTGTGCTGTGCCTAAAACAGAGGCCTTAACTCTACTGTGATTTAAACTATGTTGTGCCCTCTCTCTGTGATTAATAGAATCATGCATTCATGACTCAATTCACTGCGTTGTGTCATTGATGCATTTTTTGGTAACTCAATGCCATTGTTTTTTATAATGAAAAGTGTGACCTTATTATGTGACCTCTTCCTGTTAATTTAGGAAAGACACTTTTTCCATGTTTTATTTTTCTTTTCTTTTGTCTCCCATGTTGACTATATACAATCATATCTGGTGTCTCCTTTAAAGGTCTTGTTACATCACTCCCATGTGACTCCACCACATGACCCCTCAGTGGGCTTTAAATACAGCACCTGATTGCTTCCATTACCCTGATGAAGACTCTTTGAGTGGAAACGCGTGTAACCACACTGGACAGCTAGCTCTTTTTTATCTTGTATCTATATAAGCCCCATCCTGGAAGAGCACCTGATTTTGACTCTGCTAACCTATATTGATGTCTTGACCCAATGCAGCACTCCCATTTGTATCTTTACCCACATGGATATGTTGTTTTTTTTCACACAAGAATTTGTAGAATTCTAAAAGTTGTTGACGGCTCAAGACAAGTCCTTCCAGTCCTGCCTCCTGTCTCCAGACACGTTCACAGCTTCCATCTGTCTGTTTCCTCTGTTCATTATTGATTGATTATTTGTTTGTTTGTTTGTTTGTTTTGTCTGCAGTGGCCGACCTGTAGCCTGTACTACAAAGCAAGATTAGTGGTTTAGCGAGGTAACTTCAGGTTTAACCCTGGTTTAGCCGTACTACAAAGCAAATTAACTTCTAATCACCATGGCAACTCATGCTGCAAAGCTAACCTGGTCCCGACCAGGTTAGCGTCAGAGGATAAGATCAAAATCCATGACAGACCCATATAATCGGCTCTCTGGAGTAAATCACCATTCATATAAGATCGCCATATGAAAAATAGATTGCAGTCAACTGAGAATAGAACAAGAAAAACATTTGTGGCTCTGTAGGCTACATAATTAAATTAAGCCTACTTACCACTTTATGTCTTAACAGCTCAACGATGCGTGGAGAAATATGATCACTATTAATCACGCAGCGCATATCATACACGGAGCCTCAAATGGAGTGAGGGTGATATTCTCCTACATGCCAGAAAAGCCTATACATATAATATAGATATGGGATAAATATGGGATAGCCCCAATAGACCAATTATACGCCTACGTCACAATGACAACAAAGCAAGCTGCGTGCGCAACGTGTAGGCAGAAAACCGTCAGCCCAGCATTCACAGACAGTGAAAAAGCCCCGCTGTCAGGACTGCTCTATGCCCATCTGCAACACACAGTTATATTTTAGTTTTAAAATGCAGTTCTCGGCTTACTACCACAGCTTATCGCCTAGTGATAAGCAATGTTATGCATCGAAATTAACGTTGTTTAATGGGATATGTCTTACAGACCCATACGCACTGGCGCTGTCAATTGGCCAAGCCTAGTCATACATATCGTGCATTCCTTTATAACTGGGGATAGCGTAGATAATTATTCTGTAACTTGCAAAGATATATTGTTATGTTGATAATGCACACAACTCAATAATGACATTATGTAACGTTACTTGGTCGTTAACTAACCGAGCGATGTGGCTGAGCAGCCTACAGTTTCAGGCAGCTTACCTGATTATCAAGAGCACTGCAAAGTCGGGCATTTTTAACGATTTCCTATTTCGGCTTGCAACCAAAGACACCTACGGTTAGCATTAAAAGCAAGGACTAAAGTTTTACCGAATCCCGTCAACTCATATTAATGTCATTATTGAGTTGAACTGATTGGAACGAGGACATCATTAAAAATGCCCAACTTTGTAGTGCTCTTCATAATCAGGTAAGCTGCCTGTAGCTGTAGGCTGCTCAGCCACATCGCTCGGTTAGTTAACGACCAAGTAACGTTACATAATGTCATTATTGAGTTGTGTGCATTATCAACATAACAATATATCTTTGCAAGTTACAGAATAATTATCTACGCTATCCCCAGTTATAAAGGAATGCACGATATGTATTGCCGGCCACTACGCTTGGCCAATTGACAGCGCCAGTGCGTATGGGTCTGTAAGACATATCCCATTAAACAACGTTAATTTCGATGCATAACATTGCTTATCACTAGGCGATAAGCTGTGGTAGTAAGCCGAGAACTGCATTTTAAAACTAAAATATAACTGTGTGTTGCAGATGGGCATAGAGCAGTCCTGACAGCGGGGCTTTTTCACTGTCTGTGAATGCTGGGCTGACGGTTTTCTGCCTACACGTTGCGCGCGCAGCTCAATGTTGACAAGCTGTATAAGGGGTCTATAGGCTACTAAATATGCAGGCTACTCTTGCATGTTTCAGCTGGAATTGTGTCCTGTAGGCTGTAGGCTATGCCAATATATGAGCAAAAATAGGCTAGTTTTTATCAATGAAAACTATGCCCGCATCGTCTCAATTCAGTTCAGCAGTTTTCTCTTTTATATTAGGCATCAGCATTATCATTATTTTTTATATTAATTATTCGATCAGTGCAACTACACACATAATGAGTGATAGAGATCATTATTCATTGAGCATGCGTTTCTAAATCTATGGTCTAAATAGGTTTACAGATTGTGGAAATTTATAGGCTGAGATTACACATTTAGGGGACAGAAATCACTGATCAAAGTAAATCAAATGACTGATGTGAATACAAGCGGCAGCTTTAGCAGTCCTTCAGCAGATTATATCCAACGCGGATTTTCATTCTGACATAGGTTACATTAAATATCCGCTAAAACTCTGATCACGCACTGCGCTTTCATTGAATGAGGAAATGGGTGTGAAAATGGGTGTGGGCGTGGATCAACTCAGCTGTTCATAATGTGATTGGCTAGCGCACCTCTTTGGCGTGGACGCGCGCCTGTGCACGAGCGAAAAACGTGCGCGTGCACAGGCAGATCCCAGATAAAGCCAGCTTCAGTTATCGAGTAGAAAACCAGCGTCGTATATCGTTAAACTAGATAGCTTTGATCCTGTTCAGTCAAACCAGATCAAAGTGACAGATCGCGGGTCTGTTAAGATAGCTTCGTAGTATAGGGTACAGATCTAGATGAGGAGGAGCTACTGAACCACAGCTCCATCACCCCTTTACTTCCTGTTATTTCCTGACTTCCTGTTTTACTTTGTTTTTTAAATAATTTTAGGCCAGAGTCTGAGTTAGAGTTTGTGGTGACTGTTGCAAATAAAGATCCTTGGTTCCACAGCCGAGCTTCATTTAAAAACCACATACACATACAAATACAAATACACACACACACACACACACACACACACACACACACACACACACACACACACACACACACACACACACACACACACACACACACACACACACACACACACACACACACACACACACAGATCAGTCTCTGGTGGGGTGTGATCCATACATCATTAGTACAGTCTATGTTGAAGTACCACAAATACAATAAATAACATCAAAGAATCACAGGAAACAAACCTGATAAATTTCCTCATTAGACCAACATTATACCAACATAATTTAGTGGATAATTTCTGCCACAAAGGACCTTAATTCTCCAGAATGTAAACCTTCACTTATTTCCTACTGTTTATACCATATCACCATCACCATAGTTTTTTGAGGGAGTCTCCCTCTGTCTCTCCCCCCTCTCTTCCTCTTCCCTGCTCTCTATGCCCTCCCTCTCCTCTGTTGTTATGTTCTCTGCTGAAAGAGTTAATGTTATGTCAGCAGCAGCAGCAGGAAGTGTTCCAGCCTTCAAACCATATTTGGAAGTTTCACTTCCTCCAACAAGAAGTTTTTGGCAACTAGAAAAAAGAAGAGAGAGAAGAAGCCTCCTCCCCCCTCTGGGTTGGTTCATTTCGTTCGGTGTGGCGCAGATAACTTTCTCCGGCTAAAGGTATTGTAACAAGAGTTTATTGACAGTTTTTTTTAATTATTTTTTACTTTCCTGACTACCAGCAGATCTTTAGTGAATGTTACCGCCTGCCTGCCATTAGCTTATCTACACTAGAACTTGAGCAAATCTACAGCTGAGCTGTTAAAGGTGTGGCTGGCTGTCTGATGTTTAGGCCAGCTATGTTAGCTTCAAAACAACTCAAACGGTTTTCCAACATGTTTGTGTTTTCATGTTCAAGTATAAAGTGTGTTCTGTTCACACTTGGTCCCTTGCAGCCCTCCAAGTGGACTCAGACCTCTTTAGTCAGCATTTTCTGTGCATATTACAGAAGTCAGACCCCTCTGAAGTGAACCGAACTCCAACCTCCTCTCAGGAGGTGGTCTGAGTTTGGTTCACATCCAAGTCCCCTTTGTGGTTCACTTCACCTGTGCAGTGTGAACACAAAGTGCTCCAGATTCACTTTAATATCTCATTGTTGGCTCTTTGCTCGTAACAGCTTCAGCGTATCGAATGAGTTCTACCTCTTATGCCCATGCCATGTGCCTATTTACGGTTTTCTGCTAGGCTTAAGGCAACTCTGTGTTGGTAACATAACTTAATATACTTAATATGTTGGTTTATGTAGGCTAGCATAAAGTTTGAAAAATGTTTCTTTGCTACAATATAGTACAAGTATAAGAACAGCCATCTTGTTCCATTGTGAAAACTACTCATAATCAGGTCTGAGCTCCAGTGGAACTACGTATAGTGTGAACAGAAAGAACTGAGTCCCTTTAGGGTTTGTAACACTACATGCTGTCTAAGCCCTGGGCTAACTTAGCCCTGTTTCACACTGGCAACTTTTAGCCCTGCTTAGATGGAAAGTCAGGGTGATCCCTGAAAAGTCAGGGATAAGCCTGCTCCAGAGCAGGGCCAGCTAGCCGGGGCTGGGATTTTCAGTTCCCTTGATCAGCCAGCGATACTAACAGGAAGCTTTCGGACCATAAAAAAAGATAGTCAAGTAGGTTTATCAAAATAACGGCTATTTGGAACTCTGATTTTCGTTGTCGCCAGAGATTTGAGGAACTGGGAGCAGTCAGCCATCTCAGCTGATAGAAGCTGGGCTCTGAGCAGTGAGTAGTACGGCCGGGGAACGTGTTCGGTCGTAATTCTTAATCAACAATATTGTGTAAACTATATTTTAAAGTAACACTTATTGTTTCAAGTAGGCCTAAGACCTGATGAAGCAAGTTACAACCAACAATATGTTGAATAGAATAAATTACAAAATAAATTACAAAGTAAAACTATGTAATCACAAGACAGTAAAACCTCTTGCTCTAATAAAATGGAAGGGTTAACTTCCTGTCACATGCTCCACCTCAGTAAGAAACTTTTGATATTGTACCTGTCATTTTCACTCTGTCACTGTCAACTCCTCTATGCATTACATGTCTGTGTGCTGCTCTGCTCGTTAGTTCCCTGTAGATGATGTGGTCCATGTCTCCATCTAGTGGCCACATAGTAGAACAACATCACCTGATCTGTGGTTGCTGTGAGACTAGTCTCTCCCCAGACTCAAATATTATGTTGAATCACAGCACTCCACATACTACATAAATGAGTCTGTGCTGCTTCACAGCCACAGCTGGTATTTGAGGGCGGGTCTAGTTAGAAAAATGGCCTGCACCTCCCGTGCCGTCACTGATCACAAAGTCGTTACTGATTGATGAAGGGTGAATCCACCACTGGCCAATCACTGGCCAAGTGAATGGTTCACTTCCTACACCAGCTGGCTGAGAGGAGTGTCCCAGACCCAGAGAAAGATCTGCAGCATGCAGTAACGTAGTGCATCAGCGTAAGAATGGGTCTGGCGTTGAGACTACTGCCAGACTAGACTAGACGTGTTTGAAGTTCTGAGGCCGCACCCTCAGATCAAATGTTCACAGACACTCAGAACCAGAGATGGAAAAGTGCACACATTCTTTACTTAAGTAGAACTACAGTTACTTGTTGTGTTTCTGTACAAAGCTAACTGAAACTCACGTTATATTAATATTATTTGAAGACTATTAAATTTAAAATATCCCCTCCAAACATGTTTTAAGATGTATAAAGTCTATACTTTGATTCATAATTTGTGCAATATGGTTTTTCCACAAAAAAGGTGCGAAGCTGGGAGGGCGCGAGACGAGAGACACAAACAATGATAGGTTACATCATTTTGTCTGTTGTGCAATAAAACTAAAGTAGTGAGCCTGTTTTGAAAATGTAAACAGTAGAAAGTACAGATGTGTTAAAATGTAGGGAGTCAAGGTAAAAAGTTGTCAGGAAAATAAATACTCAGTAAAGTGCACATACCTGAAAATCCTACCTAAGTACAGTAATGAAGTATTTGTACTTAGTTACTTCTCATCTCTGCCCAGAAGAGCTGAGTAAGGACAGTAAGCAGTGTGTGTCTTCTCTCCAGGTGAAGGCAGAAGGTCTGTGACTTGATGGATGCTGTGAATTCACCAGCAAAACATCTTCCAAGGTAAAACATGCTTTTATTTCAGAGGAAAAACAAAAGTGTCAACCATTTATATGGTGACTACAGGTGTCTGTAAACTTAAAGAGATATATAAGCTCTCCCCACTATATATCTCTTAAAGCAGTGGTTCCCAACCATAGGGTCGTGACCCTAAGTGGGGTCGCCTGAAATTCAAATAGGGTCGCCTGAAATAAAATAAAATAAATATATATTTTTTTAACACCACACACAATTTAAAACTAGCTAAGATGATTAGGATCACTTGTGTTTCGTTGTTGTTGTTTTTTAGTTCTGAGTTTAAAGTGAATGATAATCTCTCAGCAAGAAGCTGAGGTATGTTGAGCTCGCCGCCGACGCACAACAACATGGCTGGAGCGCAAAGGTCCGACCGATGGAAGTAGGCTGCAGAGGGTTACAGTAAACTTTACACTGTAAACCCGCTGTAAACTTTACAGCCACATCAACATCAAGGCTATACTCCGGGAGATGGGAGTGCGAGGGAAGGCCCACCGGCAAGCAGTCAAAGACCTCTCCAGAGCTGCTGAAAAGGCTAGTCAGTGGCTATGGATGAAGAGAAAGGACTCCACCTGGGCCCCAAGTGGGTAGATGGCATCTAGGGGGTGAGCCCAGGACGCCGGCATTCACTGCTGAACCCTCTGGAGGTGTCGTGGGCCTATCAGCGAAACATCGAGGAAAGAGGGCTGCCCACTTGATAACCCGGAAGATACCATCACTCACTTGATCATCCCACAGAGTCAAAGCAGCAAGTCTCATGTGTGCAATGAAGAGATATTAACATCTATATTAACAGATCTCTAAGATGTCAGTTTTCTTCTCTTGGGTGACACCTATGGTGATGAGTGGTAATTGCAGGTGAGATCCGAACTGTCAATGGGCTCACTATCAGATAGTGACTTTTTGTATGAAAATGTTTGAGATTATAACTTTAAATCAGGATTCTGTGAATAAAGGCAGAATTCTCAAAATAATCAGAATTTTGAGATTAAAGTCAGAATATTCTGAGGGGAAAAAATAAGCATTAATGTGACATCACTGATGATGTCACTGATGATATTATCGCCGGTGTGCTGGAATTTGAATGTCGCGGGTCCCGATAGATTCTTGTGACGTCAAAATTGGGTCACGAGCCAAAAAAGGTTGGGAACCCCTGTCTTAAAGGAACCCTCCACGTGGACCAGTTGTATACCAGTGATGTCATTGCACAAGTGCACAAGTGACATCACTGGTCCACAGCCTTACTCAAATCAACTCAATAACTGTCAAACTAAATGAATGACTTCAAAACTGTTTACAGTTTTAGATACTGATTTTGTAATGATACAAACTGGTTGAAAATCAGTGGAGTGTTCCTTAAGGACTTACTGGACATTTATTACATGGTCATTTACATGGACCTTGCTAGTCACTTTAAAATACTTTTACTTTGCACTTTATAATGAATAATTTATTGTCTTTCTGTCTGCTCCATATTCTGTTATTGCTGTGATCGCTGTGCTGCATACTGTACAAAGACACATTCCTCCTTTGTAACATGTTTACTCACTATGGCTGTTCAAATCATCTTCAATCTTGAAAGCTAGTTGTAATGACTGAGTCCAGCTAACTCTCTGTGTGTGTGTGTGTGTGTGTGTGTGTGTGTGTGTGTGTGTGTGTGTGTGTGTATAAAGGTGTTGGCTCTACCATGAGTGAGTGTGAGGAGAGAGAGGAGCGGCTGTGTCTGTCTGGGGAACATGACAGCCCGACCAAAGCTAAGAGGTAAGATGAGGATCTCTTACTGTCCATGACATCATTCGAGCTCAGCAGTGACATCATTACAGCTGAGCTCAACAGTGACATCATTACAGCTCAGCAGTCAGCAGTGTTCACTTCAGTGGATTTTGTCTTTGACTTCTCCCAAATACATAAAAGTAAAAAAATAAAAGTACATAGATTATGGGGGTGTCCCGGTGGTTCACCTGGTAGAGTGCGTACCACAAAGGTGTGTAGTCCTTCGTGCGGCCGACCCGTGGTCCTTTGCCACATATCATCCCAACCATTCCTGTCTGCCTACTGTCCTATCAAATAAAGGCTAAATGCCCCACCCCCCAAAAAAATAAAAAATAAATACGGTATATATATAGGCCTATCTAAAAGTAGACTACATACCACAACACACCATTAAAACAAATATACTTGCAATTGGGTGTTATATAAATAGACCAGAGAGCACCTGTACTCGCTGTCAGGATGGGTCTAGAATAGGGATGTATGTAACGCTAACCGGTTTGAATGATAACCGTGATACATTTCCTTAGGATAACCGTACCGTTTCAAATATTCATTATCATTAAAACCGTGGTACCGTGATTACAGTGTTACCATGATTACCGTGCTTTGAAAAATATGGTAAATACTGTCCATCAACCAAAGTTGGCAACCGTCTCCCAGATGCAAACGTGCAGCCTTGGAGAAATGATTTCAGTGAGTGTATCAATCCTTTTTGGGTTTGAGTTTTCAATATAAAACTTGGTGAAATGATTTCTGTGAGTGTATTAGTACTTTTTGAACATTTTCACCACATTTTAACAAACCGTGATAATACGATAACCGTGATCATTTTGGTCACGATAATCGTGATGTGAAGCACAAGCGATGCTGGCTGCACAATCGCAGCAGCACTTCTTTGTATGTACATCAAACACATATATGCTCGCTCATGTGTTCTGTTGAGGAGCTATTTCTGATTAATTTTACGAGCTTTATGAGACTGGGGAACTGTATCCGCACTGGCCAGCCTGCAGCACACAGTCCATAGTCAATAATAACTAAACAAATAAACATAGTCAATGGGTTGAAGATGCAGAAAACGCAACATCTACAGTACACTCAATACACTGCACGGGTATCCCGCTAGTTATAATAAAGATATTTAAAAAAAAAAACGATTAAAGAGTGAATAAAGATGTTTAAAATGTTTAAAAGAGAATATTTGAAAAAAGAATGGAAAAAGATATTTTAAAATCTTAAAGAATAGAGAACCGGAGGAATGAGTCTGGAAGTATACTTCTGAGTTTGTGAGAGGAAAAGTCTATGGGATTTAACATGGGGGTTTTGCTTAAATACATAAAATAAGGTCTGTGGTTAACTCATTGAGTGCCAGCCACTTTTGGAGAACGGACGCTCCCAGTGCCAGAATTTCAGAGCGTTTTCAGTGATTTCCTGAGGCCCACAGAATATTGTGTGATATTACTATGTAAACACCGAACAGGCACAAAGAACGAGGAGACTCTATTGTATCATCCACAAAAAAAAGTTTATTGATACCATTTTCCGTTCTTTAGTTATGAGCTGGAGAAGATAGGTTGTTTTGAGCAAAAACAGGCGTTTCAAATTAGAAGCTGAGATATTCAGCCTTTTGTGAAATGAAGCATTTCAAGCACATTCACTGACTCTGAAGATAATATTTTCTGATGTAGTGATGTGGTGTAGTTGTGTGGTGCCCTGCGTGCCCCACCCCCCTCTCCCCCCCCTCAGCTGCAAACTCCTCCCCACACTAACACACAGCCTCACGCACCCAGTCTATTTTCGGAGTGCTCCGTTTTTGTGCGCCGGCTCCCAGCGCGACACGGAAAAGCCAAACCGGACTGCTGAGAATGGTTTGGCCCTTCGGCGTCGGGTGCTGCTTTTCTGGCGGCTAATCGTGTGGAGAAACTATGCAGACAGACAGACAGAGGCAGAGGGGCTCAGTTGTGGGCGCGGATTGACTGCTGTTCGCAGCCAACGTCAGCTCCAGCCAGAGCAATCTATATGGCTCTGGCTGCAGCATGAGCGGTTTCTCTTTCATCACGGGGCTTTTTCCTGCTGTTTTCCTGACCTTTCTCTAATCTGGAGAGCACTGTCGCCACCTAATGAGTCCGTAAAATAGGTTATACACCTTCAATAGCTACAATATTTGTACAGGAGATGCCTGAGGCTTTGATCCACGTCCCACCGTCAAAAAACGCAATTGACGACTTTAGTCGTCTTTGGCACTCAACGTTACTATTCGAATTGATGACTATACTCGTCCTTGGCACTCAATGAGTTAAAAAAAGTTTATGGGAACGCAAATTTTGGGTTCAGCAGGATAATCTTCACAAACGTGAATAACTTTTATGACTTTTGGAACGTAAATGTGTTTTTTTAAACGTAATGCTTTTTAAACGCTTCAAAAGGCATAAAAGTTATTCACATTTGTGAAGAATATCATGCTGAAGCCAAATTTGTGTTCCCATAAACTTGTGTTAACCACATATTTTATGCATTTAAGTGAAAGCCCCATTCTACAACCCCATAGATTTTTCCACTGACGAACCAAATGGCGGCGATTTCTGGATAAAGCCTACAAAAATATATCATCCCTGCGGTACTCTTTATAGGATAAAGATGTTTACAACATTTTTGGAACTCGTTATGACCGAGTGGAGCATACAACAATAATGTCAATAATAATTGTTGGGGGAGGGGGGGCTGCAGATGTCTATGTTCTCTGAAGCTGCGTTCACACCGACCTATTAAAGTTTTTTGCTGGCATCGAGTTTACATACAAAGTCAATGCAAGAAAAATCGCTGGGCGTCCGAGCGACAGAGACAGAGCGATAGGGAGAAAATACGCTCGTCGCCCGAGATGAAATATCCCAACTCGAGCGAAAATACGCTGGCATCAGTCGCTCGCTGTTCAACGCTGATTGGCTGCTGTGTGAGAGCGAGTCAAGGATCACACTGGCTTGGAACAAACCGCTGGTTTATTGTGTGGCAACAAACCGCATTGACAGCTGATTGACAGGCTGACAGCTGACATGAAGTGAAGTCTGTACTACCGGTATGGAGCTCGCGTTAGGACTGGAGCACGCTGAAAGGCTTAGCTTGTAAACAACGACGGTGGCTCGTAGTGGACAAACATAGTATGATTCATGTCGATGATTTTATTTGACAATTCTGGGGACTGCATTGGGCTTTGGCCAATCCTGGCGTCTTCCGCCTCCAAATCGAGTGGGATTCGGCGTGTTGTGGCGCTCCCCTCGGGAAGAGCCTGCTGACACGAGGTCAGTGGCTGAGTGGAGCTCAGCGACCCGCAGGCAGCCAGCTGCCTTCGTGTTGCCGAGCGGAGAGTGCAGCCCGTCGGCCTGGAATCTCCGAAGTGCGACCCCTGACAACCAAGCTCTCGGATGCGCGCGCCATTATCGCAGCTGTAACGATACGATATCCCTGGAATGCGCGTTTTAACGAGCCAGTTACATTTCTTTGCATTCTTAGAGATTATACTTTTTGTTTTTTGTTCATGTTTCTAACAATTGGCCAAGTTAGTAGTTAGTTTATGGGATAGGAATTCTGCCAGATGAGAGGCACTAGGCGCCATTTTCGACTTCATTTGGAAGAGAAAATTATCCAGAAATTAAGATTTGATTGACAGCTGCATGTCGTGATATGATTGGTTGAAATGGGGTAGAAATTTGATAGTACAGGGTGATGTCAGCAAACTGTAAATTACTGTTATCAATGAAATCTTGAAAAACGAACTTTTGATGTGAAAAAGTGTGAAAAACTAAAGAAATTAGATTGTTGTGATTTGTTTTGCATACATTATTAAATAGGTGCCCTGCATACCCAGGTATTTGAACTAAAAGAAAAGAAAAGTCATTCTTGGGTTCAGCTCGACTTTAACACTGTTGCCAATGAAAGAACACACTCAGGGCAAGGAGACAAAAACGTTATTTTAATTTAATTATTTTAATTTAATTATTTTAATTATTTTTCTGATTTCCCCCCATTTTCTCCC
Source organism: Poromitra crassiceps (assembly GCF_964638095.1). Taxonomy (NCBI): domain Eukaryota; kingdom Metazoa; phylum Chordata; class Actinopteri; order Beryciformes; family Melamphaidae; genus Poromitra; species Poromitra crassiceps. The sequence continues at coordinate 64,892,334 of NC_139626.1, read as the reverse complement.
CAATTATACTTAGACAATTTATCCCCATGCTGCCCTATTGGCTGCCCCGCTCGCTGCTCCACCCTCTGCCGATCTGGGGAGAGCCGAGACTAGCACCATGCTTCCTCCGACACGTGCAGTTGCCAGCCGCTTCTTTTCACCTGACAGGGAGGGTAGGACCAGTGGGCAAGCTCTGCCCCTTTCCCAGGAAGATGCGGAAGTCTTTGTTTGAGCTGTAATTCCTCGAATGGCCACTTGAGGTAGGGCTCAGAAGTCCCGCCGTTCCTGTTGAAATGCCCCACTTTGTAACAGTAATTAAGCATCTTCACAGCCTGGGCCTTAACACGATTTTGGTCTATATAGCCTGGACTTGTTCAAAAAGCCACAATTTGACCTTATTCTTAAAAACACCTTGGCTGCTTGTACACTTTAAGTGGAGGGGCAACATGTTCCAGTTTGTAGCCCCGATAAATTTAAAGGAGCATTTACCTAAGTTTGTTTTAAATCCAGGTAGACACAAGTCAGCAGTACTGGCTCTAGTGTTGTGGGAGTGTGTATCTCCACTCCTCTGAAAGTGACTGCTGAGATGGTCAGGGGCCCTGTTGTTATAGATGTTATGGACCATGTTAAGTTGGCGCTGGACATACCTAGCATCCACGGGGAGCCAGCCCAACTTCTGGAAGAGTTCTTTGCCCACATGGTCTCTAGGGGCTAGGCCTAGAGTTAGCCTTATTAATCGGTTCTGGGAAAAACTCTCGTAACGGACAAGCCCGTCTTTTATTGTCACACGAACACCACAATACATGCATGCAGCCACAACACACTCATGCTGACGGTGGCCGGTGAAAAGTGTCCTCTGCATTTAACCCATCCAGGCATGTCCTTTCCTCCGAGGGGCAGGCCAGGAGCAGTGGTCGCTTTCTCGTACAGCGCCCGGGGACCAACTTCGGATGTTGTCGTCACTGGTCGGATGACGATGACGATCTGATCTTCTGCATGTTTTTAGTGGGTGGGTGATATACGGAGGAACCCCCTGGGGGGTACGGGGAGAACATGCAAACTCCACACAGAGAGAAAGGCCCTTACGACGAGATAACCCACCTGGGCAGTAGGCACTGAAGATATGGGGGGGAACACAACCACAGCGCTCACAGTGTCCCAGGCGAGAATCGAACTCAGGACCTTCTAACTGTGAGGCGACAGCGCTACCGACTGCGCCACCGTACCCCTGCAGTTTCTCCTTTAAAACCTTGGTCAGACCTCCGTACCAAGAAGAGATGGCATAATCAAAGCAAGAGGAAACAAAAAAGTTGGCTAACAGAAAAAGACTGGCCTGGTCCAGAAAGGGGGCTTTTCTGGCCAGAAACTTAGTTTGGCCAATCACCTTACTAATTGTTTTTAGGGCCATGGTATCGCCTCCTAAGCTACTGTCTAGGTGGCAGCCTAAATAGCTGACTGAGGCTTTTACTGCAAACCACTCGCGGCCCACCTGCAGTACCTCCCCGCCCCACCAGTGGGCAGCAGCCCACACTTTGGGAATCACTGGTCTAGAAAATGTGCTCAAGGAGGCCGGCACACTAATGGTCAGCCGCCACTGTTCAGCAGTGACCTCAGCAGCATTATTCACAGTCAAAGCTTTGTCTCTGTTGTGTTGAAGAGTCCAGCAGCAGAGAGCAGACTCACCTGAGCTCAGCTGTGTGTCCATCAAGAGTCACTGGTCTATGGATCTACCTCGAAACTTTAAAGATACAGATCCTCCTGAAAAGATGTAAGTCATTATCATGTTAGTTACAGCATCAAAGTCTTCTTCATAAAGACACAGATACCTTCACTGTCTTCATAATGTTTCTATCAGGATGCAGCAGGAGAGAGCAGACTCCCCTGAGCCCAGCTGTGTGTCCATGAAGAGTGGCTGGTCTATGGAGCCACCTCGAAACTTTAAAGATACAGATCCTTCTGAAGAGATGTAAGTCATTATCATATAAGTTACAGCATCAAAGTCTTCTTCATAAAGACACAGATACCTTCACTGTCTTCATGTTTCTATCAGGATGCAGCAGCAGAGAGCAGACTCCCCTGAGCTCAGCTGTGTGTCCATTAAGAGTGACTGGTCTATAGATGAACCTATGAGATTTAAAAGTCAACATTCTTCTGAAACAAAGTAAGTCAACATACTGTTGTTACTATATAATGTTAGCATTAACAAACAGGGATGCAAACTAGTCACCTTTAGGTGACAGTCACCTTTTTTATCCCAAAATAGGGCACTTAATTGAATGGTTTTGAGTGGTTTTGTGTCTGGCTTGGTATCTGTCACCTTTTTCACTCTGGAGAGTTTGCATCCCTGAACAAAGCATTATAAAGAACAAATCCCTCAGAAGAGATTTAGGGCCCTATCTTCCCAACGGCGGTAATTTTGCGTTAGCGCCCGTTTTGCGCTGGAATAGCGCCGCGCAAAGCCCTAATTGTCGGCCCGCTGCGCTTCACATCATCTTGGCGCACATCTCTGTAAATCTTCCATCCTCTATCTTCCCACTGGCCTTAGGCGCTAAACTGGCGTTAAACGCAAAAATACGCGATTTGCGCCTGCCTCGGGAAGATAGCATCATGTTTTTAGGCCCCGAAATGCGCTTTACGCCGAAGAGGCGTGGCGCAGTGCCAGAATAGGCCAGAATGGGCGTTTCGGCCTTAAATACCGGCCTAACGCTATCTTCCCCCCTGGTGTTAATTTAGCGCTTAGCGCTTTTCAAAACCAGGCCTTATTCAGTGCGCCGGGGATATTACTTTGCGTAATTACGCAGCGGCCTGCCATAGCTGATCTCACTCTCTCTCCCCCTCTCTCTCTCTCTCACTCCCTCTCTCTCGCGCATCAGACCGGCACAATGACAGATGAAAAAAAAGTAGTTTACCATAGTTTTGAGCCACTGTCATTCAGAGACTGTTGCATCATCCTACCTGTGCAGTGGGGGTGAAGAAAAGTTAGCGAGAGAAAACGATATAATTCTGCCCAAACAAATATTCAAGGCGCCGGCTCCCCTACAAAAGCCACACATGTGAAATCTCCCAGCATGCATTGAGGCTAATACATTTCGACAAGAAATAGCAACCAAATCAGCCTAAATAGACGAAGTGGTAGATAGAAATAATATTTATGTTAACACAACATGCAATTCTAGAACATTTCAATATCGGACAAAATAAAACATAAAAATCAAAATACAACCCTATGTGAAACAGATATGTAATCCAGGTGGCATATATATCCGTCGCAAATACAACATGATATAGACGGGTGACAGCCGTCACACGGTTCTACTGTGATGTCCGCTCCAGCAAGACTTGGCTTACTTTACACATGCTTTTACAATAAAAAAACATTTATGCAATGACTTTACATAATGTAGGCTTTATTTATGTGCATCATTTAGCCTGTGCAGCAGGTAGTCTACAAGTTATTAAACTACCTGCCCTGAATGAGCCGAGTGGGGGTGCTTGTTCACTATTGTGAAAGTTATGTGTTTACAACATAAAGATCATGGAATTGGATGGTATCAGGAATGTCACCGGTAGGCTACAGGGAGACCGCATCAGCCCTGCTGAACAGATCTGTATTTGCCTGGCTGTAGGTTGCATCGTTTCATTCAGGCTATGATCTGTGATGTGCTGAGATATCCAAATTGGCAGAGATGACAGCATGAAGCCGCAACCCGCGGACTGGATCGAGTGGATTGGAGCTTCGAAAGGAAGGAAGTCATTGAGTATCTGCAGTTCACCAATGAGCACAGTTGTGAATTATTCTATGCTTAAAAGGCGTGGTTATAATGCTTAAGGCTGCATGTAGCGCCGCCACGAGAATAGGCAGTGCGCCGGTCCACGCCCACTAATATGAGCTGCGCCTGGCGCTAAGCGCTAATTTAAGGCCAGCGGGACGAAAGAGCCCAAAGCACCCCTCCCCACGCTACACACAGACTCCCGCCCCGCCAGACCCTCATTCCCCTGGTAATCCAATTCGAAACGCAAATCACTTTTTCACACAAAACCATGACAAACGAATTCTCATTGTTAAATCAAGGTGTGTTTTTTTCTGCAGTGTAGGTTAGTTGAAAATCAACGTGGCATTCTGAGGAGCGAATTGTGTGTCCGCACGCGAGCCGTGCGTAATGGGCCTATCCAAGAGAGGATTTCCTGCACAGCTATTTGCTGGCGTTAAAATTGAGAGCACCCATGGCCCCTTTTTCTAACACATTGCGCTGGAACGCCTATTTTGGAACGGGCAACGCCCAAACCTCTCTTTGCGCTCGGCAAGTACCGACGGTATCTTCCCCACAGCGATAAATGACACTTGCGCATGATAGGCAAGAGGCCCACCGACACGCCTGGGCCACGCCTACACCTGTGTCATCCCAGCGCGGTGGAGGCAGATGATAGCTTAAGACGCTGGGAAGATAGCAATAAGAGGCGCGCAAACGCAGCGCAAACGATAGCGATATTAACAATAATGTAACATTTCTCTTGTTTGTTTGTTTGTTTGTTTGTTTGTTTTACCAGAAGTTGTATGTAGGGATTTGAACTGGTGATCTTCTGGGCAAAATCCTGATTTTCTTGAGGTTAAACCTCCTCTTTTTTAATCAATCCTGTTTCTAGCAGGATGCAGCAGGAGAGAGCAGACTCTCCTGAGCCCAGCTGTGTGTCCATGAAGAGTGACTGGTCTATGGGTCACCATCGAGACTTTAAAAGTCAGCATTCTTCTAAAACAAAGTAGCAACATACTGTTGTTACGATATCATGTTAGCATTAAAAAAGCATTTTAAAGAACAAAACCCTCAGAAGAAATAAAGATATTAACAATAAAGTAACATTGCTCTTGCTCTGACCTGAGCAGAGTTCTCCAGGAATCAACACTTTGTGGTGAAACCAGCTTATCTGTATCATCAGAACAGTGGATTATGCACTCCATCTGTGGTTGATATGGTAGTAGGCTGTTATTTGCTTGTTCACCGGTAGCCATATTATATATAATATAATATTATATATTATATAACATATTATATAACATATTTTATAACATACAATCAGAACTCATCATTTCTTTGATACAAAACTGTATTAATCTGCCAGTACTTTGTGAAAAACAGGTTCAGTATGTTGAACAGCCACAGACGTCTGGTTATGGATGAGGCATTAAACTTGGTTTGCAGTATATTAAATAAATGTTGTCATGATACCCAACAACATGGGCATATTAACATGGTGGATGAGTTGAGTTCCCCTGCCTCCCCTGATATGTGAAGCGCTTTTAGTATCTAGAAAGGTGCTATATAAATCCAATGTATTATCAATATTATTATCATTATTATTATGATCATTATCATTGTTATTATAAAAGACCGAGGATGTTGAATCGTGATGTGATGCATCATCAGTGGTTGCCGTTTTGTAGATTGTCTTTCTTTGGATTTTTGGAAGTCAGACCTTTGGCCCAGTCCTCAGGAATAATAATAATAATACATTCAATTTATATAGCGCTTTTCTAAGTACTCAAAGTCGCTTTACACACAGAGTAAAATCATTTAATAAGTACATTTGTAATAGGAAAATAAATAGAAAATAAGTGATGGGGTTAGCAGGTGAAGGCGAGTGTGAAGAGGTGGGTCTTGAGGGCCTGTTTGAAAGATGGTAGGGTGTTTGCTTGACGGATGTGGATGGGGAGAGTGTTCCAGAGGGAGGGTGCAGCGACTGAGAAGGCCCTGTTGCCCCAGGTCTGGAGCTTGGTCCTGGGGATCTTCAAGCAGTTGGTGTCTCCAGACCTGAGGCTGCGAGTGGGGGCGTGGTGGGGGAGGAGATCAGAGAGGTAGGGGGGGGGGGGGGGGGGGCAGGTTGTTTAGGGCTTTGTAAGTGATGAGTAGTATTTTGAAGTTGATCCTATGTTTGACTGGGAGCCAGTGGAGGTCATGAAGGACAGGGGTGACATGGTCTTGGCGGCGTGTGGAGGTGAGGAGGCGGGCAGCAGAGTTCTGTACATATTGAAGTTTATTGAGGATTTTGTTGGGTGAGCCATAGAGGATACTATTGCAGTAGTCGAGTCTGGAGGTTATGAGGGCATGGATGAGGAATGACATTTCTGTCCCAGATGTTTGTGAACAGGTCTGTGAGGACCTTAACTAGGGTGTTGAGCTCAGTCTTCAGTATCCAGATGTTTGTCAACAGGTACAGTATGTGAGGACCTTAACTCAGGTGTTGAGGTCAGTCTTCAGTATCCAGATGTTTGTGAACAAGTCTGTGAGGACCTTAACTGCGGTGTTGAGCTCAGTCTTCAGTATCCAGATGTTTGTGAACAAGTCTGTGAGGACCTTAACTGCGGTGTTGAGGTCAGTCTTCAGTATCCAGATGTTTGTGAACAGGTCTGTGAGGACCTTAACTGAGGTGTTGAGGTCAGTTGTCAGTATCCAGATGTTTGTGAACAGGTCTGTGAGGACCTTAACTGCGGTGTTGAGGTCAGTCTTCAGTATCCAGATGTTTGTGAACAGGTATGTGAGGACCTTAACTGAGGTGTTGAGGTCAGTCTTCAGTATCCAGATGTATGTGAACAGGTCTGTGAGGACCTTAACTGAGGTGTTGAGGTCAGTATTCAGTATCCAGATGTTTGTGAACAGGTCTGTGAGGACCTTAACTGAGGTGTCAAGGTCAGTCTTCAGTATCCAGATGTTTCTGAACAGGTCTGTGAGGACCTTAACTGAGGTGGCGAGGTCAGTCTTCAGTATCCAGATGTTTGTGAACAGGTCTGTGAGGACCTTAACTGAGGTGTTGAGGTCAGTCTTCAGTATCCAGATGTTTCTGAACATGTCTGTGAGGACAGTCTTCAGTATCCAGATGTTTGTGAACAGGTCTGTGAGGACCTTAACTGAGGTGTTGAGGTCAGTCTTCAGTATCCAGATGTTTCTGAACATGTCTGTGAGGACAGTCTTCAGTATCCAGATGTTTGTGAACAGGTCTGTGAGGACCTTAACTGAGGTGTTGAGGTCAGTCTTCAGTATCCAGATGTTTCTGAACATGTCTGTGAGGACCTTAACTGAGGTGTTGAGGTCAGTTTTCAGTATCCAGATGTTTGTGAACAGTTCTGTGAGGACCTTAACTGAGGTTTGAGGTCAGTCTTCAGTATCCAGATGTTTCTGAACAGGTCTGTGAGGACCTTAACTGAGGTGTTGAGGTCAGTCTTCAGTATCCAGATGTTTCTGAACATGTCTGTGAGGACAGTCTTCAGTATCCAGATGTTTGTGAACAGGTCTGTGAGGACCTTAACTGAGGTGTTGAGGTCAGTCTTCAGTATCCAGATGTTTCTGAACATGTCTGTGAGGACCTTAACTGAGGTGTTGAGGTCAGTTTTCAGTATCCAGATGTTTCTGAACATGTCTGTGAGGACAGTCTTCAGTATCCAGATGTTTGTGAACAGGTCTGTGAGGACCTTAACTGAGGTGTTGAGGTCAGTCTTCAGTATCCAGATGTTTCTGAACATGTCTGTGAGGACCTTAACTGAGGTGTTGAGGTCAGTTTTCAGTATCCAGATGTTTGTGAACAGTTCTGTGAGGACCTTAACTGAGGTTTGAGGTCAGTCTTCAGTATCCAGATGTTTCTGAACAGGTCTGTGAGGACCTTAAAGGATGGGTTTTCCGTGGGGAATATGAATATATATTAAATCTCACGCCCCTAAGGTTTTCGAATCCGTTGAAATTTTTGAAATTGGAGGTTTACTCACAGAGATATCAACCGAAATCCACTCTGTGTGTGGGGGGGGGTGGTGGGGGGGAGGTGCGGGTGCGGGGACTCGAAATACTACATTTCCCACAATGCACTGGGCTCGCGTGGCCTTCGTTTTTATGCCCACCCCTCAGGCATTTGGCTGATATCAAACTCCAGTAGGTGGCGGTAATGCACATATATGTTTGCCAACCGCCATAAAACTCAAAGAAGAAGAAGAAGAAGGCTTCGACAATGAAATATACAAAGAACAAGAAATAAATCGAAAATAAAATTGCCTCCAAATTGCACCAAATGTAAACGGTAGTATATATGTCGGGAGATGTCTTCATAAAAAAAATTTCATGCATTTTAAGGCATTTTCGTAGGAGTTACGCGCATCTGATGTTGTAACTATTTTCTGTAAAAATGTGTAAAAACGGGTACATTGCTCAGCGTTGATTTCGTTACTTCAACCCACCTACTACTAGATGTAAAATTTGACGAGCTTTCCAATGCCGCCAGTCCCGTGTCGATTAGTGCTTCCGTTCCCGAGATAATGGTCTCTTTGCAAGGAACTATGGGAAGCTAATATTAGCTACAGCAGGCTAGGCGGTTGACAAGATGGCTGCGTTTTTGTTTTGGTCAAGGCCTCTGAAGGGGCGTGGAGGACCTCTAGAGGCGGGACCATGGCCAACAACAGTTGTAGTTCATAGGTGCACGAGTTCCGCAAGGCGGACTTAGGCCAGATGACGCGAAACGCGTCGGCTGGCCCAAAAAATATGTGAGAGATGCTTGATATCTCTGGCAGTGAATATCCAATTTCAAAAATTTCAACGGATTCGAAAACCTTAGGGGCGTGAGATTTAATATATATTCATATTCCCCACGGAAAACCCATCCTTTAACTGAGGTTTGAGGTCAGTCTTCAGTATCCAGATGTTTCTGAACAGGTCTGTGAGGACCTTAACTGAGGTATTGAGGTCAGCCTTCAGTATCCAGATGTTTGTGACAGGTCTGTGAGGACCTTAACTGAGGTGTTGAGGTCAGTCTTCAGTATCCAGATGTTTCTGAACAGGTATGTGAGGACCTTAACTGAGGTGTTGAAGTCAGTCTTCAGTATCCAGATGTTTCTGAACAGGTATGTGAGGACCTTAACTGAGGTGTTGAGGTCAGTCTTCAGTATCCAGATGTTTGTGAACAGGTCTGTGAGGACCTTAACTCAGGTGTTGAGGTCAGTCTGGGCATGAATGAAGTCAATGCCTGCAGTTTTCTCCTTCTTTGTTACTGTAATGCAGTGGTACTCAACCTTGTCCTACTCAGGAGCCACACTGACAACAAAAAGAAGCTTTGCAAGATGCACAATAAAAAAAAAGTCAATTTCCTCCCATTATTTTATTATTATTTTTATTTATTTATGTACTTTAAGTAGAACTTAAAAGAGCCACAACTACCCATAAAGGAGCCGCATGTGGCTCTAGAGCCTCGGGTTGAGTATCACTGCTTTAATGGCAGTCTGGTGTTGATGTTGAGTATGTTATCTGCAGGTGTGCGGGGTTAGCAGGATGTTCTGGTTCAGGGCGCTGAAGGACTTCATGAAAGTACTGCATCCATCTCGCTGCCTGTCCCCCTCTCTGTTAAGAGGTTGGCCTCTATCTTCCCAAAAGCGGGAATTTAGCGTTTGCGCTCGTTTAACGCCATGCACAATGCAAATTGGGGGTGGACACAAGCGCATGCCTGTTATAATTGTACTGGGCATTGGCTGCCACATGCCAAAACAGGCGCTAAAATGTGGGGATAGATGGCATTATCCTATCGTCAGCAGCGTGCAATTACTTTGCACGCAAGAGTTTTTAAAAGGACCTCTTACGCGCTAAATACCTTGCTGCGCTGGAGCGCACCATAATCTCCGCACTGCGCAGCGTAGAAACGTCATTACGCACGGACATGCCACCCCAGGACATCAAATTCTGCTGCTAAAATTGGGTAACCAGCAGATTATTCGGTGAGGCAATCAACTATAATTCACTGAGAAACTTTTATCACATTGCAAGGAGGGGTTATGGTAAATTAATTGAGAAAACTTGTACATTGTAGCCTACTTGCAATAGGCTATTCACCTTCACCTGCTATAACCCGGAGGGTCGTTGGCATCACAGCCAATCTGGCACAAGTCTCGGCACGAGTCGAGTTTTAATTGAGTCCACTGTAAATCCTCAAATCTTTTCTTTTGTCTCCGCCGTTTACCCGCTGCAAACACGTTTGTATTGTCCCACCACAGTCAACAAAATAACCCGAATTGCATCAAAACTCAGATGTTTTTAACAGGTATATGATGTGATGGTGTCGTTATGAGATAAGGGATAATATATACTTTTATTTTTATTTTTTATTTAACCTTTATTTAACCAGGTAAGTCATTAAGAACAAATTCTTATTTACAATGGCGACCTGAAACAGTCAATAGGCCTTCACCTATCCAAATTACGCATGGGAAGAATTACAGCATGCAAACTGTATTAAATGGACTGCAAGATGGGAATCTGTTTTGATTGTAACGCCCAGGCATTGCCACACCTGTGAATAATTCTGGCCCAAATCCCGTTTGCGCTGTGCATAAATTATTTGGCACGCCTCTAATCTGCGTTTGCGCCCGTTGTTGTGATGAGTTATGCTTCCCCGCACCAACATGCATCGCCACCATATTTTGGGGCTGTTTTAACTTAAAAACAGGAGGGTCACATCTACCCAAACAATTATATCATTTTTAAACAGTTATCTTTCTGTATAAATCATTACAATATGTTCCCGTGAGGTGGTGATGCGTTTTGCTGCTGCCTGGCGGGGGTGCAAAACTCGGCATAACACCTCGACAGCGGACTGCAATCTTCCCTGCTTTAAGGCACGTGCAAACAGGTGCGCAAGCGCTAATAGGGGATATCGCCTGTACGAAGATAGGGCCCGTTGTCTTTTACAGGAGCAGACTGGATGATGTTTTTGCCACAGAGTTTGGTGATTTTGGATAGCACTTATTTCACCTCTTGGGCAACACAAACAAACAAACTTTTTGCTGATATTCTGACATTTCAGTTTATTCATGTCGAGTCGTCTGCTGCGTTGACTCTGCTGTTTTACTTCCTGGAGTTTCAGCCTGATGTTAGCTGTCATCAGATAGTGGTCACTGTTGGCATTTGTAGCATCAGACTCTAACTAACATCTGTAACAATGATTTCTGTCACTTTGTCACATGACCTTTGCGTTGTATTTGGACGCACACGGTTGGGGTTAGGCAAGGAAAGCCACTTGGCTGGGGTTATGGTTTGGATATGGCTCGAGGTTAGAAACCGAGGCGAACGGACGCCCCTCCCTCCCCCCTCATGTCGACATTATCTCCTCCAAGGAGATAATGACAATATTTTCTGTGTGTGTGTGTGTGTGTGTGTGTGTGTGTGTGTGATAATATGACCTCAGACCTATGACCTAATATCACATGTTTTGTTTCCCCCCCAGAGCTCACCAGGAGAGGTCAGAGGTTACCAGTGATCAGTCTGTCCATCAAACAGACCTGGAGTCCATATTTATGGTGTGTAAATAAACAACAAGGCACTCTTTAGACCAGTAGCCTGTACTACGTAGCTAGATTAATGCCTTATCCGAGTAAGTTTGAGTTTGAACCTGGTTTAGCCGTACTACAAAGCAAGTTAACTTCTAATCACCATGGCAACTCACGCTGCAAAGCTAACCTGGTCCCGACCAGGTTAGCTTCAGAGGATAAGATCAAAATCCATGACAGACCCATATAATCGGCTCTCTGGAGTCACTCACCATTCATATAAGATCGCCATATGAAAAATAGATTGCAGTCAACTGAGAATAGAACAAGAAAAACATTTGTGGCTCTGTAGGCTACATAATTAAATTAAGCCTACTTACCACTTTATGTCTTAACAGCTCAACGATACGTGGAGAAATATGATCACTATTAATCACCGCGACGCATATCATACACGGAGCCTCAAATGGAGTGAGGCGGTGATATGCTCCTACATGCCAGAAAAGCCTATACATATAATATAGATATGGGATAAATATGGGATAGCCCCAATACTAAATACGGTATGCAGGCTACTCTTGCATGTTTCAGCTGGAACTGTGTCCTGTAGGCTGTATGCCAATAGCCTATATGAGCAAAAATAGGCTAGTTTTTATCAATGAAAACTATGCCCGCATCGTCTCAATTCAGTTCAGCAGTTTTCTCTTTTATATTAGGCTATTAGGCTTTATACTAGGCTATTTTATATATGAATTATTCGATCAGTGCAACCACACACATGAGTGATAGAGATCATTATTCATTGAGCATGCGTTTCTAAATCTATGGTCTAAATAGGCTTACAGATTGTGGAAATGTATAGACTGAGATTACACATTTACATTTGTTGCTGCTGTAGGAGACAGAATTCGCTGATCAAAGTAAATCAAATGACTGATGTGAATACAAGCTGCTAGACAGCCCTCCAACGCGGATTTTCATTCTGACATTAAATCGCGGATACATTAAATATCCGCTAAAACTCTGATCACAGTGCGCTTTCATTGAACGAGGAAATGGGTGTGGAAATGGGTGTGGGCGTGGATCAACTCAGCTGTTCATAATGTGATTGGCTAGCGCACCTCTTTCGCGTGGACGCGCGCCTGTGCACGAGCGAAAAACGTGCGCGTGCACAGGCAGATCCCAGCTTCAGTTATCGAGTAGAAAACCAGCGTCGTAGTATCCTTAAACTAGATAGCTTTGATCCTGTTCAGTCAAACCCAACACAGTCTCACAGAAAATTGTATAATACCAACGTTTTGGACCAACGTTGCTATTTTACAATTTCGGCTCGAAAATTGTAAAATAGTAACGTTCTGAGATTTTAGGGTTAGGATTAGAGTAGGGGGAGGGGTTAGAAACAGAAAATCTCCGTAAACCATGCCCAAACCACGCCCACCGCTGTAGACACATACGTTACCATTTTACAATTTCTTAGCCGAAATTGTAAAATAGCAACGTTTGTCCACAAACGTTGCTATTTTACAATTTTTTTGGAGATCGGGTTGTCAAACCAGATCAAAGTGACAGATTGCGGGTCTGTTAAGATAGCTTCGTAGTATAGGGTACAGAAGGTTTTCAGTCTATGATGGATCTGATCTTGTGTTCCATGATTCAGTCAGAAATGTATCTCTGCCAGAGGCGAAGCCGAGGGGGAGATTATGTGATCGGTCGTGTCTGTCTGTTCCCTCCTCGTGGTAATTGTGATGACATCATACGTATGACATCATAAGTGAAATCACCAACTTTCAACAGTGACATCATTATGTCAAGAGTGACATCAGTTAAATCATCAATGATGACATTATCTCTTCCCTTCTTCTCGTTGGTGTTTTATGGCAGTTGGTATCCTTAATGTTACATTACCGTCTTCTTCTGGATCGTCCCTCCAATATTTTATATTTTCTTTCAGGAGATCAATAGTGGCAGAGGAAGTTTGCACTCTTTCTAACTCAGGCTTTAAATGGTTACCAAAGGTGCGTCAGGCCAGGTAGATAGTCCAAACATTGAGAGAAAAAGGCTTGCACACTTTCCAAAGGATGAGGCATAGGGATGCAAAAAAACTTGGCTTTTAATTCACCATAAAGTGCAAAACAAAAGTGAGGTGATACAGCAAAAAAGAGAACGTTTCGGTCCTCAGACCATCATCAGCCCTGGTATCAGCTGCTTGTAATGTAGGTTTTGAAGCCACAGGGAGGAGTCTGTCATGGCTGGGGCAGCGCATCAATGATTCAATCAGGGCATTGAGCCTACCAGAAATAAGCTGCAAGCAGAGAACCCACACTACACAAATATATACAGCAAATATACACAGCATTACAATGCATATCATGTACAAACAACTGAAGAGTATTCTATACATATTCCATATACACACATGTGTTTATGGCTGTAGGATCAAGACCTATGGAGAGAGGGAGTAACAGAGAATATTGGAAACATCATGAGAAACATCATAAGAAACATGACAAGGAAAATTCTTCATTGAGACCATCAGGGTGTAGTGTCTTCATATAGAAAATCCATTTGCACTCAGATTTCAAAAGTTTCAGATCCATGTCACCTCCTCTACGTGTTTTACAGATTTGTTCAATCACACAGAATGAGAGTGTTGACACAGGATGATTGGCTTCATGAAAATCTCTGGCAATGGACGATTTGTTGTCATTTCTGCGTATCACACTTTTATGCTCAATGACACGTGTCTTTATAGGTCTAATTGTTTTGCCTATGTACTGTAACTTGCACGGGCATGAGAGGAGATAAATCACTCCAGCAGATGTAGATGTGAGACATTGTCTGATGTCAGGTTTTCGAGGTCACCTGACTAGTGAAGGTGTGACACCTCTTGGAATTCTCACATGCTGCACAGTTGTGACAAGGAAAGAAGCCAGTCATCCCATCCAAACGTCTCTGTACAGGAACAGATTGGACAGTGGTATCTGCCCGTACAAGGTGGTCTCTCACATTCTTGGCTCTGTAGTGAGAGAAGATCTACAGAAAAGGACATCCCAATGTTTTTTAATGACAGCTTTCATATCTCCACTTAAGGGAGAGTAGGTAGTGGTACAGACACATGAATATTTCTTAGAGCCCCGATTCCTGGCCTGGCTGATATCCATGTGACGCACTTTCTCTAGGGCTGTATTGCTTGGCAATAAGAGTTTTCCAGGCTAAGTAATCACTTTTCCTAAAAAAAAGACATAACTTCTATCTCACAGTACTGTAATAATGCAAAAAAGTACTTTTACTCTGTGTGCATTGCATGTACATAATGTGTGCAGTGCGATTCTCTTGCTAAAACAATGGTTTGTCGAACAGCTGTAGCATACAAATTTTCATGTGTGTCATCACTTATCTGTTCATCATTGGTGTCTTTGGAGAAAGTTCTGCTGTGATTCCTCCACCCTCAACTGGCTTGCGTCTCCGGCCGTGTCAGTCTCTCCCCGTCATTGACCAGCGCCTCACACCTTCTCCGTTCCGTCTGGATTCACTTCCCTTAAGTCCTCTCTGCTGTTAAACTGTCCAGGTCGGTAAACACACAGCGCATTGTTCATATGCCAAGGGCAGATGTTGTCCTGCTGGCGTCAACCTCGGGCCAAGCCTATGGATCGGAAACTCAACGGCAGTTATAAATTCTTTTACAGCAAGCAAACCACTCATGATGCATTTCTGTGGCCCGTCACACCGGTGTTTTCAAACACTTACACGGAAGGGAGAGATTTTACTCTCTCCCATTGCTGGCCGCTAGCTGCGGTGTTCAGGGCTGTAGTGGTGGCTGCGGTACAGATGTTGCTGCCGTTGGTTCCCTGGCTGAAGCCTGGAGTGCTGATGGTCTGCGCTTGAGCCTGGACTGCTGGTGGTCTGCAGTGCACTTGAGCCTGGCGCTGAATCTCAGTCTGCTGCTGGTGGTGGTGAGGCGTGGCCAATTCCAGGTTGAGACCTTTAAAGGTCCCAATTCATGCAGCTGTAACCTCTTAAAAACGTGTGTCTCTGGTCCATAAAACATGATTCTGGATTAATTTGTCGAAAATATAGCAACCCCGTTTGTTGTGACGGAGTTCTCACTTCCTCATCTCGTCGCTTCCCAAGAACGGTCTGTTTCTATAATATATTCAGAACTAACAGTTCCCATTGGCCGCTGAGGGAGAGCCCGCCCCAGGCTCCCAGCGGCCAATCAGATTAGCGTCTGTGGACCAGCACGCTAGGTTGCGAGTTATCGTTAACTTAACGGTTACTACGCTAAAGAGGACATCTCAAAATGCCTAGACTTACCGAATGCACCTCTGCAGTTGCTGGATCACGTACAGTTGGCGTCGCTCCAGCTAGAAGTGTTAATTTTGTGGCTATAGACAAAATGGTGCAGGTAGCTTGTGTGAGAGAGACCCGCGCAGTATGCGTGAGGAAGCTTGTGACGTCCCAAATCCCCCTCTGGGCAAACGAAGCGTTTGGGGGTGTGGCTTGGAGGAGACTGCAGGGGGAAGCTGGATAAGGACAAATCCAACTGTGGCAGTTCTGAGCTTGTGACAACTCATTACAGGGAGGGCTGACAGCAGTATATATGCATTTACAAGTAAAAACAGCTTTTGCACGGAATGGGACCTTTAAGACACATTAAGAGACATTAGCGAAAATTATCTGTCCTCACATGATAAATAAAAGTGTATGTATGTATGTATTGCTTCTGGCTTTGACAGCAATATAGGAGAATACTGTCCTTTCTGTTCCCCGTCATAATAAATGTGTTGTTGTTGTTCTCTGTGGTTTTATTCAAAACCACTTAGACCATAACTTTTATACAGTCTATATTCCCTCTAAATGTGGCGTGTAGGTCCGCTTGAGATAATTGTGCTTTCCTGGTGTGTATTTAGACCCCTGCAAATACAAACCCATAGCTCATTATGAGCTTTCTCTAAACAACTGTACCCCCTTGTGTGTGCGAAATCAAAACCAATACCCCCTTGTGGTATTACCAATAAAAAACAAAACAACAACCAATCCCTCTTTTGTGGGCAGGAATGGGTTAAAATAAAACCCACTGTGGATCCACATAACAAAATAAACAGCCCCGCTTGTCCCCTGCCGGCCGGCCTATCTACACACATATGAACGTTTAAGCCCCAAAATAAAAAGTTTAATTTGTGATTTTTCTTCCTCTAATGAGCCTCACTGCTCATTGTTTTTTTTTCCTGTTTCACCCACACTCTCCCCTTTTTTTTTTTTTTTTTTCAAAGGAAAGAGACCTTTTGAAAACAACTTTTCTTTTTTCTTTTTTTTGTAAATGAATGGTAAGAATTTTCCCAATGCTTTGAATTTGTAATTGTATCCCTTCTATTATAACTACATATAATTTATACCTCCTTTTGCAAAACTCAGGTCTGGGTATATGTTTTTTAATACCTTTAATACCTTTCAACCCGCGTCTTACTGTTTGTCCGTCGATCAAACAGGCCGGTTTTTTTCTCTAAACCTTGCCCAAAACGAGACGGCTCTAGTAAGGTCCCCTTACGCGTGCGCTCCCTCCTAACGCAACGCCTCACCCTCTAGGCAGTGAGTATATCCGTACGGCAATAGTGAGTTTTATCTAATATTATCTCACGCGAGCATCCCCAGGATACCATCGCACTCCCCTCAAAGGCAAAAGATTGCCCAGGCAGAAGTTACATCCGTTTTCCACTACACAATCCCCCAGACCTGTAGCTTTTAGCAGTAGTTACAATTGTCTATGTTTTAAAACCAATTGTATAACATTATTCTAAATTTGACAGCTACTCAATTTGACATAAAATTGATCAATCAACATTGCATTCAGTGTGTATTTGCCTCACCAGGTTCCGTAGATCACAGCGCTGGGCTACGTCCCTCCGCATGTCGACCCCTGCTCTCTTAGAATTAAGCGAGGTTTCAGGTCCAACTCTGGCAGGAGGTTATCACCAGTCGACATGCCAGAGGTCCGCATCCCACACGTGAGATCCCATGGACGAGCCCCCAAGTGTGATGGAAAAATTGCTGCAATGCCCTGCTGATTCATCAATAATGAGATATCCGTTTTTAGTGTTCTTAGGAGGTTTTATTCCATAATAACATCTGTGCACAGAGGTCTCTTCCCGACCACGTTGTCATGAAAGAGCCCCGAATCATTGTTTACAAGACATCATATACTGAAACTATGATACCCGCCCCCCACCCTGGAGGGCAGTACTTTTCCATTCATTCAACCTCTCTCCAACTCAGTATATTTCCATGAGAGTGATAGAGGTTCTAGAAGACTATCAATGCTGGCTACAATGGGATGACAAGGAGGTTTCTCTTGGGACTTATGTACCTTAGGTAGACCATATATAACAGGTATCGTGGGATGATCTTTAGTCAGTAACTTAAACTCTAATTGAGAGATGTGGCCTTCCATCAATGAGTCCTGTAGAAAGGAATCAATCTCATGTTTAAATGTTGCTGTAGGATCCCCATCAAATTTGGTATAATAAAAGGGATCTGAGATTTGAGAGTGTATTTCATCATCATAGCATTTTTTGTCCAACAGAACCAGGCCACCACCCTTGTCAGCAGGTTTCCAGACTACATCCCTCATTTTACCCAGGGCTGTAAGCATCTCTCTCTCTCCTGCTTTAGGATCTCTGCGTTGAGTGGCAAAAAGTTTGGCTACATCTCTCTCGACCAATTTGCAGAATGTATCTATGCAGCTGTTTGTAGCAGGAGGACAAAATGTACTTCTAACATGCAACGGAAGTTGTTGCGGGGGAGCGTCAGGTGGTGTATAAACCTGAACATTATCTTTGTTATAGAAGTATTTCAATTTCATGGATCGAAAGAACTTGAACAGTTCCACCTTAGTCTGAAAAGGATTAGCCGGAGTAGGGGGAACATAAGAGAGACCTTTGTTCAGGATGAGAAGCTCGGAGTCCGACAGCGTCTGGTCAGTTAGGTTAAAGGTTAAGTCCTGTTGCGGCCGCTCTGTCGCTGTTGGGACCTGGGTTTTCCTCCTGGAGCCCCGCCTGCCACGTCTGATCTTCTTTGTCGCATGTGGTAGCGGTGTGGGTGGTGTGGAGGGCCGTCTTGGCTGTCCTCTTCTAAAAAATCCCTATCAGAGTCTGCTGGATATTCCGATGCACTGGAGCCGGAGGTGTAGGGGAACTGGTCATAAAACCGGACCTGTTTCCTCCGTCTGGTGGCAATGGGGCCCTGGGTTTGTGATGGAAAAATTGCTGCAATGCCCTGCTGATTCATCAATAATGAGATATCCGTTTTTAGTGTTCTTAGGAGGTTTTATTCCACAATAACATCTGTGCACAGAGGTCTCTTCCCGACCACGTTGTCATGAAAGAGCCCCGAATCATCGTTTACAACACATCATATACTGAAACTATGATACCCGCCCCCCACCCTGGAGGGCAGTACTTTTCCATTCATCCAACCTCTCTCCAACTCAATATTCCATGACGTCAATAGTTAATCTGATGTTCACAAGACATAACAATCCAGTCTATTCCCACAGACACTTACATGTTCTCCCTGTACAGCAATCTTCTGCAATGATGAAGAACATAATTCACAAAATACATCTTAGAAGGGCCATAGTTCATAATCAATCAATCAATAAACACTCAATCAATAATTTGCTATCACAATTCCACACTATTGATAAAAATACATCATTATTATCAATATTAAAAATAAATTATTGATAAGAAACTATAATTTCAAACACAGTCAAAGAAAACTAAAATAACTATCATCCCTAACTTGTTAGAAAAAAAATGATCAACTCAAACATCAAATGATAGGCTGTTTACCTTTCTGTATAGATCAGAATTTCCCTAAGTGTTCACAATTATAATTAATAAGTCCTCACTTAACTGCATTTCGGCTTATGGCTATATAAAACCACTGGAACTCAGATTTCACTATCACTTGTATTACAATGTATCGCTTGCTCAAATTAGACTCTTAGGAACGCTAAATATCAAATCAAACATGATTATTTACCCAGGATTTCATAGCATAAGCAAAATGTGTCAGAGGCGAGATGGCCTTTTATTTTAGACACTTACCATAACGCCAAGCATAGTATACATCAGTGCAACATTTTCAACCTTCCACTTTTCTTCTTCTCAAAAGGGTGTTATCCTGTGCGAGTGGATTCTCTTCATCCACTCATCAGTCCTATCTCAACCTTTTTCCACTTGAGTCCTACAATCTTTCACAATGCAGCTTGAAATATGTTTTTATATATTCATCTTTGTTCTCCTATGTAGGCCAGAATAGCTTACTACTATTCTAAACAGTTTAGTTTAGCCACTCACTTCCACACTTTTGTCATATTTGTTTAAGAACACACAGTTTGATTAATTACCCCCAACCCTGCTCAATACACACAAATTTACACAACCTACAGAGCACATTGGTCAGATTAAACTCCTGGAGCAAACCACTTTCGGCTTTATCTCCTCAAGAGAAAAATCCTTCCAATGCATCCTGCTGGCTGGTGCTATGGATTCTGGGAGTTGGAGTCAGAGGCGGCGCCCCCACTAAATCGTTTTGGGTGCCGCCTCCCACTCCCTCCTCCAGCGTCCACTCATATCAGCTAGCCGCTATTTACATTTCGTATGAAAACATTCTCACAGGCTGCAAATGTTTTGGGAAACGGTTTGTTTCGGGTTTCTCACTGCAATTGTTGACGATTTCCAAACATCTGGCAGACATACATACCAAGTCGACTTTGGTATGTACTCTGCTCAAAGGCTGGGAAATGAACCCGCGACCTATTTTGATGCAACTGGTCAATCTAGTCTATTTATTTTATTTTATTCTATTTTATTTGCACTTTGAAATGATTGAGATAGCTCAATTTATAAGCTATCGATTTACACTATTGAAAAAAACTGCATTGTCTTCCTCAAATAGCTCCCTATTAGCTCACAAATCATTTTACACGTCTGAGTCCGCTTGAGTCTTTGTCCCCATCTCTGTTACTTCCCCTGTTTCCTACTTTACTCTCCAAAGCACTTTATAATACACATTATCACAGTTTTTACATAATACACATTAACTCATTGAGTGCCAGCCACTTTTGGAGAACGGACGCTCCCAGTGCCAGAGTTTTCAGAGCGTTTTCAGTGATTTCTCGAGGCCCACAGTATATTGTGTGATATTACTATGTAAACACCGAACACGCACAAAGAACGAACTGGCTCTATTGTATCATCAGCAAAAAAAAGTTTATTGATACCATTTTCCGTTCTTTAGTTATGAGCCGGAGAAGATAGGTCGTTTTGAGCAAATACAGCCTTTTCAAATTATTAGCTGAGATATTCCGCCTTTTGTGAAATGCAGCATTTCAAGCACATTCACTGAGTCTGAAGATAATATTTTCTGATGTAGTGACCGTGGTGTAGTTGTGTGATGCCCTGCGTGCCCTGCGTGCCCTGCGTGCCCCACCCCCCTCTCCCCCCCTCCCCTCCTCAGCTGCAAACTCCTCCCCACACTACACAGCCTCACGCACCCACTCTATTTTCGGAGTGCTCCGTTTGTGTGTGCCGGGCGGCTCCCAGCGCGATAGAGAAGAGCCAAACCGGACTGCTGAATGGTTTGGCGTCGGGTGCTGCTTTTCTGGTGGCTAATCGTGTGGAGAAACTATGCAGACAGACAGACAGAGGCAGAGGAGCTCAGTTGTGTGCGCGGATTGACTCATGTTCGCAGCCAACGTCAGCTCCAGACAGAGCAATCTATATGGCTCTGGCTGCAGCATGCATCGGTTTCTCTTTGATCACGGCTTTTTCCTCCTGTTTCTCAGGACCTGTCTCTAATCTGGAGAGCACTGTCGCCACCTAATGGGTTTGTAAAATAGGTTATAGACCTCCAATAGCTACAATATTTGTACAGGAGCTGCAGAAGGCTTTGATCGACGTCCCACCGTCAAAAAACGCATTGGACGTCGAAAGACGTCCTTGGCACTCTACGTCACTATTTAATTGGATGTCGAAAGACGTCCATGGCACTCAATGAGTTAAATATGACTCCAGTGGCCTACTCGCCATGGGGAAACCGTCATGAAGGATGCACTCGCCTGAGTGCACCACGCTGTCTGTCTTCCGTTAATCATCTTCCGGTGTTTTATAGGGTGTGTACCATTTGTCTTCAAGCTCACGTATGTGTGTGTGTGTGTATGTAAAGACAAAGCTAATTGCGCTGGTGGCGGATGCGGGCAGGTTCGATCTGATCATCTGATGTCCCAATCTGATGTCCCAATCTGCTGTCCCAATCTGATGTCCCAATCTGATGTCCCAATCTGATTGCCTCAGTCACACAGGCACACAAACACATTCACAACAACACAAAATTTAAAAACAAACAAAAACAAAAACAAAAACAAAAATAAAAAGATTTCAGTCATTTGAAGACCAGCTGCATACCCCCTTTGACAGATGTGTTAATTAACACATGTGTCAATTAATTTAGCAGTGTGATGAAGAGCCATTCTACAGAGACCAATACTATCTGAGGCCTTCTCACAGTCCTCTTGGGAAAATGTGTGTGCGCTGGGCATTGTGGTTATCTGGAACACGCTGCACTGTTTCAAGGCTTCAGGCCGAGGGGGGGGGGGGGGGGATCTCAGTGTCTGTTCACAAAACATTACCTTTTCGCTTGGCAATAAGAGTTTTCCAGGCTAAGTAATCACTTTTCCTAAAAAAAAGACATAACTTCTATCTCACAGTACTGTAATAATGCAAAAAAGTACTTTTACTCTGTGTGCATTGCATGTACATAATGTGTGCAGTGCGATTCTCTTGCTAAAACAATGGTTTGTCGAACAGCTGTAGCATACAAATTTTCATGTGTGTCATCACTTATCTGTTCATCATTGGTGTCTTTGGAGAAAGTTCTGCTGTGATTCCTCCACCCTCAACTGGCTTGCGTCTCCGGCCGTGTCAGTCTCTCCCCGTCATTGACCAGCGCCTCACACCTTCTCCGTTCCGTCTGGATTCACTTCCCTTAAGTCCTCTCTGCTGTTAAACTGTCCAGGTCGGTAAACACACAGCGCATTGTTCATATGCCAAGGGCAGATGTTGTCCTGCTGGCGTCAACCTCGGGCCAAGCCTATGGATCGGAAACTCAACGGCAGTTATAAATTCTTTTACAGCAAGCAAACCACTCATGATGCATTTCTGTGGCCCGTCACACCGGTGTTTTCAAACACTTACACGGAAGGGAGAGATTTTACTCTCTCCCATTGCTGGCCGCTAGCTGCGGTGTTCAGGGCTGTAGTGGTGGCTGCGGTACAGATGTTGCTGCCGTTGGTTCCCTGGCTGAAGCCTGGAGTGCTGATGGTCTGCGCTTGAGCCTGGACTGCTGGTGGTCTGCAGTGCACTTGAGCCTGGCGCTGAATCTCAGTCTGCTGCTGGTGGTGGTGAGGCGTGGCCAATTCCAGGTTGAGACCTTTAAAGGTCGCAATTCGTGCAGCTGTAACCTCTTAAAAACGTGTGTCTCTGGTCCATAAAACATGATTCTGGATTAATTTGTCGAAAATATAGCAACCCCGTTTGTTGTGACGGAGTTCTCACTTCCTCATCTCGTCGCTTCCCAAGAACGGTCTGTTTCTATAATATATTCAGAACTAACAGTTCCCATTGGCCGCTGAGGGAGAGCCCGCCCCAGGCTCCCAGCGGCCAATCAGATTAGCGTCTGTGGACCAGCACGCTAGGTTGCGAGTTATCGTTAACTTAACGGTTACTACGCTAAAGAGGACATCTCAAAATGCCTAGACTTACCGAATGCACCTCTGCAGTTGCTGGATCACGTACAGTTGGCGTCGCTCCAGCTAGAAGTGTTAATTTTGTGGCTATAGACAAAATGGTGCAGGTAGCTTGTGTGAGAGAGACCCGCGCAGTATGCGTGAGGAAGCTTGTGACGTCCCAAATCCCCCTCTGGGCAAACGAAGCGTTTGGGGGTGTGGCTTGGAGGAGACTGCAGGGGGAAGCTGGATAAGGACAAATCCAACTGTGGCAGTTCTGAGCTTGTGACAACTCATTACAGGGAGGGCTGACAGCAGTATATATGCATTTACAAGTAAAAACAGCTTTTGCACGGAATGGGACCTTTAAGACACATTAAGAGACATTAGCGAAAATTATCTGTCCTCACATGATAAATAAAAGTGTATGTATGTATTGCTTCTGGCTTTGACAGCAATATAGGAGAATACTGCCCTGCAAAGCTAAAAGGGGGTAACTCGCCAGAGTGTAGAACTGAGAAAAATGACTTTAAAGTTTTGTTGTTGTCCAGCCAAATGTATTGTAGGAAGAAAACTGGAAATGTGTTAATTATTTGTTTATTTAATGTAGTTATTTATCTACATAATTTTTTTTAGCTCAAACTTGACCTTTGACCCTTATTTGGAAGTTACCTGACTCTGGCTTTGCATTGTCTGCAAAATAATAAGGGGTGATACCAAGCAAAAAGACAGTAACTTCAATTTTATCCTTCACTTGGTTGCTTATCACTATATAAAACCACTATATATGATAATAATGATAACATAGACATGAAGTCTCATTTTCATGGCACAATTACGCTTAATATAATATACGTATAAATATAATATAACTAGATTATCAGGCCGCTACACATCCTTCAAGCCTAGTTTGGTGGGACGCTTGTTGGCCCGTTGTGTGTCTGTGTGTTGGCGCCTCGGGGGTTAATGTCATATGAGCTGGCTCCTCGGGGGTTGATGTCGTATGAGCTGGCACATCTGGGGTTAATTTTATATGAGCGGCACCTCGGGGTTAATGTTGTATGAGCTGGTACCTCAGGGGTTAATGTCATATGAGCTGGCGCCTGGCGCCTCGGGGGTTAATGTTGTATGACCTGGTAGCTCAGTGGTTAATGTCATATGAGCTGGTGCCTCGGGGGTTAATGTCATATGAGCTGGCACCTCTGGGGTTAATTTCATATGTGCGGCGCCTCTGGGGTTAATGTTGTATGAGCTGGTACCTCTGGGGATAATGCCGTATGAGCTGGCACCTCTGGGGTTAATTTTATATGAGCGGCACCTCGGGGGTTAATGTTGTATGAATTGGTACCTCAGGGGTTAATGTCATATGAGCTGGCGCCTCGGTGGTTAATGTTGTATGAGCTGGCACCTCCGGGGTTAATTTCATATGAGCGGTGCCTCTGAGGTTAATGTGGTATGAGCTGGCGCCTCGGGGGTTAATGTCGTATAAGCTGGCACCTCCGGGGTTAATTTCATATGCGCGGTGCCTCAGAAATGTGGTATGAGCTGGCGCGTCGGGGGTTAATGTTGTACGAGCTGGAGCCTCGGGGGTAAATGTGGTATGAGCTGGTGCCTCGGGGGTTAATGTCATATGAGGTGCCTCATGGGTTAATGTATAGACGCTTTTAATTTTACAACATAAACATTCAAAATTGCCCCTAGCTTACTTCCTGTTGCAATGTTTGCTAATGCAATAGGTGACTGGAAATAAGATAGGGTTCAAACTGTTCCCATAGCAACCCAATTCCGTGAAAACCGTCTATAAGGGTTAGGGGGTTAATGCCGTATGAGCTGGCAACCTTGGGAGTTAATGTGGGTGTCTGTGTGGGTGGGGGTGGTATTGGTCCAATGTCACAATCATGACATTAGGCCTGCCCAGTAATGTAACTCATACCTCAACTCAACCTGAGCATTCTGGTGAGTTACCCCCTTTTTGCATTGCAGGGCAGAGCATTCAGAGTGCAGTCAAACCAAACCAAACAACCGTAACTGATGTTACCTTAGTCTTGCTTGGCTTTTCTAGGGCTTTTGGAAGTTACTGTAAATATGACCCCCTATTTTCTCCAAAAAACAACACAATTGACTCAAAATATTTTTCCACATGATAAAGCAGATCTTCAATGTTCCAAAAATGACAAAAACTCATTTTTGACAAAAATTGAGTTACCCCCTTTTAGCTTTGCAGGGCAGAATACTGTCCTTTCTGTTCCCTGTCATAATAAATGTGTTGTTGTTGTTCTCTGTGGTTTTATTCAAAACCACTTAGACCATAACTTTTATACAGTCTATATTCCCTCTAAATGTGGCGTGTAGGTCCGCTTGAGATAATTGTGCTTTCCTGGTGTGTATTTAGACCCCTGCAAATACAAACCCATAGCTCATTATGAGCTTTCTCTAAACAACTGTACCCCCTTGTGTGTGCGAAATCAAAACCAATACCCCCTTGTGGTATTACCAATAAAAAACAAAACAACAACCAATCCCTCTTTTGTGGGCAGGAATGGGTTAAAATAAAACCCACTGTGGATCCACATAACAAAATAAACAGCCCCGCTTGTCCCCTGCCGGCCGGCCTATCTACACACATATGAACGTTTAAGCCCCAAAATAAAAAGTTTAATTTGTGATTTTTCTTCCTCTAATGAGCCTCACTGCTCATTGTTTTTTTTTCCTGTTTCACCCACACTCTCCCCTTTTTTTTTTTTTTTTTTCAAAGGAAAGAGACCTTTTGAAAACAACTTTTCTTTTTTCTTTTTTTTGTAAATGAATGGTAAGAATTTTCCCAATGCTTTGAATTTGTAATTGTATCCCTTCTATTATAACTACATATAATTTATACCTCCTTTTGCAAAACTCAGGTTTGGGTATATGTTTTTTAATACCTTTAATACCTTTCAACCCGCGTCTTACTGTTTGTCCGTCGATCAAACAGGCCGGTTTTTTTCTCTAAACCTTGCCCAAAACGAGACGGCTCTAGTAAGGTCCCCTTACGCGTGCGCTCCCTCCTAACGCAACGCCTCACCCTCTAGGCAGTGAGTATATCCGTACGGCAATAGTGAGTTTTATCTAATATTATCTCACGCGAGCATCCCCAGGATACCATCGCACTCCCCTCAAAGGCAAAAGATTGCCCAGGCAGAAGTTACATCCGTTTTCCACTACACAATCCCCCAGACCTGTAGCTTTTAGCAGTAGTTACAATTGTCTATGTTTTAAAACCAATTGTATAACATTATTCTAAATTTGACAGCTACTCAATTTGACATAAAATTGATCAATCAACATTGCATTCAGTGTGTATTTGCCTCACCAGGTTCCGTAGATCACAGCGCTGGGCTACGTCCCTCCGCATGTCGACCCCTGCTCTCTTAGAATTAAGCGAGGTTTCAGGTCCAACTCTGGCAGGAGGTTATCACCAGTCGACATGCCAGAGGTCCGCATCCCACACGTGAGATCCCATGGACGAGCCCCCAAGTGTGATGGAAAAATTGCTGCAATGCCCTGCTGATTCATCAATAATGAGATATCCGTTTTTAGTGTTCTTAGGAGGTTTTATTCCATAATAACATCTGTGCACAGAGGTCTCTTCCCGACCACGTTGTCATGAAAGAGCCCCGAATCATTGTTTACAAGACATCATATACTGAAACTATGATACCCGCCCCCCACCCTGGAGGGCAGTACTTTTCCATTCATCCAACCTCTCTCCAACTCAATATTCCATGACGTCAATAGTTAATCTGATGTTCACAAGACATAACAATCCAGTCTATTCCCACAGACACTTACATGTTCTCCCTGTACAGCAATCTTCTGCAATGATGAAGAACATAATTCACAAAATACATCTTAGAAGGGCCATAGTTCATAATCAATCAATCAATAAACACTCAATCAATAATTTGCTATCACAATTCCACACTATTGATAAAAATACATCATTATTATCAATATTAAAAATAAATTATTGATAAGAAACTATAATTTCAAACACAGTCAAAGAAAACTAAAATAACTATCATCCCTAACTTGTTAGAAAAAAAATGATCAACTCAAACATCAAATGATAGGCTGTTTACCTTTCTGTATAGATCAGAATTTCCCTAAGTGTTCACAATTATAATTAATAAGTCCTCACTTAACTGCATTTCGGCTTATGGCTATATAAAACCACTGGAACTCAGATTTCACTATCACTTGTATTACAATGTATCGCTTGCTCAAATTAGACTCTTAGGAACGCTAAATATCAAATCAAACATGATTATTTACCCAGGATTTCATAGCATAAGCAAAATGTGTCAGAGGCGAGATGGCCTTTTATTTTAGACACTTACCATAACGCCAAGCATAGTATACATCAGTGCAACATTTTCAACCTTCCACTTTTCTTCTTCTCAAAAGGGTGTTATCCTGTGCGAGTGGATTCTCTTCATCCACTCATCAGTCCTATCTCAACCTTTTTCCACTTGAGTCCTACAATCTTTCACAATGCAGCTTGAAATATGTTTTTATATATTCATCTTTGTTCTCCTATGTAGGCCAGAATAGCTTACTACTATTCTAAACAGTTTAGTTTAGCCACTCACTTCCACACTTTTGTCATATTTGTTTAAGAACACACAGTTTGATTAATTACCCCCAACCCTGCTCAATACACACAAATTTACACAACCTACAGAGCACATTGGTCAGATTAAACTCCTGGAGCAAACCACTTTCGGCTTTATCTCCTCAAGAGAAAAATCCTTCCAATGCATCCTGCTGGCTGGTGCTATGGATTCTGGGAGTTGGAGTCAGAGGCGGCGCCCCCACTAAATCGTTTTGGGTGCCGCCTCCCACTCCCTCCTCCAGCGTCCACTCATATCAGCTAGCCGCTATTTACATTTCGTATGAAAACATTCTCACAGGCTGCAAATGTTTTGGGAAACGGTTTGTTTCGGGTTTCTCACTGCAATTGTTGACGACTTCCAAACATCTGGCAGACATACATACCAAGTCGACTTTGGTATGTACTCTGCTCAAAGGCTGGGAAATGAACCCGCGACCTATTTTGATGCAACTGGTCAATCTAGTCTATTTATTTTATTTTATTCTATTTTATTTGCACTTTGAAATGATTGAGATAGCTCAATTCATAAGCTATCGATTTACACTATTGAAAAAAACTGCATTGTCTTCCTCAAATAGCTCCCTATTAGCTCACAAATCATTTTACACGTCTGAGTCCGCTTGAGTCTTTGTCCCCATCTCTGTTACTTCCCCTGTTTCCTACTTTACTCTCCAAAGCACTTTATAATACACATTATCACAGTTTTTACATAATACACATTAACTCATTGAGTGCCAGCCACTTTTGGAGAACGGACGCTCCCAGTGCCAGAGTTTTCAGAGCGTTTTCAGTGATTTCTCGAGGCCCACAGTATATTGTGTGATATTACTATGTAAACACCGAACACGCACAAAGAACGAACTGGCTCTATTGTATCATCAGCAAAAAAAAGTGTATTGATACCATTTTCCGTTCTTTAGTTATGAGCCGGAGAAGATAGGTCGTTTTGAGCAAATACAGCCTTTTCAAATTATTAGCTGAGATATTCCGCCTTTTGTGAAATGCAGCATTTCAAGCACATTCACTGAGTCTGAAGATAATATTTTCTGATGTAGTGACCGTGGTGTAGTTGTGTGATGCCCTGCGTGCCCTGCGTGCCCTGCGTGCCCCACCCCCCTCTCCCCCCCTCCCCTCCTCAGCTGCAAACTCCTCCCCACACTACACAGCCTCACGCACCCACTCTATTTTCGGAGTGCTCCGTTTGTGTGTGCCGGGCGGCTCCCAGCGCGATAGAGAAGAGCCAAACCGGACTGCTGAATGGTTTGGCGTCGGGTGCTGCTTTTCTGGTGGCTAATCGTGTGGAGAAACTATGCAGACAGACAGACAGAGGCAGAGGAGCTCAGTTGTGTGCGCGGATTGACTCATGTTCGCAGCCAACGTCAGCTCCAGACAGAGCAATCTATATGGCTCTGGCTGCAGCATGCATCGGTTTCTCTTTGATCACGGCTTTTTCCTCCTGTTTCTCAGGACCTGTCTCTAATCTGGAGAGCACTGTCGCCACCTAATGGGTTTGTAAAATAGGTTATAGACCTCCAATAGCTACAATATTTGTACAGGAGCTGCAGAAGGCTTTGATCGACGTCCCACCGTCAAAAAACGCATTGGACGTTGAAAGACGTCCTTGGCACTCTACGTCACTATTTAATTGGACGTCGAAAGACGTCCATGGCACTCAATGAGTTAAATATGACTCCAGTGGCCTACTCGCCATGGGGAAACCGTCATGAAGGATGCACTCGCCTGAGTGCACCACGCTGTCTGTCTTCCGTTAATCATCTTCCGGTGTTTTATAGGGTGTGTACCATTTGTCTTCAAGCTCATGTGTGTGTGTGTGTATGTAAAGACAAAGCTAATTGCGCTGGTGGCGGATGCGGGCAGGTTCGATCTGATCATCTGATGTCCCAATCTGATGTCCCAATCTGCTGTCCCAATCTGATGTCCCAATCTGATGTCCCAATCTGATTGCCTCAGTCACACAGGCACACAAACACATTCACAACAACACAAAATTTAAAAACAAACAAAAACAAAAACAAAAACAAAAATAAAAAGATTTCAGTCATTTGAAGACCAGCTGCATACCCCCTTTGACAGATGTGTTAAGTAACACATGTGTCAATTAATTTAGCAGTGTGATGAAGAGCCATTCTACAGAGACCAATACTATCTGAGGCCTTCTCACAGTCCTCTTGGGAAAATGTGTGTGCGCTGGGCATTGTGGTTATCTGGAACACGCTGCACTGTTTCAAGGCTTCAGGCCGAGGGGGGGGGGGGGGGGGGGGGGATCTCAGTGTCTGTTCACAAAACATTACCTTTTCGCTTGGCAATAAGAGTTTTCCAGGCTAAGTAATCACTTTTCCTAAAAAAAAGACATAACTTCTATCTCACAGTACTGTAATAATGCAAAAAAGTACTTTTACTCTGTGTGCATTGCATGTACATAATGTGTGCAGTGCGATTCTCTTGCTAAAACAATGGTTTGTCGAACAGCTGTAGCATACAAATTTTCATGTGTGTCATCACTTATCTGTTCATCATTGGTGTCTTTGGAGAAAGTTCTGCTGTGATTCCTCCACCCTCAACTGGCTTGCGTCTCCGGCCGTGTCAGTCTCTCCCCGTCATTGACCAGCGCCTCACACCTTCTCCGTTCCGTCTGGATTCACTTCCCTTAAGTCCTCTCTGCTGTTAAACTGTCCAGGTCGGTAAACACACAGCGCATTGTTCATATGCCAAGGGCAGATGTTGTCCTGCTGGCGTCAACCTCGGGCCAAGCCTATGGATCGGAAACTCAACGGCAGTTATAAATTCTTTTACAGCAAGCAAACCACTCATGATGCATTTCTGTGGCCCGTCACACCGGTGTTTTCAAACACTTACACGGAAGGGAGAGATTTTACTCTCTCCCATTGCTGGCCGCTAGCTGCGGTGTTCAGGGCTGTAGTGGTGGCTGCGGTACAGATGTTGCTGCCGTTGGTTCCCTGGCTGAAGCCTGGAGTGCTGATGGTCTGCGCTTGAGCCTGGACTGCTGGTGGTCTGCAGTGCACTTGAGCCTGGCGCTGAATCTCAGTCTGCTGCTGGTGGTGGTGAGGCGTGGCCAATTCCAGGTTGAGACCTTTAAAGGTCCCAATTCGTGCAGCTGTAACCTCTTAAAAACGTGTGTCTCTGGTCCATAAAACATGATTCTGGATTAATTTGTCGAAAATATAGCAACCCCGTTTGTTGTGACGGAGTTCTCACTTCCTCATCTCGTCGCTTCCCAAGAACGGTCTGTTTCTATAATATATTCAGAACTAACAGTTCCCATTGGCCGCTGAGGGAGAGCCCGCCCCAGGCTCCCAGCGGCCAATCAGATTAGCGTCTGTGGACCAGCACGCTAGGTTGCGAGTTATCGTTAACTTAACGGTTACTACGCTAAAGAGGACATCTCAAAATGCCTAGACTTACCGAATGCACCTCTGCAGTTGCTGGATCACGTACAGTTGGCGTCGCTCCAGCTAGAAGTGTTAATTTTGTGGCTATAGACAAAATGGTGCAGGTAGCTTGTGTGAGAGAGACCCGCGCAGTATGCGTGAGGAAGCTTGTGACGTCCCAAATCCCCCTCTGGGCAAACGAAGCGTTTGGGGGTGTGGCTTGGAGGAGACTGCAGGGGGAAGCTGGATAAGGACAAATCCAACTGTGGCAGTTCTGAGCTTGTGACAACTCATTACAGGGAGGGCTGACAGCAGTATATATGCATTTACAAGTAAAAACAGCTTTTGCACGGAATGGGACCTTTAAGACACATTAAGAGACATTAGCGAAAATTATCTGTCCTCACATGATAAATAAAAGTGTATGTATGTATGTATTGCTTCTGGCTTTGACAGCAATATAGGAGAATACTGTCCTTTCTGTTCCCCGTCATAATAAATGTGTTGTTGTTGTTCTCTGTGGTTTTATTCAAAACCACTTAGACCATAACTTTTATACAGTCTATATTCCCTCTAAATGTGGCGTGTAGGTCCGCTTGAGATAATTGTGCTTTCCTGGTGTGTATTTAGACCCCTGCAAATACAAACCCATAGCTCATTATGAGCTTTCTCTAAACAACTGTACCCCCTTGTGTGTGCGAAATCAAAACCAATACCCCCTTGTGGTATTACCAATAAAAAACAAAACAACAACCAATCCCTCTTTTGTGGGCAGGAATGGGTTAAAATAAAACCCACTGTGGATCCACATAACAAAATAAACAGCCCCGCTTGTCCCCTGCCGGCCGGCCTATCTACACACATATGAACGTTTAAGCCCCAAAATAAAAAGTTTAATTTGTGATTTTTCTTCCTCTAATGAGCCTCACTGCTCATTGTTTTTTTTTCCTGTTTCACCCACACTCTCCCCTTTTTTTTTTTTTTTTTTCAAAGGAAAGAGACCTTTTGAAAACAACTTTTCTTTTTTCTTTTTTTTGTAAATGAATGGTAAGAATTTTCCCAATGCTTTGAATTTGTAATTGTATCCCTTCTATTATAACTACATATAATTTATACCTCCTTTTGCAAAACTCAGGTCTGGGTATATGTTTTTTAATACCTTTAATACCTTTCAACCCGCGTCTTACTGTTTGTCCGTCGATCAAACAGGCCGGTTTTTTTCTCTAAACCTTGCCCAAAACGAGACGGCTCTAGTAAGGTCCCCTTACGCGTGCGCTCCCTCCTAACGCAACGCCTCACCCTCTAGGCAGTGAGTATATCCGTACGGCAATAGTGAGTTTTATCTAATATTATCTCACGCGAGCATCCCCAGGATACCATCGCACTCCCCTCAAAGGCAAAAGATTGCCCAGGCAGAGGTTACATCCGTTTTCCACTACACAATCCCCCAGACCTGTAGCTTTTAGCAGTAGTTACAATTGTCTATGTTTTAAAACCAATTGTATAACATTATTCTAAATTTGACAGCTACTCAATTTGACATAAAATTGATCAATCAACATTGCATTCAGTGTGTATTTGCCTCACCAGGTTCCGTAGATCACAGCGCTGGGCTACGTCCCTCCGCATGTCGACCCCTGCTCTCTTAGAATTAAGCGAGGTTTCAGGTCCAACTCTGGCAGGAGGTTATCACCAGTCGACATGCCAGAGGTCCGCATCCCACACGTGAGATCCCATGGACGAGCCCCCAAGTGTGATGGAAAAATTGCTGCAATGCCCTGCTGATTCATCAATAATGAGATATCCGTTTTTAGTGTTCTTAGGAGGTTTTATTCCATAATAACATCTGTGCACAGAGGTCTCTTCCCGACCACGTTGTCATGAAAGAGCCCCGAATCATTGTTTACAAGACATCATATACTGAAACTATGATACCCGCCCCCCACCCTGGAGGGCAGTACTTTTCCATTCATTCAACCTCTCTCCAACTCAGTATATTTCCATGAGAGTGATAGAGGTTCTAGAAGACTATCAATGCTGGCTACAATGGGATGACAAGGAGGTTTCTCTTGGGACTTATGTACCTTAGGTAGACCATATATAACAGGTATCGTGGGATGATCTTTAGTCAGTAACTTAAACTCTAATTGAGAGATGTGGCCTTCCATCAATGAGTCCTGTAGAAAGGAATCAATCTCATGTTTAAATGTTGCTGTAGGATCCCCATCAAATTTGGTATAATAAAAGGGATCTGAGATTTGAGAGTGTATTTCATCATCATAGCATTTTTTGTCCAACAGAAC
Source organism: Poromitra crassiceps (assembly GCF_964638095.1). Taxonomy (NCBI): domain Eukaryota; kingdom Metazoa; phylum Chordata; class Actinopteri; order Beryciformes; family Melamphaidae; genus Poromitra; species Poromitra crassiceps. Next base: position 64,858,916 of record NC_139626.1, on the reverse strand, counting down.
CAGGCCACCACCCTTGTCAGCAGGTTTCCAGACTACATCCCTCATTTTACCCAGGGCTGTAAGCATCTCTCTCTCTCCTGCTTTAGGATCTCTGCGTTGAGTGGCAAAAAGTTTGGCTACATCTCTCTCGACCAATTTGCAGAATGTATCTATGCAGCTGTTTGTAGCAGGAGGACAAAATGTACTTCTAACATGCAACGGAAGTTGTTGCGGGGGAGCGTCAGGTGGTGTATAAACCTGAACATTATCTTTGTTATAGAAGTATTTCAATTTCATGGATCGAAAGAACTTGAACAGTTCCACCTTAGTCTGAAAAGGATTAGCCGGAGTAGGGGGAACATAAGAGAGACCTTTGTTCAGGATGAGAAGCTCGGAGTCCGACAGCGTCTGGTCAGTTAGGTTAAAGGTTAAGTCCTGTTGCGGCCGCTCTGTCGCTGTTGGGACCTGGGTTTTCCTCCTGGAGCCCCGCCTGCCACGTCTGATCTTCTTTGTCGCATGTGGTAGCGGTGTGGGTGGTGTGGAGGGCCGTCTTGGCTGTCCTCTTCTAAAAAATCCCTATCAGAGTCTGCTGGATATTCCGATGCACTGGAGCCGGAGGTGTAGGGGAACTGGTCATAAAACCGGACCTGTTTCCTCCGTCTGGTGGCAATGGGGCCCTGGGTTTGTGATGGAAAAATTGCTGCAATGCCCTGCTGATTCATCAATAATGAGATATCCGTTTTTAGTGTTCTTAGGAGGTTTTATTCCACAATAACATCTGTGCACAGAGGTCTCTTCCCGACCACGTTGTCATGAAAGAGCCCCGAATCATCGTTTACAACACATCTTTGCTTTTTCCGAATATATCTCTCATGCGTGGGATAGGAGGAAAAAGATGACATATGATAGATAATTCATATATTTTACTTAATACACATTGTAGTTAAATCTGTGTTTTGCTGTTGATGCCGCGTGCTGCTGTGTGTGTTTGTACGGTTTTGTATTGTTCAAGCACCGTAATAGATATGGAAATAACTGTATGTTGATGTGTCTGATAATCCCATGTGGGATGGGTCATGTAAATTGTCCTGACACGTAAATAAAATTTTCATTCATTCATTCATTCATTCATTCATTCATTCATATACTGAAACTATGATACCCGCCCCCCACCCTGGAGGGCAGTACTTTTCCATTCATTCAACCTCTCTCCAACTCAGTATATTTCCATGACGTCAATAGTTAATCTGATGTTCACAAGACATAACAATCCACTCTATTCCCACAGACACTTACATGTTCTCCCTGTACAGCAATCTTCTGCAATGATGAAGAACATAATTCACAAAATACATCTTAGAAGGGCCATAGTTCATAATCAATCAATCAATAAACACTCGATCAATAATTTGCTATCACAGGTTCTCCATGGGTAGACTTTGTCGTCCTTGTAGTCCATCGTATCCCTTCTGAATTTCTTAATCTTGGTCATGTGAGTGGTTTCTCTGTACTTGGAGATCAAGACATTACCATCCATTATATAAGTACATGTAGATAAATACTTGTGCACACACACACACACACACACACACACACACACACACACACACACACACACACACACACACACACACACACACACACACACACACACACTCTCTCTCTCTCTCTCTCTCTCACACTCACTCACTCACCCACACACACACACACACACACACACACACACACACACACACACACACACATAGCACATCATGCAAGCATTACCTTGCTCTCCCCTCATAACCTCAAATATAGATCATAAAATATAGACTGTTACAGCTTTAGGGCCTGTGTCCACCTAGCGACGTTAAACGCTGGGAGTGCGCTGGGGAGCGCTGATCCCAGCGCACAATATACAAGGAAGCACTCTGAAACTAACCTTAGTTCAGTGCGGTAGTAGCTTGATAGCTGACAGCTAGCAAGCTAACAACACAGGTAGGCTACATTATTAAAAGCAGTAAGCACAACACTCACCAGAAATATTAAGTGTTTAGCCAATCTGCTCCCACAATTGAGCCTTTCTGTCTCTGTTGCGATAGTTTCTCCATATGATTAGTTGCCAGAAAAAGAGCACCTGACACCAGCGTCTTTCTGAAAAGTTAAATTATTCTCAGCTGGAAGCGCTGGGAGCCGGTGCACAAAAACGGCGGAGCGCTCTGAAAATATACGCTGGGTGCAGCGCACTTTCTCTACACGTCCGTGTGCGCCGGCATACGCTCTCCCCCCATTGGAAACAACTGAAAAAAGATGCTGGACCTGAGGAAAAGACGCTAGGTGGACACAGGCCCTTATACATCAAGTATATATCATCAAATGCATACAGACTGTTAGAGCTTTATACATCAAGTATAGATCATCAAATATATACAGACTGTTACAGCTTCATACATCAAGTATCATCAAATATATACAGACTGTTACAGCTCTATACATCAAATATAGATCATCAAATATATACAGACTGTTACAGCTTTATACATCAAATATAGATCATCAAATATATACAGACTGTTACAGCTTTATACATCAAATATAGATCATCAAATATATACAGACTGTTACAGCTTTATACATCAAATATAGATCATCAAATATATACAGACTGTTATAGCTTTATACATCAAATATAGATCATCAAATATATACAGACTGTTACAGCTTTATACATCAAATATAGATCATCAAATATAGACAGACTGTTACAGCTTTATACATCAAATATAGATCATCAAACTGTTACAGCTTTATACATAAAATATAGATCATCAATTATATACAGGCTGTTACAGCTTTATACATCAAATATAGATCATCAAATATGTGCAGACTGTTACAGCTTTATACATCAAATATAGATCATCAAATATATACAGACTGTTGCAGCTTTATACATCAAATATAGATCATCAATTATATACAGACTGTTACAACTTTATACATCAAATATAGATCATCAAATATATACAGACTGTTACAGCTTTATACATCAAATATAGATCATCAAATATATACAGACTGTTACAGCTTTATACATCAAATATAGATCATCAATTATATACAGACCTTTACAGCTTTATACATCAAATATAGATCATCAATTATATACAGACTGTTACAGCTTCATACAGATCATCAAATATATACAGACTGTTACAGCTTTATACATCAAATATAGATCATCAAATATATACAGACTGTTACAGCTTTATACATCAAATATAGATCATCAAATATATACAGACTGTTATAGCTTTACATCAAATATAGATCATCAAATATATACAGACTGTTACAGCTTTATACATCAAATATAGATCATCAATTATATACAGACTGTTACAGCTTTATACATCAAATATAGATCATCAAACTGTTACAGCTTTATACATAAAATATAGATCATCAATTATATACAGGCTGTTACAGCTTTATACATCAAATATAGATCATCAAATATGTGCAGACTGTTACAGCTTTATACATCAAATATAGATCATCAAATATATACAGACTGTTGCAGCTTTATACATCAAATATAGATCATCAATTATATACAGACTGTTACAACTTTATACATCAAATATAGATCATCAAATATATACAGACTGTTACAGCTTTATACATCAAATATAGATCATCAAATATATACAGACTGTTACAGCTTTATACATCAAATATAGATCATCAATTATATACAGGCTGTTACAGCTTTATACATCAAATATAGATCATCAAATATATACAGACTGTTACAGCTTTATACATCAAATATCGATCATCAAATATATACAGACTGTTACAGCTTTATACATCAAATATAGATCATCAAATATATACAGACTGTTACAGCTTTATACATCAAATATAGATCATCAAATATATACAGACTGTTACATTACATTACATTACATTACATTACGTCATTTGGCAGACGCTTTTATCCAAAGCGACTTACAATAACACATTTTTTGTCAGCAATAGAGCAATCAACTATGGAGCACAGTCTATGACAACTACAACTTCTGAAGGAACAGTGGTACAAGTTTAGGTTAGTGGTACAAGGTTAGTTTTTTTTTTTTTTTATAAGGAAAGAGAGAGAACGAAGTTAGATCAAGAAGGGCCCAGATGGGAAAGAGAGAGAACGAAGTTAGATCAAGAAGGGCCCAGATGGAGCCTGAAAAGGTGTGTCTTTAGTCTTTTCCGAAAGATCGGCAGTGATTCAGCCGTCCTGACCGAAGGTGGAAGTTCGTTCCACCATTGAGGTGCCAGGGATGAGAAGAGTCGAGATCGGGATGAGCGACTTTTGAGCCCCCGTAGCGAAGGAGGGGCGAGGCGACCTGCACTGGTGGAGGAGCGAAGGGAGCGCTGAGAGGTTTGGAACCTGACCATGGATTGCAGGTACAGGGGAGCTGACTGGTGTACTGCCCTGTAGGCCAGTACCAGTGTCTTGAATTTGATGCGAGCCGAGATGGGAAGCCAGTGGAGCTCCTGGAAGAGGGGAGTGACGTGAGAGAATTTGGGTTGGTTGAATACCAGACGGGCTGCAGCGTTCTGAATGAGCTGAAGCGGTCGGATGTCGGTGGCAGGTAGGCCGGCCAGGAGCACGTTGCAGTAGTCCAGGCGGGAGGAGACAAGAGATTGGACCAGGAGTTGAGTCGCTTCTCTTGTGAGAAAGGGACGGATTTTGCGGATGTTGTAGAGAGATGTTGTAGAATATAGATCATCAATTATATACAGACTTTTACAGCTTTATACATCAAATATAGATCATCAATTATATACAGACTGTTACAGCTTCATACAGATCATCAAATATATACAGACTGTTACAGCTTTATACATCAAGTATAGATCATCAAATATATACAGACTGTTATAGCTTTATACATCAAATATAGATAATCAAATATATAGAGACTGTTACAACTTTATACATCAAATATAGATCATCAATTATATACAGGCTGTTACAGCTTTATACATCAAATATAGATCATCAAATATATACAGACTGTTACAGCTTTATACATCAAGTATAGATCATCAAATATATACAGACTGTTACAGCTTTATACATCAAATATAGATCATCAAATATATACAGACTGTTACAGATTTATACATCAAATATAGATCATCAATTATATACAGGCTGTTACAGCTTTATACATCAAATATAGATCATCAAATATATAAAGACTGTTACAGCTTTATACATCAAATATAGATCATCAAATATATACAGACTGTTACAGCTTATACATCAAATATAGATCATCAATTATATACAGACTGTTACAGCTTTTTACATCAAATATAGATCATCAAATATATACAGACTCTTACAGCTTTATGGATCAAATATAGATTATCAATTATATACAGACTGTTACAGCTTTATACATGAAATATAGATCATCAAATATATACAGACTGTTACAGCTTTATGCATCAAATATTGATCATCAAATATATACAGACTGTTACAGCAGCATCATATTTATACCAAATATTTAAACTGTTAAAGCATTATACGAATAACCAAAAGTAAACAATACATCATCTTTCACCCTCAGTAGCTCTTTTATTTTATTGTATGATGACAGTGCTCTCACTTGCACCATGCATTCTGACCACCGATAAGAATTACATCAAGATAAGAGTTCAGTCATTGTTCAATCAATTGATGATAATGTGATCAAGATCTGCACTCTACTGAGTGCACTCTTCTAGTTAATATATTTTTCTGTTCCAGCTGCTTGAGGAGACCATTGTCACCTTTGTGAAGAAGGAGCTGAGAAGGTTCCAGAGGGTTCTGAGTCCAGATGAGGCAGAATGCTCAGAGAGTCAGAGGGAGGATGAGGAGGAGGTGGACGATGAGGAGGAACAGCAGAGGAGGAGCAGCAGCAGAGAGGCTTTTCTGAACATCACACTGCTCTTCCTGAGGAGAATGAAGCAGGAGGAGCTGGCTGAGGAGCTGCAGAGGAGTAAGAGTCTTTAACAGCTTTAACATCATGGAGAGAGAGAGGGGAGATGGTGGGAAATGGGTGAATCATGTCTGTTAGAACCTGTTTTGTTTTTGTTTTCAAGACAATGATGCCACCTATAGGTGAAAGATTGGCAAAAGAATATAGGAGCAAATCATTTGGGGCTCCCCGTCTAATTCATTTGAATCAGATGTGCCAGCCATAGCTGGAAGATGCCGTCGAGCCACAGTTCTCAACCGTAACAAACAAAACAAGAAACTATTTATTAGAGAGAACATTGAATTTGAGTTTGGCTTATTTTTATCTCATTTGACTTGTAAAGGCCTGTTTTATTATTCTGAATGCATTTGAGTCATTATTTGTTTGGAATAAGCCAAATAATCCATTCCAACAAGAACATTCCAGATCAACAAACTGAGTAGCCACCTTCATGTTGGAACTTTACGGCATATAGTGGATATAGTTTTAAAATAAAAAAAGCCATGACCATGTCCAAACTGCTGAAAACATAAACATTTGCCAAACAAGATCTATTCATTACAAGATAGAAAAGTAAATGAGCGAAATCCCTCTGGATAATCTGGTAAAATTATTAATTTGTTAATGTGATTGGAATATGCTGAACACAGTGGTGCACACTGGCAAACAAAAACAGCAGCACACCAGTTGTCTTTCACAATGAGCTGCACACAGTCAGGACCTATTTGTCCACTCACCAGTGATGAGCTGAAGAGATGTCATGGAGTGGAGATACACATTTACCAGCAAATGTTCACATTTCTCATGTTTACTGAAACATCTGCTCATTGTTCATTTGTTCTTTCAGAAACTCAACATCAACATCCACAACAACAACACAAATCCAGTCTGAAGGAGAAGTTTCAGTGTTTGTTTGAGGGGATTGCTAAAGCAGGAAACCCAACACTTCTGGATGAGATGTACACAGAGCATTACCTCACAGAGGGAGGGAGTGGAGAGGTCAATGATGAACATGAGGTCAGACAGATTGAAGCAGCATCCAGGAAATCAGCCAGACCAGAAACAACAATCAAATGTGACGACATCTTTAAACCCTTACCTGGAAGAGACAAACCAACCAGAACATTGATGACAAAGGGAGTGGCTGGCATTGGGAAAACCGTCTTAACACAAAAGTTTACTCTGGACTGGGCTGAAGACAAAGCTAACCAGGATATAGAGTTCATATTTCCATTCACTTTCCGAGAGCTGAATCTGCTGAAAGGGAAAAGGTTCTGCTTGGTGGAACTTCTTCATCACTTTTTTCCTGAGACCAAAGAAGCAGGAATCTGTAGGTTTGACAAGTTCCAGGTTGTGCTCATCTTTGACGGTCTGGATGAGTGTCGACTTCCTCTAGACTTCCAGAACAACGAGATCGTGACCGATGTCACAGAGTCGACCTCAGTGGACGTGTTGCTGACAAACCTCATCAAGGGGAAACTGCTTCCCGCTGCTCGCCTCTGGGTGACCACACGACCTGCAGCAGCCAATCAGATCCCTCCTGAGTGTGTTGACGTGGTGACAGAGGTGAGAGGCTTCACTGACCCACAGAAAGAGGAGTACTTCAGGAAGAGATTCAGAGATGAGCAGCAGGCCATGAGAATCATCTCCCACATCAAGGCTTCACGAAGCCTCCTCATCATGTGCCACATTCCACTCTTCTGCTGGATCACTGCTAATGTTATGGAATATGTGTTGAGAACCAATGAGATAGGAGAACTGCCCAAGACCCTGACTGAGATGTACATCCACTTCCTGGTGGTTCAGTCCAAACTGAACATCAAGTATCATGAGAGAGCTGAGACAGATCCACACATGATTCTTTCTCTGGGAAAACTGGCTTTTGAGCAGCTGGAGAAAGGCAACCTGATCTTCTATGAAGCTGACCTGAAAGAGTGTGGTATTGATATCAGAGCAGCTTCCGTGTACTCAGGAGTGTTCACACAGATCTTTAAAGAGGAGTGTGGGCTGTACCAGGACAAAGTATTCTGCTTTGTCCATCTGAGCATTCAGGAGTTTCTGGCTGCTGTTCATGTCATCATCTCATTCATCGACTCTGGTGTCAATCTGCTGTCAGAACCACAATCAACCTCCACACACAAATCTGTCAATCTGCTGTCAGAAAACCAGTCAGAAAATCAGTCATCCTCCACAGACAAATCTGTCAATCTGCTGTCAGAAAATCAGTCAACCTCCACAGACAAATCTGTCAATCTGCTGTCAGAAAACCAGTCAGAAAATCAGTCAACCTCCACAGACAAATCTGTCAATCTGCTGTCAGAAAACCAATCAACCTCCACAGACAAATCTGTCAATCTGCTGTCAGAAAACCAGTCAGAAAATCAGTCATCCTCCACAGACAAATCTGTCAATCTGCTGTCAGAAAATCAGTCAACCTCCACAGACAAATCTGTCAATCTGCTGTCAGAAAACCAGTCAGAAAATCAGTCAACCTCCACAGAAAAATCTGTCAATCTGCTGTCAGAAATCCAATCAACCTCCACAGACAAATCTGTCAATCTGCTGTCAGAAAACCAGTCAGAAAATCTGTCAACCTCCACAGAAAAATCTGTCAATCTGCTGTCAGAAAACCAGTCGGAAAATCAGTCAACCTCCACAGACAAATCTGTCAATCTGCTGTCAGAAAACCAGTCAGAACATCAGTCAACCTCCCACACTGGTGACTATTCTGAATCAATGTCCAGCAAAGGGTTTATGAGTAAATGGCCATTCTCCCTTTTGAAGAAAGCAAAACAAAGAAGAAAGAAAAAAAACGAACAGCCAGGAGCCATGTTAGACGAGCACACGTTAGAAAATAAACCTGAAACTATCTTCTACCAGAGTGCCATGTTAGACAACCACACGTTAGAAAATGAACCCGATACTATCTTCTACCAGAGTGCTGTGGACAAGGCTTCACAGAGCCTAAATGGTCACCTTGATTTGTTCCTCCGCTTCCTCCTGGGTCTTTCACTAGAGACCAATCAGACTCTCCTACAAGGCCTGCTGCCACAGATAGGAAGTAGCTCACAGACCAATCAGGATACAGTCCAGTACATCAAGGAAAAGATCAGGGAGAATCCGTCTTCAGAGAGAATCATCAATCTGTTCCACTGTCTGAATGAGCTGAATGACCGGTCTCTTGTGAAGGAGATCCAAGACCACATCAATTTTGGAAGTCTCTCCACAGGCAAATTCTCCCCTACTGAGTGGTCGGCTCTGGCCTTCATCTTACTGTCATCAGAAGAAGAGTTGGATGAGTTTGACCTGAAGAAATACTCGGCTTCAGAGGAGGCTCTTCTGATGCTGCTGCCAGTGGTCAAAGCCTCCAATAAAGCTCTGTAAGTGCATACAAACTGGATAGATTCAATATACATGTATGTTGTGAGGAGGGAAATAAACATTTTCAATGTTGTTTTTTCATCACACTTCAGGCTGAGTGGCTGTCAGCTGTCAGAGAGAAGCTGTGAAGCTCTGGCCTCAGTTTTCAGCTCTCAGTCCTCTAGTCTGAGAGAGCTGGACCTGAGTAACAACGACTTGCAAGATGCATCAGTGAAGGTGCTCTGTGTTGGACTGCAGAGTCCACACTGTAGACTGGAGACTCTCAGGTCAGGATCACTGTTACTATTCAACAGACCGTTTAAATTCTGTTTTACATGCACATTAATATCAGAGAAAATACCTGAACTCTCATTTTCCTGCTGATGTGATGTGAAACCCAACATTCTTCTCTGAGAGAACATGTCATTCTTTTCTCACCTCAGTGCCTCTTGTTGAAATAGAAAAGTTCACCTGCAAAAACAGATATCTTCATTTGTACTTTTTAATAATTTTTTTAATACACTATAAATATTGCAGGCTTCACACGTTCCTTTCTAGTTGAACTGGTAGCGTTCATTTCTACTGTGCCTCGCTGGTTCCCCCTCGAGGTCTTGCCCGCTTCACGTGCTCTCGTATGCAGGTGGGCCGCGTGGCACCCCTCACCTCATTATAGTAATCAGATATTTTTGTATTTATATATATATATATATTTAATATATTTCTATTATGAATCATGAGGTAATTAAAACATTTTCACTGCATCATCACATGAATCATCTAAACCATCTTTTATGTGCACTCCAAGGAGTATCAAACAGGTGTTGTTTCATTTTAAGAATGACATTTATATGTTTTTACAAATGAACTCTTCTTGAGTCAAGAACTAAAATGAAAAAACGAACCCGATGCTTGGGGCAACTTTTAATATTGGGGACAATAACAGTTTCTGCATTATCATAATTCATTTCTGAGCCACTGCTACTGATGAGAAAATCCAACATGTAAATATTTTTTAAAGAAGTTTACACTGAAAGATGGGATCTCTTTCTCAGAAAACCTGTATAAACTCATCAATCATAAACAATCAAAATAATAGTGCTGGGTGATATGGATGAAAATGTTATCACGATTCAAATTTCCATATAGGGTGATACAGCTTTATCACAATATACATATGCTGGCCTAAAATCATTTTCTTTGTATTATTATTTCAATAATACAAACAATACAATCCACCAACCAACATACAATAAACACACCCTTGAGTAATAGAGAACAATTAAAACAGGACACCATTAAAAATGACAGGACATAAAATATACACATATATATACACATACATACAACAAACATTAAACGAACAAAACAAAAAAGTAGTGATGATGACACTAAGGTTAGCCTTAATCTGTTAAAAAAATTTTTTATTGCAATCAGGGTTTATTAATCACATCACACTACAATTTCTCTCCATATATTTTCTACTTGCTTTTTTTATTATACAGAATTTAAATACCAAAACAATGCAAACAACTGGTACTTTAGTTGTATACACTTTTTTTTTTTTTTTTTTTTTTAGCAGCTTTTTATTTTATTTTTTTACCAACACACAAACAAAGCAAACAGGCTCATACACATGAGGACGAAAGAAAACAAAAGAAAACAAAAACCAAAACCAAAACAAATACATATATTCTTGACACTCAGTATTGTATTATACCACCAGTCGCACACCGTGGTCCCTATCGTTGCATCGGCGCTGTTTCTAGGCCGAGCGCCTGGCGCAGCCCAAATCAGTGGGCGTGGACCAGCGCACTTGATATCGTCGTGCTGGCGCTACACGCAGCCTAAAGCATTACAACCACACCTTTTAAGCATAAAATTATGCACCGTCATGCTCATTGGATAACTGCAATAAACGAATCGCACGCTTGCCTTTTTAGCTCCAATTCCAGTGATCCCGCAAAACCAGACGAAAGCCAAACGCTCTGCCCCCCCCCCCTCCCTTCATCCAGTCTGACTGTCTGCATTATAGGCTATTATTCCATATTATTATGCTTCTCAAACCAATCTAACTGCAGTTTCAATACTGCAAGCATGTAAATACGCTACACTATAGCAAGATCAAAGTGAAAATAATGTTCTAAATGCATCAGCTAGAAAAATATAGCCTATTAGATTGGTGAAAGTTTGTCCAGAAAGATATCATTTTCTCTCGCCTGCTGCAGGAAGGATGATGCACATAAATATAGCCTACATTATGTAAAGTCATTGCATAAATGTGTTTTTATTGTAAAACTAAATGTGGAGTAGGGCCAAGTTATTGGAGCTGGACATCACAGTATAGCAGATGACAGTAGAAGCTTCCGAAGCGCGTTCCGCTGTCACTTATCTAAATCACGTTAAATCCACACAGGGTATATATAGGCTCAAGAGGACATATATGTTTCACATAGGGTGGTGTTTCATTTCGATGTTTTATTTGGTCCAATATTGAAATGTTCTACAATTGCAGGTTGTCTTACCATTACACATTATTTTAGATCTACCTTTTATATCTATTTCGGCTCATTTGGTTGCTATTTAGTAGCGAAATGGAGGACCCAATTGCATGCTGGGACAGGGACATTCACAGGCAGTAAACTTACAACTGCTATTTCCTATGGGAAGCTGGGTGCTGCTATGTGTTGTGTCTGTCTGAGCGAGGGAGTCAGAGAGAGAGAGAGAAGGGTGACAGAGAAGAGGCAGAAGAGCACTGGCGCACTGAATAGGCCTGGTTTCAGAGAGAGACAGAGAAGGGTGACAGGGGAGAGGCAGAAGAGCACTCCTTGACACTGGCGCACTGAATAGGCTGCTTTTCAAAGGCGCAAAGCGCTAAATGTACGCCAGCTCGGAGGATAGCAGTACGCCGGTATTTAGCGCCGACACGCCCACTTTGGCCCATTCTGGGACTGCGCCACGCCCATTCGGCCTAAAGCGCATTTGGCAGCGTAAAGCCATATTGATATCGTCCCAAAACAGGCGCAAGGCACGTTTTTTTGCGTTTAAGGCCCGTTTTAGCGCCGAAGGCCTGTGGGAGAATAGGGCCCCGTATCTATCTACATGCTTGCAGGACATCTCGTAGGCAAGTCACCCGTCGCCCCCAGCCTCACTGAGGTAGGCTAAAAATGGGTCCCAAATAACCAAAAATATATTAAGTGAGTTAGTTCTCAAGAACCTAAGTCTCTCCATCCGTATAACATAGGTCATATCCGTCAGCCACAATTGAAAAGAGGGTGAAGAGGGGGATTTCCATTCCTTCAGGATAAGTTTCTTGGCAACAGAGTCCGAGCAGCAGAAGATGGCGAGCTCTGCCTCTGGCTGAAGGGTTATTTTGTAGGCTTTAGAATACCAGTCAAATATTTTAGCCCAGAATCCTGTTAGTGAAGGGCAGAACCAAAAGGCATGAGATAGTGTGCTCTCCGACACCTGACACCTGTCAGACAGTGGCGAGATAGGGGATGGGGGGAAACCCAGCTGTGCCTTAAACTGCGCTGTTGGGTTGGTCCCACATGAGTCTCCTGCAAGAACATGATTTCCGCAGATAAAGACTTGAGGTGTCGGAAAATCTTCTCCCTCTTTGTAACCTGGCCAAGCCCCTTGACATTCCATGAGATCATTGTTATATCTCTACCTCCAAGCTGTACCCTACCCTGAAACTCGGGCATATATCAACAACAAAAAAATATGTTTACTGACAAGCGCAAATATATAGCAACAAAGTGGAGCGGCTGGTAGCATTCCATAAAAATAAAACAGAAAAATGCAATGGCTGAGCTGTTTAAGAACATAAAACTAAACAAAACAAGAAATACATGTATCAAAGTAATAATAATGAACGAGGGAACATTCCTACCGAACATGTAGGAAACCTCACCTTTTCTCCATTCTGCGGCAATCTGTTCCATTTCTTATCATCATCTTTCATTGTTCCCTGTCTATTTGCAATAATGCCTTCTAGCAAAAAGTAATGCTTTAGAAAAGAAAGAAAACAAGTCAATTGTTCTTTTCCTTTCAATTAAAAAATGAATCTCTTACCCAATAATATCACAGTTGTTTTTTTAAACATAACAGCAGAAGCGTCATGCCCATTGTAACTGAGGGGGCAACCCCCTCAGATTTTTGAGAGGATTTTTTTTTTTTTTATAAACATAGGCTATAATATTATAGGCTGTGTATGGTAGTTGAAACATAGTTTCAAGTTGATGTTTATTTATGTTTGTAGTGAAAACAAAAACATAAATACTGTATAGGCTACATACAGTACAACACAAAAGGCTGTTATTTACCCTTTTTCACCACCAGGACCCTATACTACGAAGCTATCTTAACAGATCCGCGATCTGTCACTTTGATCTGGTTTGACTGAACAGGATCAAATCTATCTAGTTTAACGATACTACGATGCTGGTTTTCTACTCGATAACTGAAGCTGGATTTATCTGGGATCTGCCTGTGCACGCGCACGTTTTTCGCTCGTGCACAGGCGGGTGTCCACGCGAAAGAGGTGCGCTAGCCAATCACATTATGAACAGCTGAGTTGACACGGCAGGCACACCCATTTCCTCATTCAATGATCAGAGTTTTTAGCGGATATTTAATGTAGCCTATGTCAGAATGAAAATCCGCGTTGGATATAATCTTCTGAAAGACTGTTTAAAGGAGAATTTCGGTTTTTTTTAACCTGGACCCATCTCCTGGCATTAATTATGATTTGACCACTCACCCAGCGATCTCCGCGGCATTTCTGGCCGTCCTAGCGTTGTTTTGAGATCAATAGCGTCCAAGTCAGTTGTAAAATGGAGCTGACTTGGGGCCAAGTGTGAGCCTGTCTTTCCTGCATCTAAATAGCTATTTTTATTCCCGTTTTCGCCAAATATCGTCAGAATCGGATCCCTCAAGAACCACCACAGTGATATTTCGCCAAAGGCTGTTTCCTGGAGTCGCACAGGGATCAAATTACCTCAAACGTGATCTCGGTCACCAAGTCTCGTGAAGTCCCGCGATACTTTCCTGCCGACTGGCCAAGTACAGGAGGACGCTTTGCGGTGGTGGTTTTAACGCAACCTATGTGGGGTTTGGCATAACCTTCGTTATTTCGAATCCCACATAGGTTACACCAAACCCCACATAGGTTACGCTAAAACCACCACCGCAAAGCGTCCTCCTGTACTTGGCCAGTCGGCAGGAAAGTACAAAAATTTTCAGATTTTACAAAGTCCCGGAAAGTAGGAATTTCATGCAGTGCAAGTCAGCTCCATTTTACAACTGACTTGGACGCTATTGATCTCAAAACAACGCTAGGATGGCCAGAAACGCCGCGGAGATCGTTGGGTGAGTGGTCAAATCATAATTAATGCCAGGAGATGGGTCCAGGTTAAAAAAAAACGAAATTCTCCTTTAAAGCTGCCGCTTGTATTCACATCAGTTATTTGATTTACTTTGATCAGCGATTTCTGTCTCCTACAGCAGCTTTTTGCGAGTGTAAATGTAAAGTAATCTCAGTCTATAAATTTCCACAATCTGTAAGCCTATTTAGACCATAGATTTAGAAAGGCATGCTCAATGAATAATGATCTCTATCACTCATGTGTGTGGTTGCACTGATCAAATAATTCATATATAAAATAATGATATCCTAATATAAAAGAGAAAACTGCTGAACTGAATTGAGATGATGCGGGCATAGTTTTCATTGATAAAAAATAGCCGATTTTGTGGTCACATATATTGTCAGCAGAGTCGCATATCTCCATATTTCATATAATGATGCTGGAAATATGAAGTTCAATCACATCATACAGGCCAAAAGCAACACAGTTGCAGCTGCAAAATGCAGGAGTAGCCTAGATATGAATCATCTTAATATGGGATCGCCTGTGTGCAGGTGATCCCATATTAAATTGCTTAGATGTAGTAGGCTATTCTAGCATGTAGGCTATGACCATTTCAATTCCAACCCAACGTCAGTCTCAGCTCCGTTGCGCACACGGCACTGTGCGCTTTGGAGACGTTTATGTAACCTTTTTATGCCGGTTTAGTGATATTTCTCCACTCACTATTCAGCTGCAATCGATCAGCGGGGTCAAACAACGTATCTAGGCTACTTGAGAGCACAAAAATGAATATATAAAAACATATTCCAAAGTGGTAAGTAGGGGTTAATTAAAATGTTGATTAATTCAACATTACAATTTGTGCTCCTTCCTCGATGGGAAACTTGTCCAGAAACGGGTTGGCCATTTTTCCAAACTGCTGATTCGATTGGTTCGTGGGCGGTGTATTTAAGGTCTAATCTTATCATTGCAACTTAACCTGCTGCAGACCAGGTTAAGTGTGAAGCATAAGTTGCTATGGAAATATATGTTGGTAAGAAGATAACTTGCTTTGTAGTACGGCTAAACCAGGTTTAAACCCAAACTTATCAGGATCAACCTAAATCTTGCTTTGTAGTACAGTAGCCTGTACTACGTAGCTAGATTAATGCCTTATCCGAGTAAGTTTGAGTTTGAACCTGGTTTAGCCGTACTACAAAGCAAGTTAACTTCTAATCACCATGGCAACTCACGCTGCAAAGCTAACCTGGTCCCGACCAGGTTAGCTTCAGAGGATAAGATCAAAATCCATGACAGACCCATATAATCGGCTCTCTGGAGTCACGCACCATTCATATAAGATCGCCATATGAAAAATAGATTGCAGTCAACTGAGAATAGAACAAGAAAAACAGTCGTGGCTCTGTAGGCTACATAATTAAATTAAGCCTACTTACCACTTTAACAGCTGAACGATGCGTGGAGAAATATGATCACTATTAACTCATTGAGTGCCAGCCACTTTTGGAGAACGGACGCTCCCAGTGCCAGAGTTTCAGAGCGTTTTCAGTGATTTCTCGAGGCCCACAGAATATTACGTGATATTACTATGTAAACACCGAACACGCCCAAAGAACGATGAGACTCTCTTCTATCATCAGCAAAAAAAAGTTTATTGATATCATTTTCCGTTCTTTAGTTATCAGCCGGAGAAGATAGTTTGATTTCAGCAAAAACAGACGTTTCCATCTAGAAGCTGAGATAATTAGCCTTTTGTGAAATGAAGCATTTCAAGCAAATTACTGACTCTGAAGCTAATATTTTCTGACCTGAAACATCTGAACAGTAATTTCCTTCAATAAACAGCACCCCCACCCCCCTCAACTCCAAAGTCCTCCTCCGTGGGAGTGTCTCTGGTGGCTCTGCTCGCTCTGCTGGCTGCTGCGTGTGTCAGGCGAGTCTCTGCTGCCTGCTATGGCAGGCTCTGCTGCCTGCGGATCCACGTTCGGATGGCGGCCGCTCGTCGGGGGAGTCTGGATGGGGCTCGCTGAGTTCGTCTGCGTTTCCGGGGTTTCGGTTGTGAGCTGGGATGAAGCTCACAACCATTCTCATGAGAATGGTTTGGCTTTGGTTTTATTTTCTGGCGGCTAATCGTGTGGAGAAACTATGCAGCAGAGACAGAGGGGCTCATTTGTGGGAGCGGATTGGCTGCTGTTCGCAGCTAACGTTGGCTCCAGCCAGAGCAATCTGTGCCGCTCTGGCTCATGCATCGGTTTCTCTTTGATCACGGATTTTTCTGCTGTTTTTCCTCAACTTTCTCTAATCTGGAGAGCACTGTCGCCACCTAATGGGTCCGTAAAATAGCTTTTACACATTCAACATCCACCATACTTTCACAGGAGATGGATCAGGCTTTGATCCACGTCCCACCGTCAAAAAACGCAATTGACGACAATCGTCGTCATTGGCACTCTACGTTAGTATTTGAATTGACGACGATTGTCGTCATTGGCACTCAATGAGTTAATGACCACAGCGCATATCATGAACGGAGCCTCAAATGGAGTGAGGGTGATATTCTCCTACATGCCAGAAAAAGCTTATAATATAGATATGGGATAAATATGGGATAGCCCCAATACTAAATATGCAGGCTACTCTTGCATGTTTCAGCTGGAACTGTGTCCTGTAGGCTGTATGCCAATATATGAGCAAAAATAGGCTAGTTTTTATCAATGAAAACTATGCCCGTATCGTCTCAATTCAGTTCAGCAGTTTTCTCTTTTATATTAGGCTATTAGGCTTTATAGCTACTAGGCTATTTTATATATGAATTATTCGATCAGTGCAACCACACACATAATGAGTGATAGAGATCATTATTCATTGAGCATGCGTTTCTAAATCTATGGTCTAAATAGGCTTACAGATTGTGGAAATTTATAGACTGAGATTACACATTTACATTTGTTGCTGTTGTAGGAGACAGAAATCGCTGATCAAAGTAAATCAAATGACTGATGTGAATACAAGCTGCTGCTTTAGACAGCCCTTCGGCAGATTATATCCAACGTGGATTTTCATTCTGACATTAAATCGCGGATACATTAAATATCCGCTAAAACTCTGATCAGACTGCTCTTTCATTGAACGAGGAAATGGGTGTGGAAATGGGTGTGGGCGTGGATCAACTCAGCTGTTCATAATGTGATTGGCTAGCGCACCTCTTTCGCGTGGACGCGCGCCTGTGCATGAGCGAAAAACGTGCGCGTGCACAGGCAGATCCCAGCTTCAGTTATCGAGTAGAAAACCAGCATCGTAGTATCCTTAAACTAGATAGCTTTGATCCTGTTCAGTCAAACCAGATCAAAGTGACAGATCGCGGGTCTGTTAAGATAGCTTCGTAGTATAGGGTACAGGCCTCTGGTGAGTAAATATTATGTAACTAAAACCATTAAAATTGACAACCGGTCCGCAACTTTTTTTTTCATGTATCTACCGGTCCTTGGCACAAAAAAGGTTGGGAACCCCTGCTCTAGAGGACACTAGATGAGACTAATGGAAGAGAAAATATTTCTACCTTCTGAAAAGGCAATACCAGCCAAAATAAACATTGTGTTACATTGCTTTGAAACATGTGGTCTCCCTTTTTTGTCAAGTCCATTGAGCCTGCATGGGCAGTGGCAATGTACTTAGTCTGGTGATTATGGATCTTTCCAGGAGGCTGAGCAGTTTGGAAAATAGCCTTATGGTTACACCTGCACCCCCTGCATAACAGGACTTCAATTTCTTAATTCACCAAGTATATTTGAGGGCACATGGTTAGCACAATTGAATTGAAAGCTAGCCATCTCTTAAGTCATTGAGTGCCAGCCACTTTTGGAAAACGGATGCTCCCAGTGCCAGCCCTTTCAGAGCGTTTTCAGTGATTTCTCGAGGCCCACAGAATATTGTGTGATATTACTATGTACCGAACACGCACAAAGAACGATGAGACTCTATTGTATCATCAGCAAAAAAAAGTTTATTGATATCATTTTCCGTTCTTTAGTTATCGGCCGGAGAAGATAGGTTGTTTTCACCAAAAACAGACGTTTCAAATTAGAAGCTGAGATAATGAGCCTTTTGTGAAATGAAGCATTTCAAGCACATCACTGACTCTGAAGCTAATATTTTCTGATGTAGTGACGTGGTGTAGTTGTGTGGTGCCCTGCGTGCCCCACCCCCCTCAACTGCAAATTCCTCCTCCGTGTCTCTGGTGGCTCTGCTCGAATCTCTACCTGCGTCAGGCGACGAATCTCTGCATGGAGCTGGGATCCCCACACCAACACACTGCTTGCATGCCAGAGCTGGGAGAAACTCACCCCCACACCAACACACAGCCTGCATGCCGGCGGAGCTGGGAGAAACTCATCCCCACACTAACACACAGCCTAACACGCACCCAGCGTCTATTTTCGGAGCGCTCCGTTTTTGTGCGCCGGCTCCCAGCGCGACACCGAAAAGCCAAACCGCTGAAACCGGACTGCTGAGAATGGTTTGGCCCTTCGGCGTCGGGTGCTGCTTTTCTGGCGGCTAATCGTGTGGAGAAACTATGCAGCAGAGACAGAGGGGCTCAGTTGTGGGAGCGGATTGACTGCTGTTCGCAGCTAACGTTAGCTCCAGCCAGAGCAATCTATACGGCTCTGGCTCCAGCATCGGTTTCCGTTTCATCACTGGGCTTCTTCTGCTGTTTTTCCTCACCTTTCTCTAATCTGGAGAGCACTGTCGCCACCTAATGGGTCCGTAAAATAGCTTGTACACGGTACACCTTCAACATCCACCATATTTGTACAGGAGATGCATGAGGCTTTGATCCACGTCCCACCGCGAAAAAACGCATTTGCCGTCTTTAGACGTCATTGGCACTCTACGTTACTATTTGAATTGACGTCGTTCGACGTCATTGGCACTCAATGAGTTAATAGTCAACCAAAAAGTCACCACATGTGGGCAGAACCAAAATGAATGAAACATCTTCAATTTCAGAATTACAAAAGCGACAGTTTTGATCCTTTTCCAAACCCCAAATTTTTCTTGTTGCCAGTATTTTGTATAACATCTTTAATTGAAAGTAATGTGACTTTCTGTCTATAATAGGTTATGTCTAAGAGCTATGTTAATGTCTAAAATCTGAACAAAATATTCCAAATGTTTCACAGAATAACTCATATGAATAAACATTACCATCAATTATATCATTTATAAAAATTATGCCCTTTTCAACAAACTGCTCCCATCAATTGCATGGCACCGTAACCCCGGCGTTACGTTTCTGATTTTTTGCTGTTCATCTGTCATTTATGTGATTAATTAGGTAGTTAATTCTGAACAATTCTGTTCATGCTACATACCAAATTAACCGGGTGAATCTTGCGCATCGAACTATGTCTTCGTTTTTCAGATCAGATCAACACAGCAGAAGTTATAGCTGTCTTTGTACAAAGACAAAGACAACATTTCAGATTATTTGGCTTTTTCAAATGGCTTTTTATAATGGCTTTTTGGAAATGCGCCTAGGTATCGCCCTACAAAAACCACTGCCAAATACTCATGTTTTGGTATTTTTTCATCTTCTTTGAGTTGGGATGTGGTAAGGCCTGTGGCTATGTCTCCATTGGGTTTCTAGCCATAAATACAACAACCACAGGTAACTGTTTACACTCTAAAAGTGTTTTTTATTCTAGGCGAGAATCAATCACTGTGTTTGAGCTGGTGTTACTCAGGGTCAGTAACACATATAGTCATTCTGACACTTGGAACAGAAACTTCAAAGGCTTACCTTTCAGAAAAGGTCAGGCAGTTGTCTGTAACCTTAGCGGTTCAGCCACAGTAAGCATTTTAGTTTGGGTATGTCGTTTTCACCATTTTCTTCAGAAATAGGTGGCTTTAGAAGATATAATTTGTTGCAAAATTGCATCAACATAATCTGGGTGGAAAATACTGGAAGTGTAACCATGCCTTTATTATGTCTTTAAAAAAGGGTCATAAATTGGTGAAGATCTTTTGTATACATTGAAAATGGGTTTTTGAAATTTGGAGAAAAGGAAAGAGTTGATGCTTAAAAATTGGATGGATGCTAGAAATAAGTTGTGAAGAGCGGTGGGGTTCCAGTACATTTTTTGGATCCATGATGCCTTTAAAGAAACCTTGTCTGAAATCATCAACCGTATACAATCAAACTATTAGTGCTGGGTGATATGGATGAAAATGTTATCATATCAAATTTCCATATCAGGTGATGGAGTTTTATCACAATATATGCTAGCCTAAAATCACTCTTTCTCTCAAGTTTTTCTCCTGAATAAAAGTTGAATAGATTCACATGTTAACTTTGATTTAAAACACTTTAAGACACACTTATTTATTGCTAGAATAAAACTAAACAAAACTAAAAATGAAAAACAAAAGAATAAATAAATAAGAAGAGACAACAAGCAGAAGTGAAAATGAAATGAAAGCCTGTTCTTCCAGTATGATCTGAACGCAGCAGAAACTCAGCAGGCAGCACAGTGATGTAAACATGACTGAGGGGACTGAAGTGCAGAGACAGAAACTCAACACAAAGATTAAACTAAAAAGTATCTTTACTTCAAAAATGCCAGTGAACAAAACAGCTAAACAAACATATTTTCTTGGTATCTCAAGTCAAAGTGATGAAATCCAAGACAGATGAACACATTAAAGTAATGAAACAGGTGGGAACAGTTGATCCATATTGACACCAAGTGGTCCAGATCGAACAGTTTAGTGAGGCCATCTAGTGGTGACTCAGGTTATGACAAGTAAACAGAGAAGCGAGTGAGCAGCGCTAAGAAAACATCATAGACATCAGAACTGAAATGTCTAATAAGTCTTCAGTCACAACTAAATGAAGACGTTTCACTGCAGTGAGAGTGTTACTGTGTTTGAACACTTTTTGGGTTCAACTGTGTGTGTGTGTGTGTGTGTGTGTGTGTGTGTGTGTGTGTGTGTGTGTGTGTGTGTGTGTGTGTGTGTGTGTGTGTGTGTCTAGAGAAAGTCACTCCTGTTTAACTGAAGCTATGTCAAATTCAGTGAAGGGAGTGATGTAATGTTGAACCATAGGTGTAATGCCCACTGGGGGAGAGAGACATGTCCCCCACTTCTCAAAATCCAGATTCTGCCCCCCATCCCCCCCCCCCCCCCAACCACACAATTTAAACTGATAAAACATTGTGCATAATCTGAAAAGATTGTCCTTACTACTGTTTAACCATGCATGTGTTTGGTTCTTTCAAGTGAGGAGAAGAGAACAGGACAGTATAGTGACAATCTCAACCCTTTTCATATCAAGGACCCCAAATCTACTCCACAATAGGACCACAGACCCCATAAAGCCATATAAACATGAACTGTGGACTATGCCGGTTGAATCAGGTGCAGGTATTTCCCAGAGTTACTCTTCCAGACAAGACGCAGTGTTGTTTCCACACATGAGATCAATCCTCTGGTGTAGAGACTAGAGAGGGAAGGGGGGGGGGAGAAGGTGTAGAGACTAGAGCGAGAGGGGGTGTGTGTAGAGACTAGAGAGGGAAGGGGGGGGGGGGGGGGGTGTGGAGACGTTAGTGTGCTGCACACTAGTCTGCAGACTGCAGCCAGGAATAGTTTTTATGCTAAACAGACTTTTAATAACATTAATCAATAGACTACATCAAGAGATAGATTTCAGAAAGCAATTCTCCACTCCATGAAAAACCTTCTATGCATTATTCAGGCGATAGCGTGGGGTGGCGATGTCCAAAAGCCATGTGGGTGATGTCCACATCGCCCAAAAGCCACCAGTCAAAATAATAGTTGCACTAAAGTTAAACGGTGGAAAAGACGATTTTTACAAGTGGCATTCAAGTCATATCTGACTAGTTTTCAATTTATTTCTCTCCACAGAAGTTGTGTCTCGAATATATAGCCTAATGCAGCACTCATCTTCTTGTTGCGTTTTCACTGCCTCCATTCATGAAATTAAATGGGGACATTAATGGTTTGTAAAAGTGCCATTTAACAAGTATTTATAGGATATAATAATCTTGTCTCGCTCGCTTTCCCTCTCACCCCCTCGCCCGCTCACTCCACACTCTGGACATGAGGCTGGACCTGCTAAACTAGAGCCGCTCCTCGTGCTGATATTAAGCACATGAAAAGAGCTGCATGGTAAACAGTATCTTTCTCCTCCTCCTTTGATAGAAACGTTAATAATAAACTGACCGGGAGCATAATTCTTGTGCGGACATTATTTTACCGTGTTTCTCAAGTAGTTGATTTGTCCACCTGCTTATTGAAACTCTGATGTGCAGGAATATTTCATGATGGCTTGAGACTGGCTGCCACAGCTGTCAATCATCCCTTTTTATATGTCAAATAACTAAATAAAACAAACTGATCAGAAGAATTACCACTTGCACAGGCATTAGCGTGATAATAACTATCTAAAATGATACAAACCACCTTTGGGAAAAAATTATCTGACTCCACTAACTCATTCTCTGCCAGGGTCATTTCGGTCTGTGCTCCCAGTGCCAGGATTTTGAGCATATTTCCTGATCTTCCAGGACCCACAGAATATTCTGTGCTAGGAATAAAATTACACAACATATCTCACAATAAAGCAGAGACTCTCTTCTTACCCCATGTTTCCTTGTTTAGTTACAAGCAGTGGAAGTTAGCTTGTTTTCACTAAAAATGCCCTCCTTGGGAGAGAAATAGGAGAAAAAGAGGTTTTTAGTGAAGGACACCATTTCAAGCAGAACTCTCTTTTGAGCCTTTTATTTTTTGCCTCAGTGACACATCAGACATATACAGTATTTGTTTTCCCAAATAAATAAATAAAAAATAAAAAATAAGAGAATGTATTTGAGGGAGCTGTGTCGGTCCATCCCGCCCAGTGAGCGGCTACAGAGAGAGAGAGAGAGAGTCTGGCCCCTGGGGTTTCTTGACTCAGAGTCTGAAAACACAAAATATCAAAGTATGATAAATATGTGCACAAAATCAAATAAATAATTTACTTTTACAGTTGCCATGTGGATTTTTAGCTTAGCTTGATAAAAGCATAAACAAATGGAACGAACCCTTATGTGGTCACACTCACACACTCTCTCTCTCTCTCACACACACACACACACACACACACACACACACAGGAATAACGAGTGCTGTAACGTTACCTGCTGTCACGTTACCTCTCATAACTAACATTAGCACAGAAGATCACACAATAGCTACGTTAGTGCTGTAAACTTTGAAATGTTTATGTGACACAGACGGCTGTGTGTGATCATTTCATCTCAAAC
Source organism: Poromitra crassiceps (assembly GCF_964638095.1). Taxonomy (NCBI): domain Eukaryota; kingdom Metazoa; phylum Chordata; class Actinopteri; order Beryciformes; family Melamphaidae; genus Poromitra; species Poromitra crassiceps. The sequence goes on along the minus strand of NC_139626.1, from coordinate 64,834,874 downwards.
GCGATACAAAAAATAGGCTACTTCTTACCATCGTCCACCCATTCCTCCTCCTCCGATTCATCTGTGTCAGACGGATCAGAACGCTGTGAACCGAGCCTTCGTCGAACTGGCGCTCCGTCGTGGAGCAACAACAAAAGAAACGCCGGCGTCTTCCTCGCCATCGTCGCCATCCGAGAACTCTGGGTCGGACTCTGTTTCGACCACAGGCTCCATCTGGACCCTGGGCAGGGGCACGGGACGACGAAGCCCCATGGTCTCTTCGATTGTCCGCTGGCGTGGACCGGGGTGCATGCTGGAACTGGGCCCAGGGGAATCCAAGTGTGGGCCTTGAGGACGCCCAGCTGCGGCTGTGGCCACCGCGGCGACCGCCTCTCTTCATCTGCTACTGCTAAATAGATTACTGCTAAATGGGTGACTATACTATAAATACTAAACTAGCGGGTTCCTTTTATCAGTTTGACTTGAAACAATGTCACAGGCTGGGAAAGTGTCTGATGTAATGTAAACAACCAAAACATGAAAGTACGTCCGAGTACGTCCTTGGCACAGAACGCCATTGTTAAAAGTACGTCCGGGTACGTCTTTGGCAGAGAATGAGCTAACATGGGGAGGCGGGCCTTGTGACCTATACTGGGTTGCCAGAGCGGCGATCTAACATGAAGCGGCTTCACTGAACAGGACCAGAGGCGGTGTCCATCTTTTATATGTCGATGGTATAGAACGATGGATCAAGAGAGTTCGGATACATTCGAGATAGAGAGATTGAAGGGAGAGATGAAGGAGGAGAATAAAGTAATGTTCTTGATATTAAAAGTTTGATTAATCATCATTCATCTTAAAAGGTAAATGCCAAGTATGAATACATGAAGGTAAAAATATCTTGAATGGTTATAAAAAGGGGATTACAAAAGGCATGTATTGAGCAGGGTAGGAAATTAGCGGGGGCTCGGGGCAAAAAGCCCCCAAAAACTCTAGAATTGACCTTGGAACTGGGGTGACGGGGGCTTTTAAATGCCCTCATAAAATAAAGAGTTGAATACTTTCTGTGTTTTAGCATTATTCTGCATTTGCAAAGCGTGACTCGAAAATGATCAACTAGGCATTGGTACAACCCCCACCCCTCCTCCTAGCATTATTTACCTCAGTGACAGGCAGCACAAGCTAGCTGGCCAGCTAGTTCATGCATGTTTTTGCCAAGTACATTAACTCTTTGAGTGCCAGCCACTTTTGGAGAACGGATGCTCCCAGTGCCAGAGTTTCAGACCGTTTTCAGTGATTTCTCGAGGCCCACAGAATATTGTGTGATATTACTATGTAAACACTGAACACGCACAAAGAACGATGAGACTCTATTCTATCATCTGCAAAAAAAAGTTTATTGATCCCATTTTCCGTTCTTTAGTTATGAGCCGGAGAAGATAGCTTGATTCATCCAAAAACAGCAATTTTTTTCTAGAAGCTGAGATAATTGGCCTTTTGTGAAATTAAACATTTCAAGCACATCACTGACTCTGAAGCTAATCTTTTCTAATGTAGTCACACCTCAAAAATAATTTCCTTCAATAAAACAGTGAAGGCCAGGGAATTCTGTTTGGCAGAATAATACTTTTTAGCTACAACCAGCAGCGCTGGCCCCTGCGTGCGCTGCTGGTTGCAGCTTCTTGCTGGTCTTGATTTGCTGCTGGTGGGCATCGGATATTCTGGCTTGCGTTTGTCAATCCTGTCCTGCTGCCTGGGTCTGTCTGGGTGTTGTGTGCTGCTCTGCGTGCCCCCCCCCCCGCCCCGCCCCGCCTCGCCTCAACTGCACACTCCTCCTCCTGTCTGTGGTGGCTCTCTGCTGAGTTTGCTGTGCGCACAGTGAAGGGTGCTCGACATCCTGCTTTTTTACAGCGTTCCGCGTGTGTTTGTCACCGGCAACGATGCTTCCAGTTGAGAATAATAACAACTCCACGGTGTGGATGTGCGGATGTGCTGTCGCAACCGACACGGAGCGGCTCAATTGTGGGAGCAGATTGGCTGCTGCAGGCACAGCTGCAGTAACGTGCTTCAGCATATCGATGCATACGGATGCGATGCGATTTCCGTTTCCATAACGACTTCTTCTTTGTTTTTTCCTTGCCTTTCTGTTATGTGGAGAGCACTGTCGCCACCTAAGGGTTCTGTAAAATAGGTTATAGACCTCTGTCATGAACAGACTCAATCATGACAAATATGGGAGACGACACACAGGAGTAAATCCAAAAAAACATGTATTTATTTGAAACTAATTAAACAAAGTATACTTAACTGTGCCAATGAGGTGTGAGTCATCAGTTAGATCAGTAGTGTAGTGCATGTATGGATGTGTGAAAGTGTAGTGTATGTGCAAGTGCAATAACTTAAGTCAAAACTAACTTAAAAGAGTACAGAACAAACAATGTTTCCTGGGCAGGGGAGAGAGAGAGAATGGCCGTGACCAGCCTGCTTAAATACACCTGAGCCAAATTGGAGTCAGGTGTGCCTCCTCATCTAGGCACACCCCTGCAGGCTGGTCCCCTCCTCCTGCACATGAACAGAGAACAGACTTAACACCAGACACAAACAGGATGGGTCATCACACCCCCCCCCCATAAGACCGGAGACCAAGCAGGTACTCCGTAACTTTTAATTTAACTTTACAGTTACCCATCAATCATACTGATACCTGACCCATCCTTCCAATCACCACCTCTGCAACCTTGATACCTGCAGTAACATTTTAAAGAGGGGTGAGTCACAGTAAATTGACACATATAGGAACCAACAAATATATACAGTTCAACTGTAAATAGATCAGAGCACTACCCTAGAATGCACGCGAGAGGGCATCAGCCATTACATTTTCATGGCCTTTAATATGCCGGACGTCCAAATGGTATGGCTATTAACCATACAGACCAACTCATTGCTTTTTGTCTCATCCAAGTACTTTAGGTAAAGCTTTTAATGCTTCAGAGTTGTTCAGGCGTACTTGTAACACAGCCTCATGCCCTCATCGGCCGGCCAAACTCCCCCTCCCTTAACCTCCCCCACTGAAGAAAACCCAACCGTGCCTACGCACCATGAAGGTTCAACGCAAGGGACGTCACTGGAGTTTTGAGACGCCGACACCCGAGCACAATATGGCTTCAACAGATTCACATGACAGAACTTAGAATTTCCGCTAGGCATCACAATCAAATAATCCAGGTCCGAGACTTGCTTTTTCACAGTTAGTGGACCAGTAAAACGCGCCTGAAATGGAGAACCCACTATCGGCATCAAAACCATGACCTGATCTCCAGGACTGAACTGTCTGTGTTTTGCCTTACGATCATCTTGAACTAACTCCGTAATAGAAATTGACTGAAGAGGCACAGGTATTGACCACACTTTTGCACCCACTTTTTCCTCTTCAGGAGACTCCTCTTTCTTCCTCATAGCGCGAGTTACTGCACACGCCGGAAAAACCTCAGTTACCCCCTGTTTGGTACTTGTGTAAGACTGTAATGGGACCTGGGTAACCACATTTGGAGATTTAGCGTCAGCCCACACCTTATCCCCAGCCAAATCATTTCCAAGAATTATATCCACCCCTTCCACTGGTAACTCAGGACGCACTCCCACCACCACCTCCCCACTGACCAACCCACAGACAATGCTCATTCTATGTAGGGGTACCGGAATTACCTGCATACCCATACCTCGCATTAAAATGAAATCGCCTGTGTCTGAAATGGAGGAGAATGGAATTAAGTCATGACGGACATAAGTATGTAATGCACCTGTATCTCTCAAGATGTTAACTTTAACTGCCTTTCCACCAGGCAGTGATACAAAACCCTCTGAAAGGAATGCTGTGTACCCAGCCTTAGGGTCACCCCCAGTGGAACACATGATGTCAGAAACACCTTCCATGTTAACCATTAGCTGCGGTGAGGGAACTGCAGGTGCAGCCAACGCGGACGGTTTGATTGGTGCACCATTCATCTCTTTAGCTTTAAGAGCAAAACAATTTTTTTTCCAATGTCCACTTTTATGGCAAAAATGACAAACATTAGGGTCATCCTGCTTCCCGGAACCCTGTTCAGACTTGGAAAGACTTGAATCCCCCTGCCCCCCAAACCACTTTCCTGTACGAACTGAACCACCAGACTGAGGCGTGTAGTCACCAACTACACCTTTGTGTGTTAAACAGTATTCGTCAGCCAAGATGGCTGCTTCTTGGGGGGTCTTCACTTTCCTCTCAGTAATATACGTAGCAATATTAACTGGCACACAGTTTTTTAATTGTTCCAGAGTAACCAACTCACAAAGCCCCTTAAAGGTTTTAACCTCTGATGCTACACACCATCTGTTAAACTGGACTAACATATCTCTCCCAAATTCAACATATGTTTGGTGTTCCTCTTTCCTCCAATTCCTAAAACGTTGTCTGTAGGCTTCGGGTACTAACTCGAATGCACGTAACACTGTACCTTTAACAACCTCATATCTTTGACTATCCACCACCGATAAAGAAGCATAGGCCTCCTGGGCCTTACCTGTGAGGACACATTGGAGGAGTAGAGTACGCTCACCATCTGACCAACCCCTGGCGTCTGCCACACGTTCAAACAGGGAAAAGAACAAATCCGGATCTTTTTCTGAAAACTTGGGAAGTAATTGTAGGTTAGAACCAACATTAAACTGCTTTGCTTCATGAACACTCAATTTAAATTTGTCTTGCTCCAGTTCCAACTTTTTCAATTCAGTTCTTTGCTTCATCTCTTCAATCTGTTTCTTATGGTCAAGTTTAATTTGAAGCAATTCCTTTTGTTGTTCAAAGGTTAATAGCCCTGAAGAAAAAGAAAAAGCTTTACCAGACCTCATTTCACTTGGGTTCTCATCCTCCGACTGGACCGCCTCCTCTGATAATACTTCCTTTTCCACCAAACTGTCGATCAGAACAATTTTTATCCTAAGCTTTGACTGTGTGGCACGGACAACAATGTTGTAGTGTTCTGCTATCTTTAACAGCTGCTCTTTTTTGCATCTATCCAGCACATCCACAGATGGAGCCTGAATAAAATCTTCAACTAAAGAACTCATTTTTTTTTTTTTTCTTAACAAGAAAAAAAATAATGTGCAAAGGCTTTAACAAAAAGTAGCAAAAGACCCCAGAGCCCAACTCCCCTACCTAACCTGCCTACCAGAATCTGACTGACTGGCTCAACCCTAGACTTCAGTGGCCCTCCCGAGTCCCCCCCTCCAACAAGGGCCTCTCAGTGGTACCACCGCATTCCAGCTTATGTGGAACACAGTCTAACCCAGAAAAAAAAAAACAGTGAGCCCCATATGGAGACCCACTGTTAAAAAACTATACGGGAGTTGGACCCCAAGGACCAAAGCACTTAACACAAAAAGCCTGCACCGAGAGTGAAGAAAAAAAAAAGTTCCTATAATGCTCCCCCCCCCCCCCCCCAAACAAAATACCAACTCCTATGTGTCCCCCCCAAACAATTTCTTCCACTTAAGAACAAACAAACAAAGCCTATAAGTTTATCGACACAATTGATAGAAAAAAACCTAGGAGTAATAACCAAATCTACCAATAAACTAGACTAGAGTGACGAGCCCCCATCTTGTCATGAACAGACTCAATCATGACAAATATGGGAGACGACACACAGGAGTAAATCCAAAAAAACATGTATTTATTTGAAACTAATTAAACAAAGTATACTTAACTGTGCCAATGAGGTGTGAGTCATCAGTTAGATCAGTAGTGTAGTGCATGTATGGATGTGTGAAAGTGTAGTGTATGTGCAAGTGCAATAACTTAAGTCAAAACTAACTCAAAAGAGTACAGAACAAACAATGTTTCCTGGGCAGGGGAGAGAGAGAGAATGGCCGTGACCAGCCTGCTTAAATACACCTGAGCCAAATTGGAGTCAGGTGTGCCTCCTCATCTAGGCACACCCCTGCAGGCTGGTCCCCTCCTCCTGCACATGAACAGAGAACAGACTTAACACCAGACACAAACAGGATGGGTCATCACAACCTCCAATAGCTACTATAGTTGTACAGGAGCTGCGGAAGGCTTTGATCGACGTCCCACCGTCAAAAAACGCATTGGACGTCGAAGGACGTCCGTGGCACTCTACGTCACTATTTAATTGGACGTCGAAGGACGTCCATGGCACTCAATGAGTTAACACATTCACTGCCAGCCGTTTTTCAATACTGTAGTTAGCTTCTGCCAAGTTTTTTTTTTGAGGATTCTGGCTCATCTTTCAAGAGCCGAGGATTCGTTTCTGTTAGGATTTTGTGAACACACAATATCTCAAAAGAACTAATAGAATGTGTGCTTTCTCTGTCTAAAAGAGTTAGTTTGTAGAGTTAGTAGTTATGTAAGCATTAGCAGTTGAATACAGCATGGTTTCAGCGTCTGAAAATTTATTCTGAGATAAACGGCTTTTTGTGAAATTCGATAGAACAGTCACTTTAACAATTCATTTTTGGCATCAGTAAGACGTCAGACATCTAAACAATAGTTTTGAACAGTCATTTCCTCCATAACAGCAGGAAACACCCCTCTCCTTCAAACTCCTCCCTCCGTGTGTGTTCTTCTTGGCTGCAGCGGGCGTGTCACAAGCTCGTTTCTGTTGCTGCTGTAACCTCGCGTCACCAGGCTCACTGCTTTGCTGCTGCTGTGCCTGTCTGCTGGCGGCCGCTGGCCAAGTCTGGATGGACTCGCTCGTTTCTTGGAGTTTCGGTTGAGAGCTTTGATGAAGCTTTTGCGATTCTGGTCATATTTATGCTGCGTGTTTCAAAGTGTGTTCCACCCGTAATCTATTATGCAAATTTGCAATCCCGCACCGCCAGCAATCAGCGCGAAAACGAAAGCGTTTTCGCCAATCCATTTTCATGAGAATGGCTTCCTCACACTGCTTTTTGCTTGCCTTCCTCTAGTCAGGAGAGCACTGTCGCCACTTAGTGGGTCGGTGGAATGGGTTGTAAACGTTCGGTGGCTCCAATATTTATATAAGATATGTAAAAGGGTTAGATGCACATCCCACGGTCAAAATTTTTTTTTTCATTTTTTTGACGTATTAATACGTCATTGGCAGTCAACCGTTGGATTTTTTTTGACGGATTAATACGTCATTGGCAGTGAACGTGTTAATAACATGCCAGACAATCAACATTGTTGTTGAGATAGGAGATGGGGATCTTTAACTGTGATTGTTTATGAACATTTAGAAATAAATTATGCTTGGATAAGTCATTGATTGGTCTGTCATGCTACATACTGTAGGTACAACTAGTATTTCCCAACATTTGATAAAATTGCCCTGGAAATTATCCAAAATGACCCTGAAATATATTTCAGAGGGGCAAAAATAGCCCTTGTTTAAAAAAGTTAATTTCCTAGCCTGGTATTGAGTGATGTGTGTAGTTAGTCACGTCATTTTACCATTAAAAGTTCTTCATAGATTATTATCTAACTTCTTAATTTTGCTCTCAAAGTGCACCAAATTGATTTAATTTAAAATGTAAAAAAAGGAATTAATAATAATAATAAAAAATTTCCGGGAGAGCATGCCCCCGGACCCACCTGGAGGGTCCGAGCTCCCGATTTTATTTTGCGCCACCCCCCCCACCTTCTCAAACCAACGTTACTCCCTTGTGTTGAACACAATCACCATGACAGGTTTTGAAAGTTATCAAGCTGCATTTATTTTGAAATCACGCAAAAATGTAACTGAGATAATTATCAATCATTATCACTCAACACTGCAAACTATTCACTGAAGAAAATCCGTTGGTGTGTGTGTGCGTGCATCTGCGTGCGCGTGCGTGCTTGTCTTTGTGCAGGCTGTCAGGCTGTCTGCTCACAGAGGAAGGCTGTGCTTCTCTGGCCTCAGCTCTGAGCTCCAACCCCTCCCATCTGAGAGAGCTGGACCTGAGCTACAATCATCCAGGAGCCTCAGGAGAGCTGCTGTCTGCTGGACTGAAGGATCCACACTGGAGACTGGACTCCCTCAGGTATGGAGAGGCAAAATATGCTACAAGGCCGCGAGTCACATACACTTTCTCTGTCACACTGAGAAGATGAGGAATAATGTTTAATGGAGGACATGATATTGAAGGATATTAAATGTCCATGTTTCCATCATCAAAGCGAATCTGCTGGTCTGACTTTGTTTATTCCTCTAGGGTGGACCATGATGGAGAGCAGAGGCTGAAACCAGGCCTGAAGAAATGTAAGTGTGTATTTAGTTTGATTGATGAAAACAAAGAAACACATTCAACTACTAAGATAGAAAATCCATCTACACCACATCTACATTCACATCCTACTGACTCAGGATGATGACATCATGTGACATCATCAAACTGCTGAGAAATTAATGATCA